>NC_072481.1:94354784-94657814 GCF_027574615.1 Eptesicus fuscus
CAAAATTTATGTTAAAGCTGGCTCATTACTGCCAGAATCGTAGATCATTACAGTAAAACTTCTTAAATGTTGAGTAAGTTTCAGATTTCTTAAAAAAGCACTGAAGCAGGATGTGATGAGGATAAGTAGCCCGTAATGGGATGCAATTAAGGAAGTGAAACTACAATCTGATCACAAAGAAACACTTCCTGGCCGTGAAAAAGGTGGGTGTGCAGGAGAGTTTTATCAATGAAACAGGGGAAGCCCCAGTGCCCACAAGATATTAAAGAAGGCTGTGTTGAAGTACATAGGAAACAACTCAGCCCTGGCCCAGGTGCCTCTTAAAATCTTAATAATGAATTTGCACAAAGGAGCAAAACTTTTTATTAAGGAAGAGGAAGGAGTTTCTCAGAGGAGCATTGATGAATTTTATTGAAGAAAGACAAAATGAATATTGTTGAGAACCTTAGTACTGGTGTATGGACTTGGAGATAGCCGTCAGACTATATGCTCTTAAGTTTGTGACAGGCATTTAATTTGAAGTGCTATACATTTGGGAATGTTTCCTAAACCTTCAAAGGGAATGATTTCTTATCGGAGTCAAATATAAGGCAGAGCAATGGAAGATATAAAAAATGAATATAAGTTACACATCTATACCCAGCACTACAATGAGCTAATACAGCATATACGAAAAAAACTGAAGAATAAACAGGAGGACTTGTAGACACATATCATCATAGTGACCAAATGCTTTTTAAAAAGTAATTCCCTAGTCCAGACAGTTTGGCTAGTGATTGACGTCTACCAATGAACCAAAAAGTTACCAGTTTGATTCCTGATCAGGGCACATGCCCAGGTTGCAGGCTCCATCCCTAGTAGGGAGCATGTGTTTATCTCTCATCTATGTTTCTATCTCTCTATCCCTCTCTCTTCCTCTCTCTCTAAAATCAATAAAAACATTTTTTTTAATTATTCCCTAAATTTCCTGAAAATGAGCTTGTCCTTTGCTTCCTATTGTAGTACTGACACAGTCTCTGTCCCTGCTCTAGTGTGCCTCAGAGATGGCTCTTACCACGTTGTGTGCTTATCAGGTTCCCTGGGCTGCTCCAATTAGATAAGGAGTCCCAAAAAGGTATAGATAGTGGTAGAGGAGAGAAACTAACAAATAAGGAAGTCATATTTTACCTTCCTTGTGTTTTTCCATTCCTTAACATTATGCATATATTCCACATCAACAATTAAGGTGATATTTACTGACTGGCAATCAATACTTAGAAGTCATCCTTTATTTCTAGTTTTTCTTGCCCTTGGATTCTGACCCTTCTTGAAAAATGTTACATAAACTGAAGTCAAAGTCAAGTATTAGCAACAGTTATTAAAGAAGAGGCAACTTGCTTTCCTTGGGTGAAAGAAATATTATTTGTTCTCTCTCTCTCTCTTTTTTTTAGGATATTATGAATATTTAATTTTCTATGATAGGAGAGAATAAGAAAAACTCTATCATGAGAGCCAAGTAAGATTTTTAGGGAAGGAGATACAGTTGCCTCATTTTATAGACATATGTCTTGTCCCCCTTTTCTATCAGGTGAACAATATGAATCAAAAGCCTTTTAAAGATGTTCTTCCTTTGGTCTTTACACGGGGACGGCAATAAGCCAATCTTGTTGTTTTTGTTAAGTCACTATGACAATGAAATTTATATGAAGTGGCCTTGCTTTACTTCTCAAAAGTTGATATGCTTCTGAGTCAAGTGGGAGCTAAAGAAGAAACGTAATTTAAGAAGTTTAAGTGTGAGCATTGGCAAATAGAAGTACAGACGTTGTCATTCTGCTAAATCACTCTATATAAATTCTGAAATAGAGCCCAAGCATAATATAGAATGATGTGGAATAAGTCCTTTTAATATTACTTAGTAATTTCTATAAAAAAGAGTTGATTTCAAAGGATGATATACTTATCTCTTTATTATTCCCATGTGGCTTTCATTCTTATATAAATTGAATATATTTTCTCATGTTAGAAAGTTTGATTCTTCTGCATTATATTTTTTTCTTTCCCTTTCCTCTCCTCACCCCCATCTCTTACTATAGAGGTAAAACTAGTTTACAGAGGTCCTGACAAACATGGAGTCCATGGATAAATTCTGAGTAAGATGTGTCAGAAGAAAGACAAACTGTCAAGTATGATCAGATAATCTTTTTGTCATTTACTAATATCTGTGATGTTATTGTTATGCTTACTGGTCAGTATGTGCTTGTAAAACAAACATACCCAGTTTAAGAGTTTAATAATTACTAAGAATCTGGAATTCTGGTAAAAGAATAAAAGAACTAAGTTTATTATGTACTAAATTACCAATGAAAAGATATCTTACTTTTTAAATTGTTGAATACCCCTACCTTCTTTTTTCCCTATCAGAAAATGTGAATTGAAATTCTATCATATGATAGGCACTGTACTAGACACTGGTAAATGAGATGAAGAATATAATGCTTGGCTTTAAATTTTTCACAGTTGAGATAAGTAAACTAAAAATTACAATGCAATATATTAAAAACATGTACACATATGCAAAAGGTGATGGAGGAGCATAGAGAAGAGACGGCTCACCCCTTGGTAAGGGGAGGTCTCGAGGAAATCCTTTCATTGAGGTGAAACTTGAAGTGGAACAGTAGGTAGCAACATGTGGATTACAGATGTTTCTCAGAGAGGAGGGGCTGTACCAAGAAGAAGGGACTCAGCCTTGCTGAGGGACCTTCATACATTGGATGGGGCTGGAGAGAATGCTGAGGTGTGAAAGAAGCAGGAGGGAAAGCTAGAAGGTGGCAGATGACAGATAACATAGAAATATTATTACCACTGAAGAAAGAGGGTTGTGATGAGGTTTGCATTTGGGAACTATAGGTTTAGAACAGATTGGAGGGAAAAGAGACTCAAGACTGGAAGAGCATCTGATAGGGATGGCAGTGATCCCAACAAGAAGGAGTTTTCCACTGAGTTTGGGCTTTTATATCTGAGGAATCTGGGTTTACAAATGACCAAACTTACATTAGGCTTAAGTAGGATCATTAAAGGTAGAGGATTGGGTGGATATTACCCGCATGTGGAAGTGGCAGGGATATATCTAGTCTGACCCCAGGGGCAACAAGTCAGAAACTCAGATATCTTCAGAGTCCTCTCTCTTTGTCTCTTGTCGCCACTTTTCTTCTTGTCTTGGCTTCATCTTTTTATTCCACTCTTTTCCATACAGACAGAACTAGGGTCACTGTCAGCTCAATCTCACTACTCTGAAGGAAATAAATTTTCTCCCTCAACTCTGTTTGGAAAAGGTCTGGGGAAAGGCTCTAAGGTCTGCCTTGATCCAGTGTCCATCCCTCAACCAGCCACTATAGTGAGGAGAGCGTGGATCTTGGGATCAGCTTGGGTTAGGCTCATGGTCCTGAATAAATCAGTGTAGTTAAAGAGATGAATTGGGCTGTTGCCATTAGGATCATGCAAAGAAGGAAAGCACAAGAATGCCCTTGAGGGAATCTGTAAATTGGGCAGTCACCAATCATAGTCTGCTAGAGGCTGGATTGGGGATTTCTGGAGGAATGTCTGAGTGGAATCAGTAGGACCTGAGCAGTTGACTGGAGGATGTGAATGAGAAAAGAGTCAAAGGGAACTTAAAGGCAGCTGGATAGATTATGAGCCTATTCACCAAGCAGTGATATCCAAAAAATCATGTCACCTGAGGTAAAGGAGACTTGGATGAGGTGCAGGTTCTATCCCCTGAGGTACAGGAGGGAAACCTGACTGGGAACTGGCAGGTCACGTAAAATAGTTACCAGGCAGCAAGAGCCTAGCTAGAGTTGGAGAGCATCACAGGTATGTTGTTTTCCTCCCATAGTCAGAGGCTACCTCATGGAAAGAAAGACCATGAGAGAAGTTGATTTGAGGTTTTGCAGAGTATGTAAAGTGGAACAGCAAGGATAGCAAAGGGCTTATGGGCATTAGCAACCCAATGGCCGAGGTGATGGATCATAATATGAAAAGGAAGGGACTAAAGACTGCGGACAGAATGATAGAGACTTGGAATTAGTGTGCTTGGCTGACGGGTGAGGATGGACATGATGGACCTGGAGAATACGTTGTGGAATGTTTAACATTTGAGGGAAGAAGGGAACCCTCAGATGGAACATCTGTATTCTTTATCTGCATCTGTGCTCTCTTATGCCTATGGATGAGCTGATTATGGAGCCCACCATTCAACCACTAGCTCCTGTCTAATCACTTTCTCAAAGATGCAACACCAGCAGTTCTCACCTCTGCTGGGTCAGTTTCTCTCGATCACTAGGTCTTTCCTTTAGCATGCAAAGGTGCTGCTTTTTCTCCTGTTTTAAAATAAATCCTCTCAACCTCGCCTCCTTCTCTACCATATAGCAAAAGTCCTAAAAAGAGCTGTGTAGGCTCCTCTCTTGAACCCTCTCACCCATCAGACATTTTGTTCACATTTCTCTGAAGCACTCTGAACAAAGTCACTAGTCACCTCGATGCTGCCAGAACCAGTGGTCATTTTCCATCTTCCTCTGTCTTCCTCCCTGACTTGCGGGTGTGGTGGTTAACAACCTCCATCACGTAGTTCCCAGACATCAGGATTCTTCTGCGCTCTTGTGTCCCTTCAGCCGCACTGCTTTCTCCTCTGTGGGTCTTCATTCTCTGCTTCCTCGTCTGTTTGTCCTCTAAACGTTGTAGTGTCAGTGGGTTAGCTCTTAGACCATTTCTGTTTTCTCGCTCACTTCCCTCTCTTGGTGGTCTCAGCCAGTTTCAGGACTCGAATTACCATCTATACATCAATGTTTCCGAAATGTGTGCTTTTCACCTGGATCCTTCTGGGGAGGCCAGGCCCATACATTCCCCTTGACTTAATAGGAACACTCACCTTGTCTCAGCCTGACTTCAGTATTTCATGTTTGTTACTTCCCTGGTATTTGATCATTATATCAAATGAATAGAAAGACTTAAAATATCACAGTGCATCTTTAGGTAAGGTTAGCACTTATTATATATTTGTTTTAATTTGATGAGGTTTTATCTTTGTCAGGGATGATTGGTTTGACTGAGGCAGTGGTTCTCAAGGAGGGCAGCATTTCTCCCCAGTAAAGTTTAACAATGTCTGGTTGTCATGATGGAGTGGGGGATGCTCTTAGCATCTAGTGGGTAAAACCAAGGATGCTTGTAAACACTACAATGCACAGGACAGTCCCCAGCAAAAAAGGAATTACCCAGCTCTAATTGTCAACAATGCCAGAGTTGAGAAACCCTAGAATGAGGATTTATTAATTTGAATGATCTCTCAGTGGAAAAGGAATCGAGCATTTGATGCAAATAACAAAGTAATTTGAACCTTTCTCTTTAAAACACATTTATGAATAGTTGTCAAAAGGTGGTAGCTATTCCAACAAATGCACATTGTGAGTGGTGCTCTATAAGCCCGAGGTTCCTTGCAGCATGCCTGCAGTTATGGCGTGTTGCTCTTGGCAGGACTTGGTGAACAAACGAGGTATGAGCTCTTTGATCTTGGTCGTCTGCTCAGTCAGCTGTGACCTTCCCAGTGTCTATTCTTTCTACACTCTGTCCACACTAAGCCATGGCCCAGGCAGTTCTCAGTGGGTTGACCAGAGATCACCACAGGGGGAAAATATAGGGCTCCAATGCAGAGGTTCATGTGAGGTTCAGGATAAATTGGAATGATTTCTGTTTTCCAGTGAATATTGTCCAAACTGTCATTGTACTTTAACTCCAAAAAACACTTAAATCAAAAGCTTTTGGATGAAGTACTGTGCAAGGGAATAGAATTTTCATTTGATAAATTGTGGTTACTTCACTACTATTTGGGTGCTGACAAGGATATATTTTACCTATATGTATGTGCTCATACACAATTGTGTGTCCATGTATACACATTCACATAATACAATTTGCCACATGTCAGAGCTCCTTATGGGCCATAATGAAATAAATATATGTGTGAAAAAGAAGTCCTTTTGTTCAATGTGATAAGTAGGATAATTGTCCCTAGTCGGACCTACTCTATCTCCCTCAGTGTTTCTTTCTTTATTTCCACTTGATCATCATAAGATGTCCAGTGGTGCGTTTTGTATTTAAACAGTAAAACTCTGCAGAATTATAATGCATTGTGGTAAAGGTTATGATTTAACAGATGAGCTACTTCTTTAATTTCCATAAATGTGCTACTATTCCTGTCCTCAAGTTCAATGCTGATCATTTACAGAATGAGTTTTATAAGATTTGTCAGTTCTCCTTTTCCTTCAGTTTTTGGTTTAGAAGAAATATGACTTTGGGAATATTATGTTGGTATATTTCATGATATTACAGTAGAAAGTTTAAATCACAAGGAATATGTGTGTGAGAGCACACACACACACATATTGATGTAAGGATTTGACACAAGAACAAAGCCAGGAAATTAGAAATTTGGCTTTAGTTTTGTATCTGAGCTGCCTCCTGGGTTTTGGTGCTGGGATGCTCTCACAGCAGGACTTTGTTGTCTGTCCTTACAGGTAGTGAGGCCCTAGGAAGAACCAGAGACAAGGTGATCTTGTGTTCCATAATTTCATAAGAAAGAGAAGTATAGTTTTCCTCAGATGCGAAAAAAATTATTACAAATAATTGTACTTGAGCCAGAGAAATAGTATGAGCAAGCAGTGAAACAAATTTCAGGTTTATTCATACACTTTTATAAGTACATATTCATTATACAGATACACTCCATAGAAAACATACTAGTAAAAATCAAAACTTTCTGAATGTTTAACATGAAAATAAAAACAAATATGTGAAGTGTATCATAGTTGTTCATATTATATCCAGATGTGCAGAGCAAAACATTTATTTTTCTAAATCTGTCTTCATCTTCCCACCCCTTTAGTTAGAAGGCTTAGGTTTGGCCATAGCAACAGCATAGAAGAACATACCTGTATTCACCTGGAAACTGTGGAAGGGGTGAAATGTCACCAGGGTTAGTGTCTCCTGGCTGACATCATTACCAATGCAGACCCTTTCAGGAGGAAATCACTCTCCTCAGAGCTGTCCTCTGGTCTCTAGCAGATTCAGATTAGTAAACATGAACTCTTAGTGTCACCAAATGCACAAGGGAACAAACATCAAAGTCAGCAGCATAACAAAAACTTAGTCCCTCAAGAACTTTAAATACTGGAATTGTCAAATTCAGAATATAAAATTAGTAAGACATGTTTAAATTAAAAAAATGGTACATCATAATAAGTAAGGAACAACAAAATGTAAAAATGTCTAGGCAGATTTGAAAAAGAAAGAATTTTAGATATAAAAATAGTTATTTAAATAAATAAGTAAATAGCTATCTTAAATATTAGACTACTGAGAAAAAATTAGATGGACCTAAGTAAGTTACCTAGAATATTGGGAGGCAACCAATCAATGTTTCTCACATCAATTATTTCTCTCTCCCTCTTCCTTCCTCTCTCTAAAACCAATAAAATAAAAAATAAAACATATTCTAGAGTGAGGATTTAAAAAAAAAAAAGACCCCCAGGGATTTGTTTGTTTGTTTTTACCATTTTATTTTATATATGTATTTTTTTTTTTTTTTTTTGCTTTCAGGGACGTTCTTTTATTTATTTTTCATCACTATTTATCCCTGCTACACCATCTTCTACCTCCACCATCCCCTTCCTCCCTGCAATCCAGAGAGCTATTTTTATTAACTGAGACAAAGTTGCAGAGTTTAAATAGAGAGGAAACTTATTTTATCACCTTTAAATTAATCTTTTACAATTGGAGACTGTATTTGCCTACTATGCTCATAAAAGATAAAGTAGCCTTAAGATGATCCTATATAATAAAAGCCCAGTGACCAAATGGTAGAACGACCAGTCGACCAGTCGCTATGATGTACACTGACCACCAGGGGGCAGACACTCAGCTCAGGAGCTGCCCCCTAGTGGTCAGTGTGCTACCACAGTGGGAGCGCCACTTGGCTGACTGGGATGAGCAGCTGCTCCTGCTGCGAACCCAGGGCCGACGTGCAGGAACCAGGTTGCGATCATCACCTCCTCGCCCCAGGTTCCTCCTCCTCACTCTCTGCCGCCTCCTCCAGACACCCACAGGCCACATAGTGCTGCCTCCAGGCTCACAGAGATGACACCAGAGGCTGGGAGGCAGGTTTGTAGCTGCCACAGGACTGAGGCCTACTCCACCGCCTCTCAATGTTATTGTACCTGGGCCCGGCCCTGACTGGGTCCCCTGGAAAGGCGAGTGCTCTGGCTCCACAGAAGATGCTGGACCAGGGAGCAGCCGCTCAAAGGGCAGGTCCACAGCTGCTCAGCTGACCATTATGAGCTGTGCTCCCACAGTGGGCCAATCCCTGCAGGCCATGCCCCCCACCAGTGCACGAATCCCATGCACCGGGCCTCCAGTATTAAAATAATATAACAATGCTTGATTCATGTTTTATCATATTTTCTCAACTATTCTTTGATCTTCAGAGTGGGTTGTATGGTAGCCCCAAAATGATAATATGTCCACATCCTATTTCCCAGAATTTGTGAATGTGACCTTATTTGGAAAAAGGGTCTTTGCAGATGTAATTACTCATACCCTGGGGACAAAGAGATAATCCTGGATTACCAGGGGGTATTCTAAATCCAGTGACAAGTGTTCTTATAAGAAACACAGGAGGTCAAAACACAGACACAAAGGAGAAGGTGATGTAAAGTTGGAGGCAGAGGTTGGAGTGATGCCACCATAAGCCAGATATGCATGAAGCTGTACTACCCAGTGAGAGGCAAGGAGAGGGCTCTTCCCTGGAGTTCCCAGAGGAACATGGTGCTGCTGAATCAGACCTGCAGCCTCCAGACTACAGAGTAAATTCCAGTTGTTTTAGGTTGCCCAGTTGTAGTAATTTGTAATGGCAGCCACAGGAGATTAATGTCGTCCAAAAAATTAAATTTATACTTTCCTCAAAAAGAACAAGTTCTATTTAAAAATGCAATCTGTTGTCTACTATAATATAATGTTGAAGTCAATTTATTTTTTAACTGCAGTTTATATTCAATACTAGTGGCCTGGTGCACGAAATTCGTGCACGGGAGGTGTCCCTCAGCCTGGCCTGCACCCTCTCAATCTGGGACCCCTCGAAGGATGTCCTGCTGCCGGTTTACAGGGATCGGACCTAAACCAGCAGTTGGACATCCCTCTCGCAATCTGGGACTGCTGGCTCCTAACCGTTCACCTGCCTGCCTGCCTGATTGCCCCTAACCACTCTGCCTGCCGGCCTGCTCACCCCCAACTGCCCCCCGCTGCCGGCATGCACTCCCCCAAATGACCCCCCGCCAGCCTGATCACGCCCAACTGCCCCCTGTGCCAGTGTGCTTGCCCCTAACTGCCCCCCCTGCTGGCCTGCTCGCCCCCACCTTCCCTCCCCACTGGCCTGCTTGCCCCACCACTGTCCTGATCACCCCCTACTGACCCCCTCTGATGGCGTACTTGCCCCAACTGGCCCCCCTACTGGTCTGCTCAGCCCCAACTGCCCCCCCTCCTCACTGGCCTGATCACTCCCAATGGCCCCACCCCCCTCACCGGCCTGAGCACCCACAACTGCTTTCTGATCCTGGCCTGATCACCCACAGCTGCCCTCCCCTCTTGGCCTCTAACCACCTCTACCTCCTCCCCACCACCATGTCTTTATCCAAAAGAACGTCCGGAAGGTCTCCTGGAAGGTCTCCAAGTCTAATTACCATATTACCCTTTTATTAGTATAGATAGAGGCCTGGTGCATGGTTGGGGGCCAGCTGGTTTGCCCTGAAGGGTGTCCCGGATCAGGATGGGGGTTCCTTTGGGGAATGGGGTGGCCTGGGCGAGGAGCCTGTGGTGGTTTATAGGCCGGCCACGCCCCCATGGGGTGAAGGTCCCCACTGGGGGTGTGTGGCCAGCCTGGGTGAGGGGCTAAGGGCTGTTTACAGGCTGGCCATGCCCCCCAGCAGGGACCCTTACCCCATGGGGGCATGGCCAGCCTGGGTGAGGGGCTGAGGGCTGATTTCAGGCTGGCCACACCCCCTTTACGGTGGGGGTCCCCGCTGTGGTGCCTGGCCAGCCTGAGTGAGGGGCTGATGGCTGTTTGCAAGCTGGCCAAGCCCCCCAGCGGGCACCCTCACCCCATAGGGGCATGGCCAGCCTTGTGAAGGGCTGAGGGCCATTTTCAGGCAGGCCATGCCCCCTGGCGACCCAGGCCCCCAGCCCCTCCTTGAGCAGAGGCCAGGGCAGGCTGGAAACCTGGGTTGCCCCCAGCGACCCAGTCTCCCAGCCACTCCTTTAAGTAGCAGCCAGAGCGGGTGGGAAGCTTGGCTTCCTCCATCGCCAGGGGCAACCCAAGCCTCCTGCTCACTCCAGCTCCATGGCTGCCGCCATCTTTGTTGGGTTAGTTTGCATACTCACTCCTGATTGGCTGGTGGGTGTAGTGGAGGGATGGTCAATTTGCATGTTTATCTTTTATTAGTGTAGATTATTTTGTTTCAGTTTCAGCATAGTGGTTAGAAAATCATATACTTTACAAAGAGATCCCCCAGCACCATATGTAGTTATTAGAATATTATTGACTCTGTATGCTGTGCTGTACTTGACATCCCATGACTATCCCTTAACTTCTAGTCTACTTCTCAGTCCCTTCACCTTTCTCCCTCAGGTCCCAACACTGCTGCCTATGTCAACCATCAGTATGCTCTCTGTGGCTAAGAGTCTGTTTCTGTGTTGTTTGTTCATTTATTTTGTTCTTTAGATTCCACATATAAGTGAAATCATGGTATTTGTCTTTCTCTATCTGAAGTCTGTTTTTCTAGTTTTGTCATCTTCCCTTATTTCTCTTCAAGATGATATCTGGGTGTTTGGGACACAGATGTTGATAAAGGGGCAGTTGGCATCCTCAGGCTCATGGTACACTCTATGGGCCCGCTGCTCTCCACTTCAGAGTTGCAGGTAAGCTACTCCCTTGCCTGGTGGCCAAGAAGGAGGTACTGGCCCCAGGTTTGGCTCTTCCTGGTGTCTACTACTGATAAAACTCAGGGGTTTCTCTTTCCATAGGACCCTGGGAAGAGTCAGCCACTCCATTCCCTCACTGGCATATGGACAATATGCCCACCCACTGCCTCATCTCACATGTGGTCCCTGGCATAGGTGGTCTTGCCTCTAAACCTTAACTACAAGGCCCCCCTCTCCATTCCACCTCAGGCCTCCTCAGTCCCCAGTGGGCCTACTGGCTCTCATGCCACTGCTCACACCTTTAGGAGAGCCTGGCATCACTGCTCAGCATGTGCTGAGGCAGCTACCCCAGATCAGCCTGGCTGGCATCCTCAGAAAATATCTCCAGATTCCCAACATGTAATAGCACAAAGCTCCTTCTCTCAGTGATAACCGCCAGTCTACTTTACTTGTTATCTCATCCCCAAAAGGCTAGATTAAAACACTGAAGATTCACTTCTGCTTCTCCTCATGTCTTTCTCCACTGGTTCAGAAGCAGTGGAGACCTAGAACCTCTGCTTCTACTCCTTCTTGTCCTTCTGAAAGGACCCCAGTCTGCATGCCTGCCATCAGTACCTGCACGGGCTTCACTGTGGGAGAAACTTGGGGCTGGGACTACATTTGGTGTGTGCTACACTACAATTATTTAGAAACTTACTTTTTCATGAAGGCTTGCTTTCATACTTACCATCTTTTTACAGAATCCTATTTTGAATGATAGGGATGAATATTAATTGTTTCTTTTTGACTGCTTCATGTAGCTCTTCTAATCTTTTTCCAGCCTTGGGCTAACTTTGGAGATGATCATGTAAAGAGAAATGCAAAAGAAAAAAGCCTTCCTATTTTAAAAGATTTATCACAGTGAAAATGTCCAAGCGCATTTATAACTAATAGCGGTACTTGGCATTGATATAGTACTCTGCAGCCTTTGAATTATATCCTCAGTATGTATTATTATCCTATCTTATAGACAAGGCAACTACAAAATTAAAATACTTGTTTAAGATAATAGCACTGATAACAGTAACAGAATGATCAGTAACTCACATGGTGTGTAGCTGTTTCCATTGTTCTATCTGGAAGACCTCATCTTCGAGTCCTCGGATTGGATATCAAAAACTGAAACTTGTGTTCAGGTCCTGAAAGGGGCTTTCGGTTCTGCTCCCAGCATAGACCCTCGGTGTGAACCATGATGGATGCTCTGGAGCTCTCCTTCACCTGGGCACATCTTGGTATTTTTATAATGTGGCAGTTTTTCCTATTTGCTGTATTGGGAAAGTACTGTTCATTCTGTCAACGACACTAAAATTCACGATCTCAATCTTAGAACTAATATTCCAGCCAAAACTCTATTTAAAAAAAATATATGTTTTTTATTGCTTTTTGGATAGAGAGGAAGGGAGAAACAGAAATCTCAAAGATGAGAGAGAATCATTGATCGGCTGCCTCTTGCATGTCCTCCATTGGGCATCAAGCCCGAAACCTGGGCATGTGCTCTGACAGAGAATCGAATCTGAGATCACTTGTTTCATGGGACGATGCTCAATCCCCTGAGCCACATCAGCTGGGCTAAGCTTTTTAATTGATTTCTTTCTTATGTATATACATTTATGTGGGTACTTTATTTTTCCTAGGCTAATGAGTTTACATTGAAAAAGTAACCTATGGTATATGCATCTGCATGCCTGCCTTTGGCTGTTTATTTAGATCTGTTCTCAATCTCAGAAATTTAAAATCAGAGAATTAAGAGACTTAGTCATAAAAGAACTAAGAAACTTGAACTTTTCATTGAGGCTTAATTATAGACACCATTAACACTGTAACATAATAATTATAATAATAGCTAACATTTATTGAGGACTTTCTAATCACATTACCCACATATTCTCACTTAAGTATCAAACCTACATGGTAAGTACTATTATTATTTTACAAACAAGGACATGTTGGTATTAATTCTTTACATGTCTGTAGTGATTTATGTTCTACAATGTGGTTTCATCTACATTAGTGTGCCTTTGAATTTGGTGTGGTGAGTATGACCGAAATGGTAGCTTGTAGAGGAAACTATAACTCCAGAGTTATTAAATGATTTATGCTGATAACTGACTGTTGGCCTTCGGTCAGCTCATTGGCTAGCTTTTCGTTTCTTGGTCTTCTTCCCAGTGGGGTCTTCTACTTTGAGGCTCTTAGAAACCAAACATGTATTTAAAGTAATTATGGGAGTTCCATTGCCCACATGTGTTACAGTGCACAGCCACTTGGGTTATCTAATATAGGAAGGATGCCTCCTGCATTGCACTATGGGTTAGTGGAAGCAGCTCCAGGTGTGCAAGCCGAGGCCAGGCTTGGCTACTTGTCCTGACGGTTACTCAGCTTCTCTTTCTCTCTCTTTCTTCACCTGCACATTTGCAATAGTTGAACAAGGTGACTTCTAAGATGTTAGCCCTCATGTATAATAATCCTATGTAATAAAGAGGTAATGTGCAAATTGACCGTCATGACCTCACACAAGATGGCCACCCCCATGTGGTCACAAGATGGCTGGCAAGGGAGGCCAGTTGGGGGTGACTGGGTCTGCAAGGGAGGGAAGTTGGGGGGAACCAGGCCTGCAGGGGAGGGCCGTTGGGGGAAGCCAGGCCTGCAGGGGAGGGCAGTTAGGGGCGATGGGCCGGCAGGGGAGGGCAGTTGAGGGCAACCAGGCTGGATGGGGAGGGCAGTTGGGGGCAACCAGGCTGGCAGGGGAAGGCAGTTGGGGGTGACTGGGTTGGCAGGGGAGGGCATTTGGGGGCAATCAGGCTGGCAGAGGAGTGGTTAGGGGGAGATCACACTGACAAGCGGTTAGGGGCAATCAGGCAGGCGAGAGCTTGGGAGTCAGCAGTTCTAGATTGTGAGAGGGATGTCCGACTGTGGTTTAGGCCCGATCCCACAGGGGTCCCAGATTGGAGAGGGTGTAGGCTGGGCTGAGGGACACATCCCCCCCTCCCAGTGCACAAATTTTGTGTACCAGTTCTCTAGTTTTATATAATTCTCTCCTAAAATCAGCAGTCTTTATGATAAAGAGAGTACATTTTTTTTTAATGGTAAATTTGATTGTGCTATTATGTGAAAGTTATATGAATTAAGATGACTTTTTTATTTTTTAATATATTTTATTGATTTTTTACAGAGAGGAAGAGAGAGGGATAGAGAGTTAGAAACATCGATGAGAGAGAAACATCGATCAGCTGCCTCTTGCACACCCCCTACTGGGGATGTGCCCGCAACCAAGGTACATGCCCTTGACCGGAATCGAACCTGGGACCCTTGAGTCTGCAGGCCGACGCTCTATCCACTGAGCCAAACCGGTTTCGGCAAGACAGTACATTTTTAAAATTTCATTTTAATCCTCTCCTAAGAATTAACTAGTAAAACATATGGTAGCAACAATAATTTTTAAAATTTATCTAAAAATGAAATTAAGAAAAGTTACATTATGAGATTAAAGAGAATAGTATTAGGAACAAATTTAACAAACGGAGTACAAAACTTACTCTCTGGAAACTACTGAACATTGCCGAAAGAAAAAAAATTTTTTTAATTGGTTTCAGAGAGGAAGGTAGAGGGAGAGAGATAGAAACATCAATGATGAGAGAGAATCATTGATAGGCTGCCTCCTGCACACCCCCAACTTGGGTTTGAGCATGCAACCTGGGCATGTGTCCCGACTGGAATCAAACTGTGACCTCCTGGTTCATAGGTCAATACTCAACCACTGATCCATGCCAGCCTGAAAGAAATTTTAAAAGAATTAAATGAATGGAAAGATGCCCTGTGTTCATTAATTGGAAGATATAATGTTGTTAAAACAGCAGTATTCCCCACATTGATCTACAGATTTAACACAATCCCTATCAAAAATATTCCAGTTGACTTTCTTGCAGAAATTAACAATCTGATCATAAACTTCATATGGAAATTTAAGGGACTGAAAGTAGTTAAAGGAGGCTTAAAGAAGGACAAAGTCAAAAGATTCACACTTCTTGATTTTAAAACTTATGTGAAGCTATAGTAACCAAGCATTTGTGGCTCGATCATAAGGACATAGATATACATAAATCGACAGAATAGAATTAAAGTAAGAAATAAACTCACACATTTACAGTTGATTGAATTTTGACAAAAGATGTCAAGACAGTCAAAGAGAGAAAGAATAACCTTTATAGCAGTGTTAGGACAGCTATGTTCACACATGCAAATGAAGTAGGCCCTTTCATCATACCATACATTAATGAAAAATGGGTGAAAGACCTAAATGTAAGAACAAAATCAATGAAATTTATTTTAAAATATAGCAGAAAATCTTCATGATCTTGGGCTAGGCAAAACCCTTTGGATATGACACCAAAAGTTCATACTACTAAAAACAAAAATTAGATAAATCCAACTTCATTATAATATTAAAAATCTCCCACACTTTTGTACATCAAAGACACCATCAAGAAAATGAAAATATAACTAATACAATGAGAAGTTATTTGTAAATTATATATCTGATAAAGAACTTGCGTCCAGAATATGTAAAGAACTCCTACAACTCAAATAATAAAAAGTCAGGTAATACAATTTTAAAATGGGCAAAGGATCTGAATAGATATTTTTCCAAAGAAAAATAGTGGCCAATAAGCACATGAACATACAGATACTCAATATCATTAGCCATCAGAGAAAAAAAATCAAAAATCACAATGAGATAACACTCAGTATCCCCTACGATGAGTATCATCAATAAGAGAAACCAGCCCTGCTTGTTTCGTCCAGAAGGTCAAGGTTCTATTCCTGGTCAGGGCACATGCCTGGGAGGTGGACTCAATTCCCAGTAGGGAGACTGCAGGAGACAGCCACTTGATTATTCCCTCTCATCATTGGTGTTTCTATCTCTCCCTCTTCTTTCCTATCTCTGAAATAATAAACACATTAAAAACAAAAATATAAACCATGCTCAGTCTAAAATCAATAAAAGCATTTAAAAAGAAAAGATAAACATAACAAGTGTTAGGGAGGATGTGAAGAGATGAAAACCTCAGTCACTGTAAAATGGTGTAGTTGCTTTGGAGAAGAGTGTGGCAGTACCTCAATAATCCTAGATTTGCCCTGTGATCCAGTAATTCCACCTGGACCCAAGAGAAATTAAAACATAATATCCAAACAAAAGCTTGTGCATGAATGTTTATAGCAGCATTATTCACAATAGCCAAAAGATCTACTGATGAACAAATAAATGAAATGTGTCATATCCACATGTTCAGCCATAAAGGAGGAATGAAGTAGTGATTTACCCTACCTAATAAAACAGTAATATGCAAATTGACCGTACCTTCGCTACTCCCATAAGCCACGCCCACCAGCCAATCAGGAGCAAATATACACATTAAACCAGCAAAGATGGTGGGGGGAGGGGGCAGCGCCCGCTGCCGGTGGGATCCAAGCCATGATGGTAGACTGGGACAGGCGGTTAGTGCCGGCAGCCGGCTGACCAAGTCCTGGATAGGGGCTTCGAGTCAGGCGGTTAGTGCTGGCGGCAGCTGACTCGAAGCCCCTATCAGGGATCACGGACCAGGGCAGGCAGCGTGGGTTAGCGCCCGTAGCCGCCTGCCCAGGTCCGCCATCACGGATCACGGACCAGGGCAGGCAACGTGGGTTAGTGACCTCAGCTGCCTGCCCAGGTCCACGATCACAGATCACGGACCAGGGCAGGCGACATGGGTTAGCGCCCGCAGCCGCCTGACCAGCTCCGTGATCATGGATGACAGATCAGGGCAGGCGGCGTGGATTAGCGCCTGCAGCCACCTGCCCACGTCTGCCATGATGGATCATGGACCAGGGCAGGCGGAGTGGATTAGCGCCCGCAGCCACCTGACCGGGTCCCCGATAGGAACTTGGAGTCTAGGATAACAAAAATAATATTCAGCAAAAGCAGCAGACAAGGTTTCATAAGTTCTCCCCAGGTCACCACTGTTCTCTTATACATTTTAATTATCCCAGACTTTGCCTGATGGGATTTGATTTGAATTATGCCTGATAGAGATTACATGGCATGAATTGTAGGCTCATTCTTTCTTTTGTGGTTGCCTGACTGAGAAAGGCCTTGGAATGAGAGAAGGCACTTTTAATTTCCTTTTTCATTCTATAGAGACTGAGGAATTACAGTTATATGAAGAAGTTAGTGAGAGAATGAAAGTCTCATACTGTATTTTTCTGTAAGTTTTATCATGTGGACTATCAAAACTTGGTGGGATCCTTTTCAAGAGGTGTTACAAAAATTATGTTGGAATTAACATTCAAGAATAAAAGGAGAGAAGTGAGTGGTGGGTAAAGAAAAGAACTTTGTCCTAGAAACCAAATAGAAGCCACATAAACCTTCAGATTCTTACTCATTGTGCTTTGGAGGTATTAAAGGATAATTTTTTAAAAAGTTAAAATCATGACTCATAATCTGTATAGATAAAAGGCTAAGTGACCGACATTTGTCCATCAGTCTGACCAACCAGTACATATGACGCACACTGGAAATTTAAAAATAAACTTTGACTCGCACACGTGCCATACATATAAAGCTCTTGCTGGCATTACTTTGAATGTTGCATTTGGTGGGAAAGTTCTTTTCAGAGGGGATTTTTGTGCCACCATGCTATACAATTGGCCATAGTACAAATAAGTTAAAAGTACTGTAGTGTTTGGGGATGTTTCAGATAGTTGTCTCTTAAAACAAATATGAGATCAGAGGATTCTGCTTATAGTGAATGGTTAGTAAAACTTGGAGATGGCAAACTTGATAGCAGTTTTCATTTAGGAATGGATATTATTGAAATTCCCCATGAAATTATTTTTAATGGATCTATTATTAAAGCCACCTTTTGGAAATAGTATATCTATAGATAATATTAAAAATATATCTAAACATGCAATTCTTTGTTCAAAAAGTGAGCACGTTCAAAAATTAAATGAAGAAATTTTGGATATACTTGATGGAGATTTTCACACCTATTTGAGTGATGATTCCATTGACTCAACAGATGATGCTGAAAAGGAAAATTTTCCTATTGAATTTCTTAATAGTATTACTCCTTCTGGAATGCCGTGTCATCAATTAAAATTGAAAATGGGTGCAATCATCATGCTATTGAGAAATCTTAATAGTAAATGGAGTCTTTGTAATGGTACCAGATTTATTATCAAAAGATTGCGACCTGACATTATCAAAGCTGAAATATTAACAGGATCTGCAGAGGGAGAGATTGTTCTGATTCCAAGAATTGATTTGTCCCCATCTGACACTGGCCACCCATTTAAATTAATTCGAAGATAGTTTCCCGTTATGCCAGCATTTGTGATGACTATTAATAAATCACAAGGACAAACTCTAGACAGAGTAGGAATATTCCTACCTGAACCCATTTTTGGACATGGTTAGTTAATGTTGCTTTCTCTCTCTCTCTCTCTTTTTTTTTTTAAGTATTTTTTAAAAATATCTTATTGATTTTTTTTACAGAGAAGAAGGGAGAGGGACAGAGAGAGAAACATCGATGAGAGAGAAACATCGATCAGCTGCCTCCTGCACACCTCCTACGGGGGATGTGCCCACAACCGAGGTACATGCCCTTGACCGGAATCAAACCTGGGACCTTTCAGTCCACAGGGCGATGCTCTATCCACTGAGCCAAACCAGTTACGGCTGTTGCTTTCTCTTGAGTTCAAAGAGCATGTCACGTTAAAGTTAAAGTTGTAAATACTTTATCTCAAGGGAAATTAGTCAAGCACTCTGAAAGTGTTTTTACTCTTAATGTGGTATACAGGGAGATATTATAATAAGTTTAATCACTTTATCAGTCATTATTTGCATCAATGTTCTTTTTATATTATGAGTTTGTTATTGTTGTTATATCATTTTGTTATTGTTTAGTTATTAATAAAATTATGTATTATTTTCCTATACATTGTACTCATTTCCTTTTATCTCTCACACTTTTATTATAGAGAAAGGGCAAATAGCAATATTAAAATATTTCATCTAATTAATTCCCTTTCAATGTGCACGAATTTCGTGCACCGGGCTACTAGTCCTATATAATAAGAGAGGAATATGCTAATTATCCATTATGAGGCCTAAGGACCAACCGCATAACAACTGGATCACTGATCTGCAGGAGGGTGGGGCAGCGAACTACAAGCAGGCAGAGGAGAGCTACAGGAGGGGGCAGGGCAGCAAGCTATGAGGGGGGGAGTGAGGGAGGGGAGCTACAGGAGGGCGGGACAGTGGGCAGAGAGCTACTGGAGGGTGGCAGCGAGCTACTGGTAAGCTACTGGCACACGGATTTGTGTGCAGGGCTACTAGTATTGTAATATAGCTAAACCATGAAAATATTATGCTAAGGAAGAGAAGCCAGTTACAAAATACCACATATATGATTCCATTCATATGAAGTGTTCCTTATAGGCAAATTTATAGTGACAAAACATAGATTAGTGCTTGCCTAAGGCCAGAAGGGTTGGGGAAAATGAGGAGAGACTGCTAAATGATTTGGGGTTTCTTTTGTAGTGACAAAAATGTTCTAAAATTGATTGTAGTGATGGCTACACAATTTCTAAGTATACTAAAGCCATTGACTTAGATACTTTAAGTGGATGAAATGCATGGTATGTGAGTTATATCTCAATACAGCTGTTAAAAATGAAATTTAAAAAACTAGAAACTTTAAATAAATCTGACTATGTATGCAAGATAGAGTTTGTATCCATGTAAGATAGGCTCCCTGACTCCTAGTATGCCATTCTGAGTCCAGGTAAGTAGAGGGCCTTGGCTTGATGGTCACACAGACACTGATCTGAATTCTCCTCTAGAATGGCCAATTCACATAGCTTCACTGAATCTCAGCTTCTTTATCTAAACACTAGAGGCCCAGTGCACGAAATTCATTCACAGTGGGTGTGGGGGGGGGGGTATCCCTCAACCCAGCCTTCACCCTCTCCAATCTGGGACCCCTTAGGGATCAGGCCTAAACCGGCAGTCAGACATCCCTCTCACAACCTGGGACCGCTGGCTCCTAACTGTTCACCTGACTGCCTGCCTGATTGCCCCTAACCACTTCTTCCTGCCAACCTGATCACCCCCTATCTGCTCCCTTTCCAGCCTGATTGCCCACAACTGCCCTCCCCTGCTGGCCTGATCACCCCCAACTGCCCTCCCCTGCCACCCTGATCACCCACAACTGTCCCCCCCAGCCGACCTGATCATCCCCAACTGCCCTCCCCTGCCGACCTGATGGCCCATAACTGCCCTCTCCTGCCACAACCCACCTCCTCCATGCGAGGCAGTGGAGACACTGGGACTGGCCTCCTCTGCGCCACACAGAGCCACGGGACCCCCAGGCCTCCCCGCATGGAGCGGCCACTGGATCCCACCTCTGCTGTGCATGCAGCCATCTTGTGGCGACATCACACGAGGGCGTGACACCACCTAGGCTTTTATTATATAGGACTAGTGGCCCGGTGCATGAAATTTGTGCACATTAAAAGGGAATTAATTAGAGGGAATATTTTAATATTGCTATTTGTCCTTTTTTTATAATATAAGTGTCAGAGATGAAAGAAAATTAGTAAAATGTATATGAAAATCTTTCTCCTTTCAGAGTCTAGGGCGCACCATGGGACCTAGAGTAAAGTCCCCGCCCACCACCTTCATGCACTCCAAAAACACAGGAGACCCAGACCCGGCCGGCCCCACCTCCATTGGGTGAGACCCAGACCTGGCTGGCCCCTCCCCTGTCAAGCCTCCCCAGGCAGGGGGTGCAGCCTCAGGTCCCCCAGCTCAGCATCAGGTTGGGGGCGCAGTCTCAGGTCCCCCATCAAGCCCCACCAGGCAGGGGGCGCAGCCTGAGGTCCCCGGTCAATCCCTGCAGGGCGGGGGGCGCAGCCTGACGTCCCTCGCCCCGGCCAAGCACCATTCAGCCTCAGGTCCCTACTGTTTGGTCATGATGTTACGGCTTCCGGGATAATTTGCATATTCCTCTATTATATAGATAGATGGGGATAATAACCATTCTTAGCTGTGGGTTGCTCTGAAAATTACATGAGTTTCTGCATCTACATAGGCTAGTACAGTGCTAATAGCAACAGCCATCATCCGAGATGTCATGGTTGTGGTCATTGCCAGCCTATGGCAAGAGCTTAAAGAGCAAGGTGCCTCCCTGTGTTTGCATGTGCTATTCCTTCTGCCTGGATCACTGTCCTTATAGCACAACTTCTTTAGTCCCTTCATGAGCTCACTAGGAGCCTCATTTCAGGCTCCTTTTGTGGTAGGTGTCTCCTGACCATACAGCCGCAGGGTCATAGGCCCTGACCTTGCAAAGCTGCTATTTAATTTTTGGCAGTATGGATTTATTTGTCTCTCTTACACTCCCTGTGCTGTTTGAGAGCAGTGGTTGCTGCTTCACTCCCGGACCCCCTAGCCTGGTACTTCAGTCTTTGGTAGGTGCCCCATTAAAACATGTTGAAAGAATGGACATGAGATTAGGACCTAAGTAGATTGTTTGAACTTCTCATGCTTCCATTGGACTCCTAAACAGTAGTTTACTGGCCAATAGAATAATCTGAACTACTTTGGGAACTTCCTCTAATGGTTGGGCATCACAAGTTTATCTAGTACTCGAGGCCCGGTGCATGAAATTTGTGCACGGGCTGGAGGGGGGAGGGGTTGGTGTCCCTCATCCCAGCCTGCACCCTCTCCAATCTGGGACCCCTTGAGGGATGTCCGACTGCCCATTTAGGCCCGATCCTAAATGGCAGTTGGACATCCCTCTCACAATCCAGGACTGCTGGCTCCCAACTACTCGCCTGCCTGCTTTCCTGATTGCCCCTAATTGCTTCTGCCTGCCAGCCTGATCACCCCGTAACCACTCCCCTGCCAGCCTGATTGATGCCTAACTGCTCCCCTGCCAGCCTGATTGCCCCTAACTGCCCTCCCCTGCTGGCCTGGTCACCCCTAACTGCCCTCCCCTGAAGGCCTGGTCACCCCTAACTGCCCTCCCCTGAGGCATGGTCACCCCTAACCGCTCTCACCTGCAGGCCTGGTCCCCCCAACTGCCCTCCTCTGCTGGCCATCTTGTGGTGGCCATCTTGTGTCCACATAGGGGCAGCCATCTTTGACCAAATGGGGGCAGCCATCTTGTGTGTTGGAGTAATGGTCAATTTGCATATTACTCCTTTGTTAGATAGGATAGTCCTGCCATTAAAATAGAAATACATAAAGAAACCGGCATTTAATTATCAATGTAATTGTTACTGTCAATAGAAAATAAATAGTGCTAATCAGTAATAGATTGCGAAGGATTGTACCTAATATTTCTTCATTTTGAAAGGCTTTTTTGAACTAGGTCTGGTGTTTTATAAACTGCTGTGGGAAGGTGAAACTTTGGATTTCTTAAGGTACTCTATAAACTGCTAAGAGAAACTGAAAATGTGGATTTCCATTGTCATTTTTTTTTTCATTGTTGACTCTATTACTGATGTCTCTCTTTTTCTCCCCCTTTGCCTTTCTCCAGCCTGCCCCTGCCCCCAGGCCTTCATCACACTAGTGTCTGTGTCCATGGGTTATGCATATATGCATATACGTTCTTTGGTTGATCTCTTCCTGTCATTTTTAAGGACATGGCATTGGTTTAAATATATATATACCGAGTTTGTGTAGTAAGTGAATCCAGTATAGGTTTGAACTTGCACTAGGCCATATTCTTGCCAAAATTTATAAAACCTATTTAGAAAAATTCCCCTTATTCCTGTGCCAATTTCTCTAGAAGCCAAAAGTTTTCATCATAACATTCACCTTCCTGCTTCATCTGCAAAAGAACAAAGCTGAAGTTATTGAAATGTGATAAATTATGATAGTAATCTATCTAAACTGTGGGAAGCCATTATTGACTAGCTCATATGTGTGTTAGTACCTGGAGAACTTGGCATTACTTGATGTTTTGAGATAACTTCACCTAGATACAGGGGAATTGATAAAATTGTCTCAACAGTGTCTTTTAATTGTGTCCCTTTTTTGTGATCTTTTAAAAGTAGGTAGAGACTTTCATTAAAAACCCTAGAACATTAAAACAATTTCATTACTTTCTTAAATTTATGAACCGTTTTATTCATTCATTTCAAAATATTTATAAAGAATTCAGGAGCCTATTCCTATATATAACACTTAAGTGAAACTGGAAGGTAGCATTGCAGTAAGTGTAGTACAGAGAAACTTGGATTTAGAATTGGAGCATAATTTATAATTGGATGGCTATGCAAGTTTCTAAATAAAAGTGATAATCATTTATTGACAACCTAAATGCATTCCTTGTTTGTTTCTTTTAACCAGATATACACCCTGTGGGCTAAGTTACACTCTTCTCCCTCTCCCCATGAACCCAGAATAGTTTTATTAATAGGAATATATGATGTTTATGTTCTTAAAAAATCAGGGTGGTCTTAGATGTCTGTCTTCCATTCTGGCATTTCCCTTTATACAACCCTTTTGAATTTTCTGTTTAAAAACTGGCATTGGGATAGCTTTTCTTTGGCCTAATGCCTGGGTCGCATATTGCAGCAATGTATTAGGAATGTTAAGACATAAGTCCCCCAAAGAAAAATGTTTGTTATGAAAATAGAGCTGAGGTGACACTTAGAATTAGAGCTTCTTAACTTGTCTAAATGACAGTTAATGATCTTTTTCTTTCCTTTTATTATTTTAAGAGGGGGAAGAGGGGAGGAATGAAAGGAATGCCCAGAGGCTGAGGTTGCATTTGGTTCACCAAACTGTTAGATGTCAAATGCACTCTACTGATAATACATCTTTTGTCTCTTTTTAGGAGCTAATTTTGTTACTCGAAAAATTAGCCGGTCAGTAGCTAAGATTTACCTTGGACAGCTGGAACGTTTCAGTTTGGGAAATCTGGATGCCAAACGAGACTGGGGCCACGCCAAGGACTATGTAGAGGTAGGAACTAACTCATGTTCTTAAAAATACCTGTATCAGTTGGTGCTTTAATGCCAGGCCTCCAGTAGTAGAGGTAGTAGCACATAAAATTTTGCTAATGAGATATGTTTAAGCTCATACTACTTTCAATTTAAGGCTCTTTCGTTCAGCAGTACATGTAGATTATACTGAATATTGCTTGAATGAGGAAATTTTTTTTTAAATGTGTTGGTCATTGTTTTAGATGATAGATGAAAAAATGTTTCATTGGTGTTCTTCACTTCCAAAGATTTTTTACAGGTCCCCACTTTTTGCACCTTCTCTTTCCTCTCTGCCCAATACACATATAACGGTGAAATAATTTTTTGGTATAAAGGTACTGTTATCAGAGAATTAAACTCCCCTGTCACTCATGGGAGCAAGGTGCAGGTTCTTGGGGCATCACTGAAAGAAGTATTTTCAGAGGCCCCCACAGGAGGATGGGATATGGATGGAAGCTTTATTTGGGTGGAGTTAAATTTCTCTAATTCCTAAGTCCCCTGCCCCTAATCCAGTCCTGGAAAAGGTGCAGCTGGGGTTCTAGCAAAGCCAAAATAGGCCAGTGTCCAGAGCTTCTATTCCATGTTTCAACCGGGTGTGGCTCAGTATCCAAGCTAATTAAAGTCTATTAGTCCATGTGTGGAGTCCAACAAGGCTGTGCACTATGTGGGCACAGGGGAAAGTATCCCCCTGCCAAAGGAGAGCCAGGAACCAGGTGTGCCTGAGGGAGAAGAAAGAAAGGGAACTTCTTTTGGTTGGAAGCTTTAAATATTCAGGTTTCGTCTGCTTGCATTGGCCTCACCCATCTTGGCCACTGACTTGCTTTCAGGTGTGATTGACAGACAAGCACCTTCCCACATCACTCAGACCTTACTGGGCATTCATCTGAACTGTCTTTGTCCATCCCCTTCCCCCATCCATCAGCAGGGAACAGGCTTGGATAATGTTAAATACAACTTTTTTGGCAAAGCTGTATAAATGGCACAACTATATCCAGTCTTCCCTTTCATCCTTTCCTGTTAAATAATAACCAGGTTATTACAATGGCATTATTATTAGTTCTCAGATGTTCAAGAAATACTATCGAATTTCAATTTGTATAATCTAAGACATTCAGATTTACATTGTTCTACTAAATTACTCTAAGAGTAATATTCTTACAGAGCTTTTGGTTTCTGCTGCTTATGAGTCTGATTATTGCTCTATACACTTCCTAAAGTGTATAGAGCAATAAACTGACTTTGCATGCCAGTGTACTTTGTCCATTACATAAAGAGAGACACAGAGAGATGTTGAAGATGCTACTGCAGAATAATGGATATAGTTAAAGGGAAATTTAAATATTCGCTCCTAAGATTTATATACTGCACATTAAATTTTGGGTTGAGTTACATATGTAAGGAGAGTGATTTTTCTTTGAAGGAACATTTTATCTTTCCCTAACTAGTATGCTTTTAGATATCACTGGTGGTTCTGTGGCCAGACCTGAATGAGCGTGGTGGTGACATTTTTATTTCCCCTGGAGCCCACTTGTCCTTGTTGAGGTACATACAGACTTCCTGTGCTCAGGAGACTATTTCTGTCCTTAGTGATTCGTCTCTGGGAAACCGGATCTGACTTCCTTGTTCATTGATGTGATTCAGAGAGAAACTGAACATACAAAAGAAAGCAAACAAGTAGTTCACTGGCTAACACAGAGGTTAGCTTCGCATTTGTGACTGTCTTTGTTTATAACAATTAAAAATGTTTATTTGAACACCTATTACTGATTTATATTATGGACAAAAAATAGTTCTGATTTTAAATTTTGAATAGCACAACATTAAATATGTTTAATACTTAATGTTTACATTTAAAATATGTTTTTCTGAGCTGTAATTACAAAGAAGCATTTTATGACATTAGTCAGATATATTTTAAGAGCATTACATTAAAAAATATATAAGACAACAGTTTCAGAAATTATAAGAGAGTGGAGAAAGGAGATGTTAACAGGAGAAGTTGAAAATGTCTTTTGTTTAACCTATATGACCTTACCTATGTACAAATATGAGGAAGATTTTGTAAAAATAAATACATATTTCTTCAATAATAGCATTTGGATGTGTAGCCTTCTAGCTACCTGACTATACTTAGGGCTACATAGAAGACTGTATTGGCATCCTTCTTTATTCAAACTCTGGTTCTCTAAATTCAGGAACCAAATAGGTCAAGTTTTATTTTATTTTATACTTTTGCACTGGGGTAAAGTAACAGGTTGTATGGAACTCAGAAATATATTTTGATAGAGAAACAGCAAAATGTTAATAATGCTTATTACCAGTTATGTTTATTGTTTTCCTTATACTTCTATATTTTCCATATATGTGAAATGAATATGTATAAAGTTTCTAAATCAGGAAACAAAAAAAGTGACATTTTTAAAAATAGGCTAAAATATCTACAAAAAAAAAAAAATGCCTGAGCCTGTTAAATAAATATGTAAGTAATGAGAAAAATCTTTTGTGAGCTTAGTGGATCTGGAAGAAGGATTCTGCTCTCATTTGACTCCCAAAATGCGGAGGCTACCACTGCTCCTGGGTGTAGCTCAAACTTGGGTACAAAGGGCCCACATCTGTATTCATTTGAAATAAAGGTATTTTATAAATATTTAGGCTCAAAGACTTCAAAAAGGTCTTCCCAAATGATGTCATTTGAAGATTCCTTGACAAGATCATGTCAATACAGCATACCCAGAAGCCAAATTTAAGAGCAAGATATTCTGGTCTTTTGGTAAAGTAAAGAAAGCATTGTCAAATTTTACAGAGAGACATACAAAATTAAGTTGCTCTCATGGGCATTCAAGACCTGATTTGTTCCACAGTCCAAGTGGGCTTTTTGTATTAGTGATCTCCTTGGGGTTCTGACAGTGACACATGTTGATGATGTCAGAGTATTTTTATAGTTCTCATTGATGGATTCTTGATTTCTAAAAACTATCATTAAGTAAAAATTCATAGTTTGCTATCTTCATTTTAAGAAATAATATCATCCCTTGCATTTTTAAATGTAGTAAAATGTTGCTAGAATTAAAATAAAAAAGCATAAGAATAAAAAAAGAGAAGCATTGTTTGTTTACCACATATCTGCATTCTGGCACTGTAGTCAGCTTTGAATGGGCCGCCTTGGCGAGCTCAAGTCCAGCAGCTCTTATGGTGTCTCCTCTGCACATGTTGCAATTCTACACTCCCTCTCTTTACACACAGGCAGATTGTACTGGTGTCTTTAGATTAAGCACCTTACACGTTGTTACTTATGAGTGAATTTCCGTGATGAAGAGTAGAGCATTTGACACAGGGGGTGGAAGTGACCTAGCTGTCAGCAATTTGCTCCTCCGCCTTAGCCAGGTTTTATATCTCAATTCGCACATCTGTGGAAAGGACATAATAACAGCCCTGTAAAAAATTAGCATTAATGTGCTGTACATTACATGATTAGAATCTACCTTCACCTTGTAAACATTTTTGCAACAATTTATACAAAACCACTTCCTGTTGCTGAGTCAGAATCATCAACATCTATTTATACCCTTGTTCCCTAGATCAAAATGATTTTTAAAATATTTGAATTCGAGGTATTTTAATTTGAAATGAAGATTATAAAAACTATATTAAATTATATAATATTTAATAATTAAGTGATATGCAGTTACATCTTTTCCAATATTTTAATATAAACATTTTAAACAGAGTAATTGAATGCCTTTTACCATACAGTAAACTCCCAGATTCTGTAATGAACATTTTTATTGCATTCTGAGAAACAAATATTAGTATTTAAAAATCACTGTGGTAGAGCTATAAATACTCAATTTACACAAACATAGGTTATAAAAATTTTACATTTTTATGGGATATAGTCAGTTGGCAATTCAAACTTTTAAAATATTTTTATCTTTTTAAATTATTGTGATAGCACACAACCTGTTTTCATGCCTGCCTCCCTCATTCTGCATGTTCAGAAAACATAGTGGGAGCTGCATACCAGATCCAAGCCCATTCATATGGTCAGTATTGCTTGAGCAGCACCCAAAAACTGCAAACCAGAGAACCTCTGACTTCCCTGAGTGACACTGTTCCTTCAGGGAGTCTTCTAGTGAGTACTAATCATGGTCATTGTTTTAGTGGCTGCAAATGGCAGTCTAGAAGCCAAGCAATCCTGCAAAATGCTATATTGCACAAAGGTAAGCATGTGTCTTTTATGCAAGACTGACTTCTCAAAACCTAAGATATGTGAATCTGTACTACCACCTGCTCTGGTTAATAGAAGTTTTCTCAAAGTTATCTAACCTTACTACCATTTTAATAAAAAATAAGTTTTAACATCTAGCAGGACAGAGCTGGGAAATGGCACCATGTGTTTAAATAAATCAACAGGAGCAGTTTGGTTAGCAAGGCCCCATCATGATCCCACCTTGATAAAACTAGCTGATAGAACACAACTGGAGCCAGAAAATACTTATAAGAACTGGACTGGAAGTGCCTTTAAGCTTTTACCTACTAATAAGATGGTCCCTTGTACTTGGAACATGCAGATAATCAAGTGACCTAAGTCTGAGCTCTTTCCAGCACTCAGTAAAAGGCCATACTGCCAACAGCTGACCATGCAGGTGCTCCTGAAGAGATGTGATGGTCTAGGGGCTGTCAGGGGACCCTCAGATCATTGGGTGAGGATGGAGAATCATCTGAATTTTAATATTGCTTTCCCCCACACACCTTTTTCTTTCTTCCTCTCTTTTTTCTTTATTTCTTTTTATGGGTGGCAGAATGGCGGGGAACACAGATTGATATTTAAAAAGCTACCATTAGAAATAAAAATAATAGTTGTCAAATGTTGAATATTGGGAATTTATTATAGGCCAGAAACTTTACTAAGGACTTTATATACATTATAAGTACGTATAATAATATGTACAACAACCCTGAAAGGTAGAGAGTATGTGCTGTGTTATGGAAGAAGGAACTGAGGGTTAGAATGTTCAGATAACATGTTCACCCAAACCATGACCAGTATTGGTGAATGTGTCCCTAACTCCAGCCCTCGCCTGATCCCTGAGCCACATTCATAACCACTAATTTATAGTGAAGTGAGGGGAATAAGTATATTAGCAGTGGGATCTGGGTAACTTCCCATTTTGCACAGAGACAGAAAATTAAGCTGCTCTCACTTTTCGCTTTCTACCATACATAGTCCAAGGGAAAGACAAGTATCTGTAAGACAGCTATCAGATCTCTCTGAAGCTGTTACATTGGCTGTATGAAGCAGCAACACAAAGGGTGTGTTGAGGAAAATGGGTGGTTAGGTGTCTATATCTCTCTGTCTGTTAGCTTCTAAGTGAGTTAACCTTTATTACAGCTCTCAGTTCTCAGCTAATAACAGAGACCCGGAGCACTGGGAGCCTCTGGTAGCAGGGGAGGAGACTGTTGACAGATCTGGGAAGAACTGACCAGTGTTCCCCAATCCTTTTAATCTCATCAAGTTTCATTTGGTTTGCTGCTAACATTTTACATCTTTTAATTCACACTGATCTGGAGGTAAAAGATGCCATTTAAACAGTTTGAGATATTATTTAAGGGAAAGCTTGCTTATTGCAACATCATCAACAAACCTCTTTTCATATTCAGGAGGCCAGCTTGGTTTCTTAATGTGTTTGAGTTCTCTCAAGTATTAACGGTACCAGAATCCAATCTTCAGAAAGGCCTCACTTAACAGAAAGGCAGAAAGTCATGGTGCCTGACTTCCTCTGGCCAGGGCGGGTTCACAGGAGTACTCAGGCCCCCAGGACTGCTCACCCCCTAGGAGTGCTCACACCCAGGAGTGCTCACCCCTCCAGGAGTGCTCACCCCTCCAGGAGTGCTCACTCCCTAGGAGTGCTCACACCCAGGAGTGCTCACACACCCAGGAGTGCTCACACACCCAGGAGTGCTCACCCTCCATGAGTGCTCACACCCAGGAGTGCTCACATATCCAGGAGTGCTCACCCCCTAGGAGTGCTCACCCCCTAGGAGTGTTCACACCCAGGAGTGCTCACCCCCTAGGAGTGCTCACCTCCTAGGAGTGCTCACCCCCTAGGAGTGCTCACACCCAGGAGTGCTCACACCCAGGAGTGCTCACCCCCTAAGAGTGCTCACACCCAGGAGTGCTCACACCCTCAGTTCCCAGAAAGCATAGGGACCTGTTTAAATTGTTGTTTTAATAAATGAAGCCAGCATCATCAATATTTCTGGTATGGACTATTCATCAAATTTCCATCCACAGATAATTTAGAAACATGGAGGTGGGTGCATTTTTAGATCATACTTTCAGTTGAATTTTAAAAATACAAAACTGAGCATCTGAGATTAAGTTGGAAAAGTGGTTCTAGGCGAAGGTATGAAGTGCATGTATGTGGAAAGACAATGAAAATAAACTGAGTGGAGTTGCACGTTCAGTGGATATAACGCCTGTGGAAGCGGACTATGAAATTTTGTGTAAATGACATTTGTTTTCTAATGGGTGGCAATTAACCACATTAAGGTAGAAGTGTGTACTCCACCCTGTACTCATTCCCTTTGACACTAAGTGTCATCACCCTGTTGTGGATCAGTAAATGACTGCTTGTATTTAAGAAAACATGGTTCCATTCCTGAAAATAAAAGTCCTTGGAAACAGTATAAGAAACTTCTTTTTCCTCTTAGATGCTGGTGCTCCTTCATATACATATGGAGGGTATCATGCGATTCCACTCCCAACTAAACTGGCTATTTAACTTTAATAACAACACTCTATGTGTGAAATAGATGTAATTGCCTCTTGTAAAATATGACATCACCTAAATTTATTATGATTTTGCCTGTAGAAGTTATATATCCTTAATATTAAATTCTTCATTTTTACACTAATGCACTCTGAAAAGGACACACAAAAATGTATTTGCAATCAAGGTAGTCTTTCTCTTACTTTCATTTAACCCATGCCTATGAACACCCAGAAAATAGTAACTATCTCTCGTCAAAATCCTCATTTTTAAGTTCATTCTAAAGTACTTTTTGGCTTTATCCTACTTCTCAGTGCTTTGTTGCAATAAACCATTTACTAAAATTCTGTGATTTTGTCCTCACAGGGCCCTGCTCTGTACCTTTCTCAGACCTTTCCAATGCTACTTGCTGCTGTCTCAGGAGCCCAGGCTTCAGGTCCCAGGCGAGGCCCCAGGGCCCCTGTAATACAAACATGTGTTAATGTTGCCTTTGCATCCAAAGCAACAAAGCAAAAAACCTTTCCCAAATAGAATGCTCCTTAGGCCAAATAAACACTTGCATTGAATGGAGTCTCCTTATCTGAGCATTTCCTTATAAAATTTTAAAAAATGAATATGTATACATGAAATGTTTTTTGTTGCTCTTGTCATCAAAAGATTGTTTTCTTACCTAAGACATTTCCCACTGAATATGATCTTACTGGTTTTGGTATTAGTTGAAATGGATTGACTTGATTGCAGCAACATGTTTTCAAGCATTGTTCTCTCTTGTTGCATGCAGCCCACAAAGGAAAACTGAAAAGTGCCATTATATTTTCATGCTGTGGTAAGTTACCCATATCTCTAGATTCTGCTGTGAGTAGACTTTATTCCTATTTTTTACAGGAAGCTAACCGAGCACATGGAAAAAAATAGAAAGAATGATACACTTGCCCTGATATATAAAATAAACATTTTAAAATCACAAAAGTAACATTAGTTTCCAAGATCAAATGTCCCTCAGTGTGACTTATAATATTGCCATCTGCTCATTCAAAACCTCTTATTTGTGTGATTATCACTTCTCAATTTTCCAGAGTCTCCTTTAATAGAGGATTCTTCTAGACATTTTCATCACAGATTTATCATTCTGGAAAACTTTCCCTCAGCCATGTCTTCCCAATTCTCCATCCTCCTCCCAGTCCATATCTCCCTGCTACCACACACACACACACACACACACACACACACACACACACACACACACACATTAGGAGCAGATCATTTTCTAATAGTAATGGTGTTTTTTTCTTAATTATGTGTAAAAGTGAACTTAAAGTTTCTTAGAGTTATTTGGTAGTAGCTGTAGAAAATCTATGCAAACTGTACAGTTAGAAGAAAAGAGAAACAGTCTGCGGGATCATTGGGTTCTGAGTGTGCCATTTCATTCCTCCCTTGCTGCGCAGTACCCACAGGTCCCCAGCACAGCTCCCTGTTCCTAGGCTGCCCAGCTCTGACTCTGAAGTGGAGTGCTGTGTGTCAGCCCCACGGTGGTGTGTGGTTACCTGGGTGGAGCCTAGGGGAGGCAGATTGCATTCCTAGAAGGTGACAGTGGCCCTTGCCTCTTAGTCATTTTGTAACTACATCCACACAATACAAATACTCACCTAGGTGTGGCCACTGCACCTTCCTCCTTTTCATCAGTGCAAAGGCAAAGATCAGGATAGGGGGCTTTATAGTTTCCTGTGTTTTTTCTCATAGTGTCTCTTTTAGGTTCAGAACTACTTGCTGATTTTCATTGGATCTTAAATGTCCAGTTTGAAAACAAAATACAAAGCTTTGATCAGACCTCTTTTTAAAGCATTAAAGGTTATCCTCTTGTATTTGTGTTTGCTTTGTCATTTACTTCTTTGGATTTGATTCTCCCAACCAATTTCAGACTCTGGGTAGGAGAGCAGAAATTAATATTTGCATTTCCCATATGAAAAAGCTAGCTTTCAAAAGAGAAGCCCAAAGTCCTGGCCTCATAGTGAACAGTGGTTCCAGCCCTGCCTACTTACTCTTCCATACAGCCCCTCCTGGATGGATTGTTGGTATATTTAGTCATTCCTGTAAGATTTTAAAGCCTTTATTACCCCTCACTAGGAATTACAAATAAACTAGCATTTTTACTAATGACTTCCTAGAATCTCTATTCATCTGGTGAAACAAAGAACATAAATATGAGAAATTGAATTAGAAAGAAGCTGTAAAACATTTGAAGAGCCAGAAGTTAAAAGTCCAGTTCTACATCCTAAGTAGAAAACTTCCTCTGAAGTGTAATAGTTGTACAATCATATAATTTGAGGAAGATACCAACTCTGTACAGGAAGTACAGGTTTAATACACACATAATTTCATTTGATCCTTATCTTCATAAAAACTAAAGAAGTTTGAAGAAGTGGCGCAGGTGATTTGAATTCCACTGCCTTTGTCAGTGGCAGCTGAGAGCTTCACGTAGTTAACTATCTGCAAGAGCCTTTGTGAAACCAAAGCATCATTGTCCAGGCCAATGAGTCATCTATTAAATTAGCCCTAATGAATTACCGGTTTGCTTGTTTAATTACGCATGATATAGGTCTCTGGATGTTAGAAGTCTAGTGAAGCTCAAAGGAATTGGATTGGCTTAGTTAAGCATTTCAGTAGGATCTTTCCTAACTCACCACGCACTGTTCCACCCACATTTGCACTGTGGAGAAACACATTAATTGGATGTACAAGAACTCAGAGTGGCTATAGTTACTTTGGACTCTGTATTTAAAGGTTCATTTTTAAAAAGTTTTTAGGATAACTCATAGGTGCTCTGTTTTACATAAATCATGTGCTATTGGTTTCCAAAATGTTGCCTCCATAACTAATTAAGGATTGCTAATAGCTCTTCTCCCTATTGAGAAAATTGTTCAGATCCAGTAGAAATCTACTGTTTTATTTTGCCTTCCTTTTTCCCCTATACCCATTTACTGGTATGGATGCAAACAATGCAAAATTATGCTTGTCTCATTTATACAACTCTCCCTGTTAGCTTTCCATTTTACCATATCTACATTTTTGTGTTTGACCTATTAGGGCTTTTTTTGTTTTTATAAAGAAAAAAAGTGCTTCCCTCAGCAGAACCATCTGGCCTGTTGCCTGCTCCTCAGCCAGTCTGTTCTCCAGCATGGCCAGGCGTGCGGTTTTCTGAGTGGTGCTGTTACACTGGTGGTCTCAGAATTCAGCGGGAGTCATGGAAAAGTTATACTGTGGGCTGCTTTCAAGTCTAAGGTTTCCAAGGTGAAAAAAATGCATATTGTTGTCATTTTTGACATAGCGTTTTTTTCCTCTAACTGGAATTTAGGCTTTTAAAAAGAATTACAGCATTTAATTCTTTGATGAAGAAAAGCTACTTTAAAAATATGTTAGATCCTGGCCTACCAATTTTGCATGCCAGCAAGCTGAGGTCACTGAGAAAATAACACATATTTACAATACACATTTTCTTAAAGGGTTGATTTGTAATAACTATTTTTTTTTCTTTTTTTAAATTGAGATACAGTTTCATGTGTATGGCATAATACTTGACATTTCTATATACCATTGCAGAATGGCCACCACAACAAGTCTAGTTAGCATCCATCACCATAAATAGTCACCAAATGTTTTTCTTGTGATGAGAACTTTTAAGATTTATTCTCTTAGCAACTTTCAAATATACAACACAATTTTATTTATTATGGCCACCGTGCTGTACATCACATCCCAGAACCTTTTTAGTTCATAACAGGAAGTTTGTACCTTTTGACCACTTTCACCCATTTCATCCACCCTTCACTCCCTCCCTCCTTCTGCAACCACCAAGTCTGTTTTCTGTATCTGGGAGCTAGGGAAGGAGGTTAGTTATTGTTTTAGATTCTACACATAAGAGAGAACATACACTATCTGCCTTTCTGTATCACTTACTAGTATTTCTCTTAGTATAATTTCCTCACGGCCCATCGATGTTGCAAATGGAAAGATTTCCTTCTTTTTATGGCTGAATAATATTCCATTGTGCATATATAATAATTAGTTTTCTTACACAATCAGATAACAATTAACTGTAAAGGATGAAATTGACAATAAATAATCACAGTAAGGAAATTTTATAACCGAAGGCTCTCTGTGCTCCTTTCCTACCTTGTGTGACAAAGGTGAGGTGCACCTGCTTTGTTGTTTTTATTAATCCTCACCTGAGGATATTTTTCCCATTGATTTATAGAGAGAGTGGAAGGGAGGGGGAGATACAGAGAGAGAAAAAATCGATGTGAGAGACACATCGGTTGGTTGCCTCCCGCACACACGCTGACCTAGGCCAGGGATCTAACCTGCAACCGAAGTATGTGCCCTTGATTGGAATTGAACCCACGACCCTTCAGTCTGAGGGCCTTACACTCTTACCATTGAGCCACACTGTCTAGGGCAGTAGGGGCATCTGCTTTTGACAGGTGGGTTGTGATGCTGTCTTGGCCTTTCTGTGCCCTCAGAGATTACCTGGGCATTGGCTATTGTTCCTTTGTGTATGAGGAGATTAACTTCTGCATTTTTATAACATTATGCAAATTTTGGAAATTTTCCATACCAAATGTGCACTTATATTCTCTTTCTAAAATGCTACTTTTTAATGTAACATCATTTTAGAAACAAAACAAATCAATGTTTTTGGAACATTTGTTGTGTGCCCCCACCCTTTGCCTTCCTTCCACACAGATCATCAATCACATGGCAGATCAGATCCGCAGACAAGCTATGGGGTAGGAAGACTCCATGGTAGTTGTTTTTCTTTTTTTTTAGGTATCCTGTTGATTAATGTGTAGGCACAACATTTAACAAATTTTACAATAATAAATTTAAAGTGCTTCACCTACTGCCTAAGCACTGTAGGAAGGACTAAAAGAAGAAAGAGCTCTCCCCCCCCCAAAAAAAAATCTTAATTAGGTGCTTTTTAGTGGTGAGGAATTATAAGTACTAAGATGACAGGACTGTGAAATCTCTGATTCTCATAAGTTTAAGAGTGTAACCTGACTTACTGGTTTTTATGGAAGGTGTAGAGACATTGAAAGTCACTGCATTGGGCATTCAGTTATGGATGCTATTTTTCCCCTCACTAGTCTGTGACCCCTCCAAGACCCTGCTTAGCCTGAATGCTGCTGGAAGGTGTGCAAAGTTGAAGGGAATGCTTATTTTTTAATTTTAAGAGGAAGAGAAAAAGTTAAAAATTTAGACTAATAAAAGTTAATGAGGAACATTTAAATCCTTAATGGTTCAGTTTATGTTGCCAGTCATTATGGTCTTTAAGGTCAGCCATTAGTCTGGGACTTTAACCCAGGACCCCTGAGTCTTGAATTTCTGCTCTTACCCTTATTATTTATGAATATGGAGAATCAGGATACTACACATCATCCCCACACATGTGACCTGCATGTGAGGAAATGCCCATGGAAAAATGCAAACTTCTTCCTGTCTAGGTTGTCATCTTTGAGCCCAGGAGCAGACAACACGTGCTTGAGGTTACGAGGGTCTGTTGTAAAATCCAAGTGGTGATCAGAGGAAGAGAGAAATAGGGCTGAACATTCCATGACCTCTTTGCTCCTTTCTGGATATTTCTATTAGCTAGGATGATTACATTAAAATGATAAAGTCTTTATTAAGTTTATTTCATAACCCAATTGCATGCATCTCAGAGAAAGTTTGTTGTTTTAATTCATATTTTTTACCAAAAGGAAATTCAGAGCAAAACTGGTCAATACTTGTAAACTACATGGCAAAGAGAAGTCATGGGTGGAACTTTATTGATTTTTTTTTTTTTTTTTACAGAGAGGAAGAGAGAGGGATAGAGAGTTAGAAACATCGATCAGCTGCCTCTTGCACACCCCCTACTGGGGATGTGCCCGCAACCAAGGTACATGCCCTTGACCGGAATCGAACCTGGGACTCTTGAGTCCGCAGGCCGACGCTCTATCCACTGAGCCAAACCGGTTTCGGCCGTGGGTGGAACTTTAAATATAAGAAAAATATAAGAAAAGGTATAGCTCACTTATTGACCAGCTCTTATGTCTAATATAGGCATACAGCATGTTACTTACAACCCCATATTCATTTGAAATTTTGTTTATTTGTGTTTTTGTAAAATGTGCATCCCCACAGAGGCCAGCTGGCTCACAGGGAAGAAGTCAGTCCTGTGAGTGCTGACCACCTGGCCTGGCGATGGTGAACAAGTCCCTGACATTCACTGCATGAAATTATTGGCCTGTTCATTGGGAACATAAATACACTGTGTTCTATAGGAAAAGGGTTTGCCTATTTTAGTTAAAAGACCCCTTTCAAGGTAGAACATTCCTAGGAGAGTTCATATTACTTCCCTCATTTTATCACTGTACGGGTCTAGAGCAGGTATCCAGTCTTCGATTTCTGAAACAAAACTTACCTTTAAAATACTTTCAGAAAATGACCTCTATTCGTAGGTCACAATATGTTGCTTTGTGCCAGGTTTGTTTTTATTTGTTTGTTTAAATTCCACTTGAAAGTTGGTATACAGTACTGTGTGGGCATGGATTTGTAAGAACTCATGTACAAGTTTGTGTGGGAGCGGTTGGTGTTAATGTAGATGCCCACGTGGATGCAGAAGCACATGTACACGTGCACTAGCCTACACATTGTCGTCTTCCCTTAGGAGCCAGCAGTCAAATGGGAGAGAAACCACATAGGTAAAACAGAAAATAGAGGTAAAGGTGAGCATGCAGGTACAGATGTATGGACATATTACCCTCAACCTCATCTGCATGTTCACAGATTGACAGAGAAAATGATGGCTTCTGGCAGCATGTGACCCAGTGGTTTTCCCATGTGTCTAAGCACTCACACTCCATGGTCAGGCAAAGGGACACATGCCATCCTGCCTGACTCCCACATTCTCAAGGAATCTGGGTCTGCAGTGCATGGAGAGAGCCCTGCAGGAGGTCCCCTGCCCCTTCCTGCTGTGTCAGACTTTATTGGGCTGATGAGTGGCTAATGAGAAGGGCCTTGCAGCCTGTGCTGTAGGTAGCCTTGGACCCACAGGAAACAGGAAACATTCTTTTCAGACCTCTTCAGCCCTGCTGGTTTCCTGTGTGCCCCAAGGACAGAACTCTTCTCCTGCTCCCAGCCCAGGATGCTGCAGGGATCCCCTGGTGTGCAGGTCCAGGATGTCTATATCAAACAGGTCTTGTATGTGTATAGCATCTCTCACCTGCGCCTCCACTACCTCCCAACAGCTTCAAAATCTCTTGGAGAAACTAGAATATCATAGAGTATAAAAATTTTGATTTTCAAAATCAATGAATAGATGCATTCAAATAACTTTGACTTTAGGTTTTAAAAAAAGACCATACAAATTAAAATATGCTGGCTTCAGTGACCAAAAGGATTTCAACTGTGGTCATTTAATTTACAGAAATTAGTGTTATCCTGTGGCCTAAGTCTTACCTAAGAATCTCAAGGATTCTGTGGATTTCAAAGTGAAAGGCTCACCCCATGCTTGGAAGTTGCCTGCTGAATTCTCACACACTACCTCTCAAAGCTGGCCATCAACCATTACTGGAGACCCACCAGATGGTTTCCCTGCATGGCCTGTAGTCATGAAGCCAGCACTGATAGATGGTGTACTTCTGTAAGGTGCTGCTTACCTAGCTTTGCTATCTGTCACTTACTTCAAGTCTGACAGTTATACCAATTCTTGTCACAGTGTCACACAGTCATTGTAGGTAATTATTGTGTCTTTAGGGACAGCTCTCCATGTGGCTCTGTGAAGAAAGAGGCAGTGAGTACTGTCCTTTTCCATGTATGATGGGTGGCCCTTGCAGACCCTGGCATGACCTCTCAGAGCCTCCTGCACACATGCTCACGGGCACCCTTTAGGGCAGGGGTGGGGAGCGTCCAGCTCGCAGGCCATATAAGGCCCGGGAAATCATTTGGTCTGGCCCTGCCAAGGCATTAGGGGTGAGTTCATTAAATATTTGACCAAATATAGCAGGCTAACTTTTAAGTTGATAATTTTATATGGTCTGAGAATGATGTTATAAATATCCAAATGGCCCTGCCAGGAAAAAGGATTCCCACCCCTGCTTTAGGGCCATCGTCACTTACCAACACCTGTAGTGTACATTGGTGCTATACCACACAGGTGAACGTGAAGACCTTCTATCCTGTGCCCCATCTCCGCATCTGTGTCTTCAGCACCAGGGCCCCCTGTCTGATGTGGTGAGAGCTTTGCCCATGTTTCCTTGGCTCCTGAAACAGCCCTGCAGAAGGAGTGTTTCTCTCCCCATTTTGCCACTTAAAGGAGGCTCGGCTTGGCAGCTCACCCAGAGCACGTACGCTCGTGTCAACCACTTCCAGGCCCCTCTATCTGCCTCTGATGGCTTTATTCCCTCCCTCTCCCTTCTTTTGGAACCCATTTTTCCTACCATCCTCTCTCTTCAGGGAGCTTAGCTTTGCCTCTAATGACTTTTGACAGTTCTCCTTTGTCACCCATGTGCTCCTGACACTGGGCAGAACCCTGCACTCAGGCTGTCGCCCTCCAGAGGGAGCAGGGCTCTGTCTGCAGTCGCAGACCCTGTGGCAGAAGCTCCTGCTCTCTGTCTGGGCACTGTGTCATTTAGGGGAAGCTGCGGAGAAGCATCACTGGACTTTCACCTGCGCACCCTCCACTGGCACTGGGGTCACTGTCTGGATGTGGCTGTGCAGAAGAAGGTGGCAGCACCATGTCAAAGCCTCAGCCTGGAGAGGGTATTGCTGACAGCCTTCCAATGACGGGACAAGTTAGTTCATTGTCACGTTGACTAACTTTTTTTACCTTTCTTTAATCAAATAACTGTCCCTTCTTTTGACTTACTCTGTCTGCCTGAAAAAATAAGCATGGGAAATCTACCCTATTTAATCAGTTGAGGAGGGAAGACATCCTGGGAGATTTCCTCCCAGTCAGAAAAGAAGGTGGACTGGACCCCACTCCCTGCATGCAAATGAGGCTCCAATTAACACTGATGCCCCCCTGGGAACTGCCCCCAGAGTTAAGGCTTTGGTTCCCCACCTTGCTCCAGTCAGCCAGCTAGTTCAGGAACCATTCTCTCTCAGGATAACGTTTGTTTAGTTTTGTACAATTTTATGTTATTTAAATCTTATATATATATATATATTTTAAATGGCTTTCTCAGAGCTGCTCTTAACCGTTTGTCCTGCCGCCCTCAGAAGTCTGGAGGTCCTGTCCTGACATCACGTGCTCTGCATTCAACAGCGCTTTTCTGTTCTGAGCTTGCCCTCCTCCCCAGCACTGAAATAAATCAATGTTGGTTGAGACTCAGTCGCAATAAATCAAGACCTGTCCGGGACTGGAGCCTACCCAGTCAAAATGTCACAGCTTGGCTTTCACTGAGGATTAATTAAAGGGCTGATATAAAGCCCAGATGTGCTTCAGGAGCGTAGCAGGCTGCCTAGTGGCTGTGTCTCCCAGGTTTCTGCCCACCCAAGAATATGTTGGAGGAGGACAGGAAAGGCATCCAAGGTTGGGAGGACATAGCGGGGGAGGAGGCGCCCGTCAGTGCATTCGAGGGGTTTTATCTAGTGTGAAGGGAGCAGAGCAAGCTTTGCAACGAGGAAAAATTCTATCTATCAGGCGATGTGTGTACAGTGTTTAAATGGACGGAAAACACAATAGCCCAAACGTTTTTATTTAGTTGAGGAGACAAAAAAAGAAAATGAACCCAGTAAAGGAGCTTTCATTGTAAAACATATCATAATAAAATTAATGCCTGGTTCACACTGAGCTTATAAACTTTTTAGACCAAAGAAGCTGTGCAGATAAAACGTATTCAGGGTGTTTTATTCACAGAAAGCTGAATTAGATGGGATAGCTTTTGGACTATCCTGGGCTCTTCCTTTAGTTATGCATGATTCCATATAACCACCCCAAAACAGGCACTTGATTAAAATTACCATTGAGCAGATCCTGTGGAAGAGAATATGCGACATGAACTAACTTTCCATATGTACAAACAAAGCACTGCATTTGAAATGGAAAACAAGATATAATATCACTTAAAACCACACATAGTTGCCATGTTTTTCTAGGACTTTAAACTTAATATTTACCACTGTGGTGATTTGATTCTAAATTTGTAAAAAATAAAAGGCACCATCAAAGACTAATAATTCATAAATCCTTTTCCTGTGGTAATATGTATACTTTCTTTACTGGATATCTGAAAATCAGCTATTTAGATACTTAATAAGTAAAACGTAGTGAATCTTTTGATTGCTGTACAATCTAAAATAGATAATTGGTGTGAATAATTGGGATACTTTAATAGGAAAAAAATGTGGTTCTTCGTGAGAGCTTGCTATTTTATATAGCATATCTTTATATTAACATTGAACTTTTATCAATGGAAAGTTTAGCTTTTCCAAGAATGGTAGACTTCCTGAAAATGCTATATTGATGTTTACATTCTAGACCTGAAATTTTTGTTTTTCATGAACTTGAGTAATGAAACAGTATATCTATGAAAGAGATTTTTGAGTTTTGGTTTCAACTGAAGTAATCTGATTGTTTTTATATCTATTATTTTACACAGGTATTTAAATATATAACCATACTCAGGTATAAGGATTTTTTAAATCTACTAAACTCTTTTCATATTGTAAGTGATCATATATAGCTTCTTAGTTTATTTTTTTATTTTTTTAATCCTTACCTGAGGATATGTTCTTTTATTGATTTTAGAGTGGAAGGGAGAGAGAAAGAGAGAGAAACATCAATGTGAAAGAGAGAAACATTTATGTGACAGAAACATCGATCGGTTGCCTCCTTTATTGGTCCCGACTGGGATTGAACCTGAAACTCAGATATGTGCCCTGACTAGGAGTCTAATCTGCAACCTTTTGGTGTACAGGATGACACTCAACTAACTAAGCCACACTGGCCTGGGCACTTCTTAGTATTCTTTACCCTATAATCTGAAGCAGAAATTTAAATAGACTTTTAGCATACCTATGCAATTTCTCAGAAATAAAAATTTCAGCTCTTTTCCAGATGATGAAGTTACATATTTCTATTGAGATTACTTAGGACTAGTAGATCAGTTGGAGCTCTTAAGGACCTAGCAATATGATATTGGTGTTTAAAAGGCCTTCCTCAAGGACCTTTACTTATTTAGTTGGTTATCTGGAAAAAAAATAATTTACCTCAAACTTACATTTTTAGTAGTTCAGATAATTGATCTCAGAAAGATTGCTATTTCATGCTTTATTGCTTAGTCCATATGTGACCTTTCTATTTATCATTGCTTTTTATTATGTACTTAAATTTAATTAATACTGTATGAGGGTGGAAGACCCAGGTCCATGTATCTCTAGAGTGAAGGCTGGGTTATAAGAATTGAGAAATTTAGAGAAACAAATCTTTTCTAGTGCCTATTTTAAATACTCTTGTACTCAGCTCTCAGTACACAGATTTTAATTACACACTTTGAGCCCACTGGCAATTGTTACATGACATAGCATGTGATATTTTAAAGAAACCTCTACCGCCACCCCCCCCCCCGCCCCCCGCCCAATTTTCCAAACCTAATCTTTGATATTTCTTCAGTTTTCATCATTAAATAAAATTGTACTCTTTTATCTTTGGACTGTAATCTTCTCAGCACCCACAGCAAGCCTCCTCCTCAATTTAGCTTCTCAGTTCATGCAGCCTCCATAGTAATGATTTATTACTTAGTTGTTTATGTGTCTGTCTGTCCAGACAGATTGCAAATTCCTCAAGGGCAAGTACTAGTATGTTGTGTTTCATTTAGTTTCTTCAGTGTCTAGCTCAGTAATAAGCACATAAGGTGAGGGAAATGGCACAGAGAGGAAAAAAGGTTCCAGCATAACCTAACTTACTTTCTATTATAGCAGTGTGTTATTATAGCGTATTGGTCTAAATGAGTCGTCTGAAGCACTCTCCAAGTGATATCATCCAGAAGCATTTTCTTGAAGTTAGGCAGCCTACATTTCAGTGGATAACATTTTAGTCTGGAAAGTACACTTAGAAATTGTCCACTCCAATTAGACGTGGAAATGAACACCAAAGACGTCAATGATTTATCCAATGTTGTACAGCCAGAACTAAAATTTTAAAAAATTACCTCTTCAGCTACTGTTTTTTTCTTTCCACTGTTGTCTCATTTTGTCACATAATTTTAAAGATTGTTAGAAGTTGACCATAAAACTTCACGATTACTTTCTGAAAATACGTCTAGCCATGTTTATAATATGTGTACTTTTTTTTATGTGTACTTTTTTATTTGTATATCATACTTCAGTATATGTTATTTTTAAAACACCGTGATTTATGAAATTTGACATTATACTAGCATGAATTCTTTATGAACATATTGTTAATGATAATACATGCTTAGCATTTAAAGTTGAGGGGGCTGTTATAAAGAGATGGATTTGACTGCTGCTCTGTGCTATGTGCTAAGATGCCAGACAGTTTTTCCCTTTTGCATTGTTGGCAATGCTCATTGCAGACTCCACATGACACAAGTATTAGATTGTTAAATTGTAGCAGTTATCTACTGCATCTGCTCAGGAACTGCCTCCACTCGGGTGGTCATCCACCCCATGTTATATACCCCAGGGGGAGGTCACCCCCCCACCCCCGTCACCCAGTGGAAGGCTCTGACTGTTGAGAGGACTTGGGCCACTACTTGGGCACAAATAGGGCTCCATGATCCTCAGAGCTGTCTTTCCTAGGGACAGTTCATCTATATATATAAAAGCCCAGCAACCAAATGGCGGAACGACCAGAATGACCCATCGCTATGATGGGCACTGACCACCCCGATCACCTGATCAGGGCCTGCCTGCCAACCTCCCCCCAACCGCAGGTGCCAATCGCCCGATGGGGAATGGAGAACCAGGGGTAGGAGGCAGCGGACAAAGGCAGTGCCAGGCCAATGTGGGTGCGGGCAGAGGGCAGGGCCAGCTGCTGGCAGCCAGGGAAAAGAAGTCCCTGGCGTGCCAACCTCCCAGTCCCTACCCCCCCCCACAGGCAGGCCCCAATCACCCGATGGGGATCGGGGAACCAGGAGTGGGAGGTGGCAGACGTGGGCGGTGCCAGGCCAAGGTGGGTGTGGGCAGGGGGGTGGGACTGGGTGCTGGTTGCCAGGGGAAGGAAGACCCTGGCTGGTGGCCGGCAGCCCAGGAAAGGAAGGCCCAGGCCGTCCCTGCTCGCCAGCCAGTCCTAGGGACCCTACCTGTGCAAAATTTTGTTCACCGGGCCTCTAGTTAATAAATAAAGTGACCTAAACCTTCCACATTAGCTAAAAATGTGTGGGTAGCTGTGTGAACTCTCTGGGGACTAACCATAGGGCATCCTGTCACAGGTGACTGTTTTCTTTTCTCAGCTTCCCGCTGCTGCCAGGTCCCAGCTGATGCTGTTTCCAATAAAGGTTAGGTCATATTTACTCAATAGTCTGTGCTAAGGTTCTACTGAAGCCCCTGGAGGTGGCTATTTGACTTTGAAATTAATATATTTTATAGTAAACTTACTAAAACTCCTGCTTTTGCCCATAATTTTCTGGAATGGCCCAAGCATTTTCTCTCTCTTGGTTTTATACAGCCTTAGTACTATTGAGCTTTCTTGGTGAAGATCTTCTCTCTTTAATGGTGGCTACTCTTTAGAAATATCTTGGATCACCTTTATCCCATGTTGCCACATTGAGAATGTAACCGCCACTCACTTCACCTGCTCTCCATGAGCCATGAGGCACAGAAACAGTGCTTTACATTTCCTCCTGGTCAGAAAGTCAGATATTGTTCATTATCCCAGTTCATTAGTATTGGATCAGAGCATTCAGAGGGGAAAAATGACACTGGTAACATTGAAATCCAACACTGTGAGCGTTGCTCATAATAGATGTCTCTCCAGCTCTGTAGACAGGGAGAGAGAAAGGAGGAAGGAAGGAAGCTTTCCCTCTACTTATGTTCTTCCATCACCACTTCAAGTCAACAAAAAGGAGCATTTGCAAAGAATGTGAATAAAGCGTTTTTTATGCATTATCTCAGTTCTTTTCTTTCATGGCACTTGTCACAATTGTAATTCAGTCATTAACTGTGTAATCCCTGGTGATCTCCCTCCTCCACTGCATTGCAAGTTTATCTGGGCAGGCCCAGTTGTCCTATTCGCTTCTAAATCCCCAGCCTCTGGTCACTTTCTAGTTCATGATAGGCTAGCCATAGTGTTTACTAAATGGATAGATGAAGAGATTTGACTCTCACAGCACTCTCACCTTAAGTGTGAATCTCCTAGGAGGTTATTCTGACCCCCTAATTTAAGAAGCTATCTGCAAGATCACATTGCATCTTGTTCTTTATTTTGAAACTCACAGAACACTTGCTTTATTATCAGAATCATGTTGATGCTTAGTTAATGTTTGTTGAATGAATAGACAAGTAAACACTCTCCAGACACTATTGTTTTGCCCGATTTATAGAAAAGGGCGTCAGAATCTGAGAGAGTGAATGGTTAACTGGGGTCACTTGGTGTGGGGAGCCTCTAGCTGTTCCTGGGACTTTTTGTCTTGTGCTTTTCCATTGCATCACCCTGACTCAGTGTGAAGTGCACTTCATGACTGCCCTCGGAAGAAGACAGTTTCCAGGTCCCCAGGGGCACGGCTGCAGCCTAGAGGAAGGGGTTCTGAAAACAAGGTTTAGCAGTAATGGTTGATGTTTTCCTCGTGACCTTCGGGGAGAGGCCAGTCCACGCTTGCCTGATGAGGCTGACATGCTGTTCTGAATTGTCTCCAAGAAGATGAGGTGCTCCACCTGAGAACTTCTGGGGTCTCCGGATTGCCCAGGGGGATTCCTGAAGGAGATTTAGGGCAGTCACTTTTTTTCTCCCCAGGGTGAAGATATTATGTGTAATTGTAACATTTAGACACACATGCCACACCCCCAAATCCATCCATCTTAGGAAAAAAGATCCCTTCTTCAAGTTTCTGAAGTGGTTCTGCTTCATGATCAATAAATGTCACCTGCTGAAAACAGTGACAGGATGAGTGGGCTTCCTGGGGAGTGAGGAGACTTGCTAACCTGTTGTGGGACACACACTGCCTCTGCTGCTGGAGCCTTCAGGCAGAAGCCATCCATCCATTCACTCATTTACCCAACACTTACTGCCCATCTATTCTGAAAAAAAATGACCCCACCCCCAGGAGCTTAGCATCAGTTCAGAAACTGAACCAGCTAAGTTTCTAAAGTAGCTTATAATTCTAATTGTAAAAAAATAGTTCAGAAGTTTTCTCTGTAAGTTTTGTTTTGGACAGAAGCAAGGGAAGGGCCTTGAGGATCTTCTTGTGGGGCAGGGTATGCTGTCCACTGTGAACCTCGAGCAGAAATCAGACAGCAGGGGGCACGGTGTCTTGGGTGGGCAGGGGACCTTGGTATAAATCGAGCCTGAACAGGGTATCAGACACCTTTGTGTTTTAAGGGGCTTCTTCTTTGGTGAAAGAAATCACTCAGTATTGGGTCCAGAATGCTGGTGCTGAGCCTGTCCCCAGCTGGTGCATTGGATCAGTGCTTTTTCAGAGGAATCTCAAGATTGTCATATGCCAGCACTGTCTCTCCACATATGAATCAGAACTTCAAAACATCTTTCCCTTCAGGCAATGAGACTTACTTGTATAGACTCAGAACTGTGTCCTGGGGAAGGGGGTAGAAAAATCACAACGGGTTGATTTACAAAAAGGTGTACTTCTAAACTTAGGGAGCAGAAGATCATTTTACAAAAGCACTCACCACCGGGTAATGTGAAATGGTGAGATGGTCCAGTACAGTAAAAACTTAAAGCAATGCCTTTTTTATTTATACCCATTTTGAAAGCATACATCCTTGGCTCGTTCTCTCACTGAGCTTCATACAATGTGTCAGACTTTCCTGGAATTTAAATGGCCACGTTCTGATGTATAAACATCCAGTTGCCTAAGAAAGCAGCATGTCATAAGAATTGCTTACCAAACGTGGTTGCAATGTAGTAGTTGGCAAAAGGCATCCCACTTCAGCAATTAGGGGCACACTGCCCTGAAGACATCCTGTCCCTCCGATCGAGCCTTCTATGAACCTGTAACTCATCCACAAAGTTCACTAGGCTGACACCATGCGCTGCACCGGCTTGGTGCCCCAGTGTGTGATGTGGTCCTGCTGCTGAAATTCAGCTGTCCTCCCAGCCTTTGCCTCTCACAATTGCCATCTACCAGCAACCTGCTCCTTGTTTACTTGTTTGTAGCATTTGTCACTTTCGTCCTGCAGCAAAATGCAGCTAAATTCTCTCAATGACATAGCTAGAAAGGGAGCCTCATTCTAGCAGCCTTCAGACACCTCCAAATAAATTTCTGAAAATTTATATTTCTTTAATGCTCATCAAAAGATACACATTACGGATGCAAAATTGGGACCATAAAGAAGGTTTTAGTCATTATTTATGGTAAATTTTATGCTCTGCTTGTATGTACAGATTATACAATAATCAGTCTAGGCTTGTTCCCATACCATTTATTTTACTTAATTAATCAATTCAATTTAATTAATCTATTTATTTATTTATTTTTTTTAATCCTCACCCAATGGTATTTTTTCCATTGATTTTTAGAGAGATTGGAAGGGAGGGAGGAAATGGGAGAGACACAGAGAGTAACATTAATGCAAGAGAGACACACGAATTGGTTGCCTCCCACACATGCCCTGACCATGGCAGGGATCGAACCTGCATCCCTTAACTAGAAAATGAACCTGCCATTCTTCAGTGCAAGGGCTGATGCTCTAACCTGTGAGCAACACCAGCCAGACCTATATGCAATTTTTTTAGGTGAGTGATTTTGATAAATCACAATATTGAAAAATTAGAAGTCCACACATACACACTCACTTCCTTTACAAAATGTAATTTCATTAGTAACACAGGTTCATTATAAATTCATGTTTGTGCATTTACAAGGTAGTGTTTTCTAAGACTTTAATACTGGTATTTGGTTTTACCTTTTTTTTTTTAACTAGTGCACATTTTATTCATAGTGTTTTGAATACAATACAATTCCCCTTTGAGCTTTGTTTCTAGCACTTTCATCAGACCTATAATTCCCAAACCTCTTATGTGGATGAGTATGCCTGAAGTCAGGCAATGTTAAAGCCACGAGCCATTTTAAACAAAATGTAAAATGCATGTAACTTGTGAGAATTCTAAACATGAAGCAGTCGAACCAAAGAGAAAAATTTCTTTATGAAATCACTTTCTTGGTGTTTTCAAAAATTAAGCTACTTGTCAACTCTTTGTATTTTTATATTAATTCCTTATAATACCTTTTTATGTATACCTTTTTGTTCAAGAGAAAATATTTATGGCATTATCGCATAAATATTTTCTCTTGAACAAAAAAATAATCCAAGCTCAATTTAAAAATGAAGCCCAGAAAACAATTTCTTAGTTTCTGTTTTCTTTTGGTACTTGAATTCATATGAAAAAGCTTTGAAATTTTAATATAGGCATGTTGTAGAAGGAAGTAGAGAAAATATGCTGCATTTTTCCTGCCAGATTACTTTCATGAGCATTTTAAATGCAATAATATTTTTTAAAACATTACTAAAATGGACTTAAAATTCTTCTCAATATATAAAAGCATCTGTTCTGTGGTCAGAATTGTTTAGTGACTTTGATACAATGTTGTTTTAATTTGTAATTATAATTATGGACCTTTAGGCAGGCTTAGTAAGAATTGAAAAAAAAAAAGAAATTGTTTAAAAGCAATATTCTGGAGTTTCCCTTTCTTAATGGCTCACCTCAGGAAAGCTTCATCTCCTTCACAGACATGTCTGTCTTCTGAGTTTTCTGGTAAACTGGAAAAGGTCTCAGAGCAGGGTTCTTATGGAATCTGCACCGGAGTCCTGGCCTGTCTATACCTCCTCCACACCCAGGGAGTTCTCACCCTAAGATTCGGGGCCTACATACTTTCATAGGGTGCATGTTCAAATAGACCTTGTATTCCTGGCATATCTATGATTTGTGACCAAATAATCTAAGACTTTGAATGGAGAATTGTGCACACAGACCTCTGGGGTATATCAGACTTGTAAGGTGGGTTCGGGTGGCTAGCTTTGTCCAGTTGGGACATTAGTAGTTCCGGTGAAACTGCTCAATACAGAACCCCTCCTCAGGGCCCTGGCTGGGGGTTCTGTAGAATGAAGCCCCCATGATTGGCCTGACAGTCCAGGCCTTGTGTGACCTGCCCTCGCTCCACCATCCATCCAGCCTTCCATTCAGGTTGTCAGTGGGGCCTGACCAGGAAAGCATCTGTCCCCAGGGTGGAGGGGCTTTCTCCTCTTTCCGATTGTGTGGCAAGTTACCAGCACCACTTTCTCCTCTGTAATACTCATTTTTGCTTTTGTGCTTCATCTACCTCCCTGGGCTTTGTTCTAAAGGCAAGGATCATGTGCCTATATCGTGCCTGTCAGATCAATTGTGCACAGTTGATCCTGAGTCATGTTGGATGAGTGAATATGTGTGTTCTTGTGTAGCTTTAATTAATCACCTGTTGATGGTAAGTGATCAGAATTGCCCTCAAGTGTTTATGAAATGATAAGCAGTCCTTTTGTGGTATGGCTGCCAGATTTAAACAAATAGAATTATTGGAACCCAGTTAGTTTAATTGTAGGTAAATTGCAAATAATTGTTAGTATAAATGTGTTCCAAGTACTGCATGAGAGTAGTTATACTAAGAAATTATTCATTGTTTGTATGAAATTCAAATTTTACTGGGCACCTTGCATTCGCCTGGCACTTCCACTTTGTGACCTTGGCTAATGCAATGCCAGGGCTAATTTTGCTCTCCATAAATGCCACCCCCCTGTCTGGTCACCGACTTCAGATGTGTGATGTTCCTTAAGTTGTACATAATCGTGGCAGAAGCCAAACCTTTTCATTCACAGATAACTCAACAAAAATGAATGACTGGGAATCCCTACCCATCAACTACTCTGTACTGTCTGCTATGCCAATCACCTGACCTTTTGGTGAAAGGGTACTTTCTAGGGAAGGTTAGTCAGTGGACAACAGAGGCAAAGTGATGAGCACAGTGAGTAACTTAAGGGAAGGTGTGGCCTATCCCTGGGCAGCTTGGTCCAGCCTTTGGATACCCGAGTGGTGTTTGAATGTGTCTTTGAGGTACAGCCTTGTGTCCTGAGGCCTTGGGTATAGCTCATCTGATAAAGTAGACAGAATTCATTGCAGCTCATATAAAAAAGGCTGATGACAGCCCAAGGGGAGTCAAGAAACAAAGATTTGTGGATCATTCCAGTGGGAATGGAGTTAAAATCCAGAATTATTGCAGTGATTCAAAGTAAGTTTCTTTGAACCTAATTTTTCTGTTATTCTGAGTTACTCCTTTTCTTCACTACCGTGTTGCTGCTCATTCCCTTTCACCAGCCACCAGTATTTCCCGACCACAGCTCAGATTAATACCACCAGCGGAATCTACCACCTTTATTCATGTGACTACCACGTACATAGCCATGTTTACCCAGAACTGGGAAATCATCCTAGAGGCCTTTCCTCATACTCCGCCCCTAGCCCCACAGTGAGTCTCAGAGCCATGTTTGTTCCACTTCCAAAGATATCAATCAAATTCCTGTCTCCATATGCATTCCCACTAGTGCCCCCTATGATTTGGAACCATGCTGTCTTTACCTAGAAAAGGGTCATAACCTGCTGTGTGTAGGTATCTGATGGCACTTGTGGTTGTAGATCACACTTTGATGGCATAAAGTCTACACTGCCATCCAAAATATCTGAATCCTGTTGTTACCTTGTTCAGGTCTTCTCATAATGAAATCCAAATTTGATACAATTACATAAAACATACCAACACCTTCACAATCTCAGCCTGCCTCCCTATCTCAGTTTCTCTTGCCATTCACACCCTCTCTCCTCACAGTATCAACCCATGTACCAGTCTGTAAAGTTCTCATGTTTTCCATCCCTTTATCCTTTTATACATGCTGTTCCCCCATTTGAAATTCCCCTCACCTTCACCCCACCTAGTCACTCGAATTTCTACTAGAATGTTAAGCTATTTAACATGAGGATCTCACCCTTTCATCTTGTTATCCACACCAATTAGCTTTCAGTAGGTGTCCCATGAATTTTGTTGAGTAAATAAAGGAATGTGTCCTAATAGCCTTTTTGCTCAGTGGTTTTTGAAAGGGATCATTGTGTCCCCCAGAGGTTATTTGGCAATGTCTGGAGACATTTTTGATTATCATTTTTAGTGGGTCAAAGCCAGGGATTCTGCTAAACATTTCACCATGCACAGGATGACAAAGAATTATCCAGCTCCAAATGCCCATAGTGTTGATTCTGAGGAGCTCTGCCGCAGCTCCTGTCCCTCAGGGAGCTGTCCTTCCAAGCCCAGCCCCTTGCTCTCACGGTTCTGCTATACCTTTTTTGTAGTTCTAGGACATTACTCCGGGGTCATGGCTTTGCTCCGCATACCCTGGACTGTGCTCCTTGAGGCTGGGCATCGTTGAGCCTTTAGTTCCTGACCTGTGGCTCAGTAAATGATAATTGAGTAGAAGGATGAATGGAGAAAGAAATGAATGGTAGAAAATGCTAATGCAAATTCTGCCTCTGTGTTTTAAAGCTAGGTCAGTTCTGCATCTCTGTATCTGGTGGTTGTGATTGGAAGTGCGTAGAGAAACAAGGTGGAGCATAAACAGGGAGCTGTGCAAGAGCCCATTGGCCAGGACACTAGTGCTAAACAGACTCTTGATCATCAGCATGCACGTTCATTTTGTTGTTCATTTCTGCTCTGAAGGAGCTAGGATTCATGTCAGAGAAGGTGAGAGGAATAATTATTCCAGCACTGCTGCCATCTTAGAAATGCTCCATATCTGCACTGTGTGAACAATGGCCACCAGCCATGCTTGGCTTGAGCTCGAAGTGTGGCTGGTGCAACTGAGAAGCTCGATTTTCAATTTTATTCACTTTAATTAAAGTAAACTTGTGGTTACTAATGGGCTGTACAGACCTGGGGTCTGCTTTTAGGCTGCCTCACCCCACACGGCAGTCTTAGGAATGTTTTCTTAACCTTATCATGGCCATCTTAGGCAGGGAAGTCCAACTGAAAGAATGAGAGTAGTAGAATGAGATAAGTAACACAAAGTTCTAAAAAATAAAAAGCAATGTAGTTGGGAAACAGTCTATTTTTCCTGAGACCCAATGTTCTAGGTTACCTCTTCAGTGTATGGCTAATGGAAGACTCACCTGGGAAGAAGTCAGAAAAAATGGCCAGCAAGCCAGGTGGCCCCTTCAGACACTTCACACTCATAGCCCATGCAATAGAATTACTCCCAATACCAGACCCTAACAATGTGCTGTAAGAACTCCTAGAACCTCTCTGACCTTTGAACAGATTCGGAATGTGCCACTTTCAAATGGGGATGCATGTCAATCAATTCTAGGAAATATGAAACTTGTTTAATATAGAGCCTAATGGAGAGGAAAGAATGTCTTTTGTTTGGTATTTACTTTGAGGGGATTCGATCTTTTTAAAAATTTTTAATTGCTAATAAGTAAAATAAGCCCAATCAACAAATACTAGTATATTTTGAATACCTATTGCTATGACCCCAGTATCAGTAGGCATTGAGGGCATATTTGAGAGGACTGTAAGATTTAATCCCCAAACTCCATGGAGCTCAGAATCTTTTGCATAGAAATTTTATCTTTTAAAATACTTTTTTTTTTTAATTTCTATACTATTTCTCTTTAATGTTTTTGGCACAATAGCCTTTGGTACTTGGTATATGTTTATGTCCTTGCTAGTGTAGACAAAAGTTTGGCATCACCAATTCAATGCTGACAGTTGTCCCCAGTTTGGGGACTTTACTCAATCTAAATAGCTCCATCATTATACAGCTCAACTGTAGACCATCATGGCTATGAGATAGCTCCCAGGAAGGCTGCCTGGGGAAGGAGAACTGGGTGTTTACTGCTCCAGGGTTATAGTTCAGCTCCAGTGTTGCAGCCCCAGGTAATGTTGCACCTCCAGCAGGGGAAACACACTCTGATGGAAACTGAATGAGAGCCTCATGGAGATAGGATTAAAGCTGGCTTATATAGAGAAGAGCCTTTCCTGGCCCCACTCCCAGCCCTAATTGGTTTGTTCTCATGCGTATGAGGACTCCAAATTCTCACAGTTTGATTGGTTCAAAAAGCAGTGTCCTGATTGGTTGGAATGGAACCACTCTAATTGGTTGGCAAAGATGTAAATAAGGCTATACTAGTAGCTGCATATCTTTAATTGGCGGGCAAAGTCTCAGTCCTATTGCTTAAATTTCTATCCTAGAAGCTCTCTTACAAGGGTCCTCTTTGGCAGGTATATTCTTCTTGGGATTAATAGATATCTCCTTATGGAAGTAAAACAATAGGTGTAACATCTTACTTTCTACATAATAAGAGAAAGATTAGTTGAAAATTAGATCAATGTGTTCCCACTTTGAAACTAAAGAGAGCACTCATCAGCATTTAAGCTATTTACTATATTATTCTGTCCCATTTTATTAATATTTTAATATTAAAATTAGATGGTTATTTAGGGCGTAAAAATTTTTCAAACCAGATAATTGTAATAGGACAATATTGATACATGTCTGTAAAACCCCTTTGCTTATAACTACTCTCATTCTTTCAGTTGGACTTTCCATGGCTTTTCTCAGCGTGGCAGTAGTAGGATCAGATTAGAAGTGTGAGTAAAATACTATTGCAGTCAATTAAAGCATTAGGCTTATAAATCGACCAATAATTTTTCAAGAACATGATAGGTCATGATTTCTTTTCATTTCATTGAAGAAAAATGTGATAGCTAAGATGAAAAGACATGTTTATTTTTGTGTCAGGTATTATGTGATTAGTTAATTAAATATTTTCATCAGTTAGGGTGACCTCTTGTCTCTTGGCTACATACTGATTTTCACAACTGTGCTTCCATCCTGATGGCAGTCAGGAGAAACCAGATTCTTCTCAGCCACTTTCAGGCTCCGCCGTATCTAATTCAAGGGCCCCTTCCTTCCAGAGGGCTCCCTTTGGAGAGGGATATCAGTGAGCTTCCGTGGTCTGAGCCCAGAGGTCTCAGGTTTATACAAAGATTCATGAGGTCAACTGTTTTTCAGTATATTTTTTAAAGGGTTGTTTGAGCTAATTTAATTTTTTATATTCATTAATTCCTCTTCTTCCATCTCCACTCCCCTCTGAATAAATGGCCCTTCACATGAATCCAATTTAGCTTCAATGCACCTTATTCACACTGCCTTTTATTGCAAGCCACATTCCAGCCAGCTGTATGAGTGCCCGCTGCCTCAGGTTTCCCGATTTAGCTCTGGAAATGACTTCAACATGGCAAAAACTTTTCTCTGGCCAATTTGGAAAACAGGACTCAATTTGTGAAGAAAGCCCAAAATGGCAACTGAAAATGAAAAAGAGGATGGAGAAGGTTGGGACAGGGAAACAATCAAAGAAAGAAGAGAATCCTTTATAATCCTCTTCCTGGTTCTCTTTCCTTCTCCCCTGCCTGGGCCTGCTTCCATTTTCTAACTGAGGTAGGATGGGGAGGGTTTGGAGGGTGGGGTGGGGAGGCTGAAGCTGAAAATCAGTGTTCAGCCTTGTACTTTTGTCACTCTCCTTGGGGCTTCTCTTCTTGGCTTGGCTTCCATTGCAGCACTGTTGTAAACAAGGGGCCAGTGTGGAAGTCCGGCAGCTGGAGGAGAATGGCAGCAGTGGCCTGGAGGAGGTGTGGAGCCCAGGCAGAATCGCATGTCCTATCCAGGAGTGGCCTGCAGGAAGGGCAGAGAGTTTGCAGCTGTGAGTGGGAGTGCATGTCTAATCAAAGTAGGCCAAGGCATCATATGTTCACATTTCCACGACAGGGGGCAAAGAAATAGTAACACTTCCCTTTTACAAACACCACTGAACTGAAAGCCACCCTGCTCAGTTTGCGTCTATCTGTCAGATCCAAAAGTTATTTTTAAGCAATAGGGGGTCAGAAGGCTAATTAAAAGTGGAGTGTTTGTGGGCTTTGGTAAAAAGATGTGTTATGGAAATGCACCCAGGAGGATTCTAGATACCAAAGGCTGACTGATTTAAAAGCCTAGGGAAGACATACTTCAAGGTAAAAGTTGCGTGTGTGTCCTTGCTTTTCTCTTTGGGTATATACTTCAGTCTCTCTCAAGAGAAAAGAAATATAATATTTAAATCTAAGCATAGTTTAATTATAGTTGTTATTTATACCTCTACAATGTTGCTTCTATTATGTGGAATTTGTGATATCAAAATAAGCAAGTTTATTATTTGTAGTTTGTGGGTTTGTTTGTTTCTTTTTGCAGAGAACACTAAATTTTGAATTGTTTCAAAAACCTACTACCTTCAGAAGTTAACCATTGACTCCAACAATTTATGCATATAGCTATATCATTTAGACACAAGTCCTGAATGTTGATAGTCAGTTGAGTGTGTGAAGTTCCTTGGGTTCACTACATTCCAGCATCTAGAAGAGGTATGGAGGTAGTTGTGTAACCTCTGACACAGATGCCATTTCCCAGCTTCCAGGATACTCGTCACTGTCATCCTGGACCAGAGTTTTCAGACTTCTAGCATGTACAAAAATGACCTGGAAGTTCTGTTAAAACAGATTTTCAGGCCCAAAACCCCAGAGTTTCTCACATAGTAGGTTTTAGAGGATCCCTAGGATGTACATTTTAACAACTTCCCAGGTAATTGCATTGCTGCTGCTCTTGGTACCACAACGGCAGAGTTACAATCCTAGTCATTAACCCACATCCTGGCCCCAAAATAGCGAAGTGTTTTTTAAAATGTGGAGTTCTAGAGATCTAATGTATGGCACGGTGACTGTAGTTAACACTGCACTGTAGCCTTGAAATTGGCTAAGAGGGGAGGTCTTAAGTGTTCTCACCATGAAAATACTAAAATACAGAATAATAAATGTAAACTCTGAGGTGATGGATATGTTAATTAGCTTGTTTATGGTGATCATTTCATCATATAAAGATACAGAAAATATTTTTTGTCATTTATTCCTCAATAAAGTTTAAAAAATTAGCCCATCTGACTAAATTAGGAGTTAAACTATTTATACCAAATTGATCATTTCTTTTAAATAATTTGGAGGTTTCCTAATCATCCAGGACTGCTCTTAACATATTTTTCAAATTAATATAGTCCATTCTAGAAATTCAGGTATTAGGATAAGCATAGGAGTGGGCCCCTGCTCTAGCACAGCCATTCACAGCACCAGTTTATTACATATTCCAGCACATCAGACTCCTCTACTTTGAACATGACAGCTATGTTGGCTTGCTCTAAGAACAGTTTGGTTTGCGAGGTAAGAGATGGAGTTATATCTCACTGTCCTGAAATCAACAGAAGTAAGCATTTGATTGAGGGCAATGCTATTGAGAATTTAAAAGAAAGAATAAATGAAAACCATTTGTAGATGTGGAAACCACATATCTTGACACGTGTTTGTGCATAGGAGGCAAAGGAAGGAATCAAAGGTGACTTCACATATCAGACCAGGAGGCCTGGTGGCAGTGCCATATTTCTTAAATATCAGAAATTGGCTTGGGGAAAGGAAGTAAGGCTTGATTTCTAAAATATTACCCCATACAGTTATAGTCATTGGTTTTCAACAGGGTACCAAGGCAATTCAATGGGGAAAGAACCTCCCATACACAAAAACTAATTAACTCAAAATGGATTGTAGACATAAATGGAACACAACTATAACATTTTCAGGAGAAAACATGGGAGAAAAATCTTCCTGACCTTAAGTCAGGCAAAGCCTTCTTAGATATGACACCTAAAACACAAGCAACAAAAGAAAAAATTAGATAAATTGGACATTTTCAAAATTAAAACTTATATTTTATAGTACACTGTCATGAAAAAGCCACCCCAAAAAACGAGAGAAAAACATTTGCAAATCATATATCTGATAAGGAATCAGAATCCTATCTAATAAAAGGCTAATGTGCAAATCGACCAAATGGCAGAACGACTGGTCACTATGACGTGCACTGACCACCAGGGGGCAGGCGCTCAACGCAGGAGGTGCCCCCTGGTGGTCAGTGCGCTCCCACAGGGGGAGTGCCGCTCAACCAGAAGCCCTGAGCCGGGCTCACGGCTGGGGAGCGCAGAGGCGGTGTTGGGAGCCTCTCCCGTCTTCACAGCAGTTAGACATCCCCCGAGGGCTCCCGGACTGCAAATTTCATGCATTGGGCATCTAGTGTATAAATAACTCTTACAACTCAATAATAAAAACAAGTAATTCGATTAGAAATAGACAAAGGATTAAAGTAGATATTTCTCCAAAGGTGTTCCTCTGACCAACAAGCACATAACATGATGCATCCTTTATCATTGAAGATACGCAAATCAAAACCACCAGGATGGCTGTAAGCAAAAAGACAGCTCCATAACAAGTGTTGGTGAGGATGTGAAGAAATTGGGACCCTCATTCTTCACTAGTGGGAATGTAAAATGTCTCAGCTATTGAACCTGAGTTTGGCAATTTCTCAAAATGTTAAATACAGGTATATATCTCAAAGAAATGAAAACAAATGTCCACACAATCATGTGTACATGCATATTTACGGCAGTACTATTCTTAACAGCCAAAAAGTAGAAACAACCCAAAAATCCATACAGATAAAATGTGGCATATCCATACAATGGCATATTACTCATTGTACATGCACGGAGCAACATGGATGAATGAAGTACATACATGGAACAACATGGATGAATCTTACAAACATTATGCTAAGTGAAAGAAGACAAACCTAAAAGGCAGCATCTTATAGGATTCCATTTATATAAAATGTCCAGAATAGGCCATCTGTTGCAATATAGACTAGAGTAGAAGGCTGCCTGGGACTGGGGACCAAGGGTAGAGAATGATTGCTAATGGGTATGTGGAGTTTCTTTGGGGGATAATAAATGTTCTAAACTTAGATTGTGGTGATGATGCTACAACTCTGTGAATATACTAAAATCCACTGAAATATGCAGTTTAACTGGGTGAATTGTATGGTATGTAAATTACGTATCAATGAAGATGATTTTTTAAATATATATTTATCTCAAGACACTGAGAGTACATAGAAAGGCAAAGTCCAGTGGGTGTTTGAAATCTGGGAGAGAGGACTGGGCCACAGGGAAACATCTGACGCTCAGCATAGAGCTGTGGGTGAAGCTGTGGAAGTGAATCCCATATTCAGGAGAGTACAGAGTAAAAGTAGTGAAGCTGTCTGAGTGCAGAACCTGGGGACACAGCTATGTTTTTTTTAAGGACCAGGAAAAGCTCAAATGAAGAATGGTCTAAGAGATAATGAGGGAAGAGATAGTGGTGCAGAGAAATGGAAGGAGGGGGCAGATTCACAGAGGAGGTGAGTGGTTAACAAAGTAATGCTATGGAAAGACAAGTATGTGATTGACTGATGTTTGGGGAATTTCATTTTTCAATTAAGTGCAATGGATGTGAAAGCCAGATACAAAGTTTAAATGAGTGGGGCTTATGGAAGGTAGTGTAGACTAGTTTTTCAAGGAATGGGTGAAAAAAAAGAAAGAAGAATTACTGAGGGGTGGAGGAAGGTTTCAATGTTGTTTAGAAAGAAAAATCTTAAGAAAATTTAGAAGCAGAGGGAACGGAACCAGGAGAAAGGAATGACTAATAATGAGAGCAAAGCAAAGAAAACTAATTTAAATAAAACTCTGGATCTAGGCATTATAGACACTCAGTACCACCTCCACTGTCCCAGCCCTTCTCAGTTTGGAGAGGCAGACATAAACCACAATATAAAAGTTTTTATTTTTTTACCTAATGAACATATATAGAGATATAGCAGTTGGTAACTGGTCTTTCTATAACATGTTTAACCCGGGGCCTCCTCCCCTGTGATCACCTCAGGTTCTAGCACTGCTGCTCACAAGCTTCAGCACAGTTTTATAAACCTCTCCAAGTATGTGATCTCAGCTCTAAAACAGTCATAATAGTATTCACTTGCAAGGTTTCTGTTAGGATGATTGAAAAAGTTTTATTGAAAAAATGTAGCTGCTAACTAATTGGTAAAAAGTAATAATAATTTTAATAATATAAAAATAATAATGATGAAGCCTAGAATAGACTGCCATGGGTTCTGATCCAGAGGAATGGCATCACTACCCTCTCTGTGCCTCTGTGTTCTCAGTGGTAACATGGGTGGATGGAAGTACTTACTTCATGTGACTGTTATGATAAGAAAATGAGAAAGTGCGTGTAAGTGCAGAGCCTGGAACATAGTAAGTGCTCAATAATTTAAGGTAATACCACAACTCAGAGTAAAAATCTAAGAACAAATAGTAAAAAAGAAGAAAAACGTTCTCCAGTTGTTAATGAGAGCTAACCAATAAGAATGAGCTCCACTGATTTAATCATTTATTCAAATTAAAGCCAGAAGCTGATGTGATCAGGTTTACCTTATGCTGAAAGAGTCAATCTAATCTCTCATTACACACTTAAATGGTACTACCTCTGACTTGCAAAATTTAATTTTTTTCCCTTAGTAATTGGCGTTGACAAATGTGATAAAATAAATATTATTTATGTTCTTGATTTTGACTTTTTTAAAGTGCAATTAATTGAAATGAAGTAGCCAAAGCACGACTCAGAGTGGTCACTGTTCCCTGCACAACTCCATGGTCAGAGTGAGAGGGGCTAGCAAGTAACCCTAACAGTGCGTTTCTTATTTAGGACGTTGCTAACAAAGCAGCTATCAGATTTGGAGGCCACTGTAAATGAACTGTCATAATTATAAAAAGCCTGCTTGCATTCATAACAGGGTCTCTAGTTTATCTTTACCTTCCCATCTCTGATTTGTGATGAAATTATTTGATTTACTAAAGAATAAAGTCTGTGCCGTTTCTGGTCATCCTTTTGTCATTGATATTTTAGTGCTTGTTACAGACAAATTCCAACAGAACTACACAACTGGGGGAAAATGGTTTGATAGTTCTTAAAAGCATAGTCCCTGATGGATTTCTGATTGAGATCAAACTTGATGGTAGTATGTTAAGTTCTTGTAGTTGAAAATTAATGTTTTAGTTTTAGGGGACATTCTTGGCATTGGTTTTACTTTTTAGGAGGAGGGAAGGAGGACTATTACAATTTTTCTTTTCTCAGACAAATGACCAAGCAGGAAATTTTTTATAAATTACAAAAACATTCATTTTGAATAGCATGCTGTGATTCCCGGATAAGTCACTTCGGTTCATCCTGTCCTTCTCATTTCTGCAGACAGCAGTAATCAAAGCAGTCTGGGAACCAGGCAGTCTGGTTTGTCAGGGGGGCCCAGTGAGTTCAGCACTCTGCTCTGTTTTGGCAAAGCTGGTCCCTCTCCCTGAGGCCGGATGGCATGCTGGTGCAGTGCCCCAGGCCGGCCTGCCATTGGAGTGGTTTAAACAAAATCTGTGGGCTTCATTCTCCAGACCAGAGGACACATGTCTTAGGGAATGGCCAGTGAGTGGTAGCACTGGAGGGTGGAGAGGATGGAAACAGGCAGCCCACAAACCCGTGAGATGGGATGTATTCGCCCTTCTGATACCTAGGGAGCCTCTGAGGCCAAGAAACAATCAGGATATTGCCTCATCACTTTTCACTGAGATCTTTTTAAACTAGGAACACTAGGGTGTTTTTAACAGATGAAAACACCGCTTTGTTCCATTGCCTTTGTAGTCTCCAGCCAGTGTCAGTTTAGATATATTCCACCATTTCTCCTCCTCTTCCTTGGTATGAGAAAGTGACATAAAGTTAGATTAAACACTTGACTTCTCTACTTGGATTTGCAGACACATTAATGTGATATATGACTAAGATAAACAAGTAGAAAGAGAATGAGTGGGAGAATCCACTTATTCTAAGATAGCTTTTCTTTTTCAACTTCAACATGAAAAATAATTATATTTATCTCTGTAGCATGGAGATAACTAGGCTGTAAATTAATTTCCATGCAGGATTTTCTAATAAATTACAGAGCTTCCCTCTCTTCTAGAATCAGAAGTCCAACGTGGTGTTTCTGGGTCAAGTGCTCTGTGCCCTTTGACCCTGTTTCTTTATAACAAGGGCTTTATCCTCTCAAACACATAAATAATTTGAAACATCCTTGTACTTCCTCAGAGGAGAGGTGCTAGTTTGCTTCAATATTTTCTGTTTTATCAGAGTTCTATATTCATTTTTCACTTATTTCCAACAGAGTTTCCTTCTGTTAAATATGCATTTCAAAATTTCACATTGAGTAGGGAGCTTAGAGATAAATGATAGAACTCTCTGGCTTGAATAGATAAATCTTGGGCCACTACCAGTAGGTGAGTAACTTCTATGAAATAAGTTGAGAAGTGATCAGCTACGAGGTGGAGCAGCACAATACACTGTAGCCTAATCTACGTTTTTTAATGAGTAAATCATGACTAACTGGTGCTCTCACATTTTAACTCCTTTTTAAAAACATACTGCTGATGAGTCATGCCCCTAAAAAGCAAGTGAGGTACCCTTAGGGCCAGAAGGGGACTGGGAACATTTACAAATGAGCGTGACACTAATGTCTACCACTGGATTATTTGCATTCCACGGCTTCAGTTATCACTTCGTGGTGCAGGCTGATGGCAGCCTGTGGGCTGCATTGTGTTAGCCTCAGATATAAATGCTAATGTCTGTGACTTTTTCACATTCTCCACACCATATTTGGTTAATTACATTTGTTTAGCCCCCCTAAAGGCTGCCAAGAGTCTAGTTGGCAAAAATGCCACTCTGGTAAGGACATAACTGCCCACCAGTCCTATGTGTAGGCTTTCCCTCTTTTATGCTGCATCATTTCCTCCCCAGGCTCTGGGATTTGTATATTTTATTAAATTTGATGATTTAAGTTACATATACATTTTTTCCTATGCTATGTTAAGCTTTGTTGGCAGTGTTTTGATCTTTGGATGCTTCTCATAAAGGAAGTTGTCAACTGTATGAGCTTAATGAATTATTGTATTGATCTGATTTTCATGTAGATATTCGATTGGGTTCTTGGTACCAGTTGGTGAGTAAAGAAGAGACAAGTGGTAGGACAATGACAGCAATCCAGGTTCCCACATGTAGGTTGATCATGACTTCTTTCTTAAATTGAAGCTCTTGCTCTAGTTATAATTCCATTATATCAAAAAGTCTTTGCTCACTGAAGATTGTATGCTAGATTTTATGGAGGGGACCATGTTCCATCCATTAATTCTAAATGAAATGGAAGTAGAATTAGGAAATAAATTTTGATATAATTGAAACATATTTTGTTTTTTATTTTTTTTATCCTCACCTGAGGATATGTTTATTGATTGTAGAGGGAGAGAGAGAAGAGAGAGAGATATCGATGTGAGAGAGAAACATGGATTGGTTGCCTCTTTATGAACCCCAAGAAGGGATCAAAGTTGCAATCTAGGTATATGCCCTGATCAGGAATCAAACTTGCAACCTTTTGGTGTAAGGGTACGATGTTCCAACCAACTGATCCACCCAGTCAGAGCTTGCTTTGATTAAATGGGTATATAATAATGTGCTTGAGTCTTAATTTTTATTTGGCTAATGAGAAAACATGGTCAAAATTTCTTTTCAGTATATTTTATATTTAAATTAGATTAACAATAAAATTTAAATCTTAATTTAAATGTCGAAATTTTTAAAATAGACAAATATGCAAATGACCGCACCTTCGCTACACCTAAGCCACGCCCACCAACCACGCCCACCAACCAATCAGGACGAGTATGCAAATTACCCCAACAAAGATGGCGGCTAATTTGCATATCAAGACAGCGTCCAAAGAAGCCAAGAGTTGCAGAAGGGAGTAAAGCTTCGAAGAAGCAAGCAAGCTGGCGGGGGGGGGGGGGAGGAGAAGGGCGGGGCGGAGGCGGGGCCGGGGCCGAAGGGAAATGTGGGTGGGTTGGAGGAGAAGGCGGGGCGGGGGACAAGGGCGGGGCGGAGGCGGGGCCGGGGCCGAAGGGAAACGCGGGCGGGTTGGAGGAGAAGGCGGGGCGGGGGACAAGGGCGGAGCGGAGGCGGGGCCGGGGCCGAAGGGAAACGCGGGCGGGTTGGAGGAGAAGGCGGGGCGGGGGACAAGGGCGGGGCGGAGGCGGGGCCGGGGGTGAAGGGAAACGCGGGCGGGCTGGAGGAGAAGGCGGGGTGGGGGACAAGGGCGGAGCGGAGGCGGGGCCGGGGGTGAAGGGAAATGCGGGCGGGCTGAAGGAGAAGGCTGTACATATTTAGGTAGGAGGAAAAGTCTCTAGGTACCATGGTACTGACTTGTGGTCCCAGATCTGATCCTTAATCTGCGTGTGTCTATGCAAGCTAAAGACACACCTACATTTTTCAGTTAAGACAGGGTTTCAGATTTCAGACTAGATAGATAAAATCTATTTTAAAATATATGTGCAAATATCTTTTTATTATTGAATTAGTCTTCAAAATATTTAATTTGTGTTTAATTTTTCTTATTTTTTATTACTAACTTCTAAAATCCATTGATCAATATGTAAAAAAATAGACCGATGTACTATTGTAATTAATTCCATATATTTTTAATAAAGGTATGATGTATGCATTTACTTATTTATTTAAATATTTTATTGCTATTTAGAGAGAGAGGAAGGGAGAGGGAGAGAGAGAAAGAGAATCATCGATGTGAAGGGGGAACATTGATCAGCTGCCTCCTGCATATCACCTACCAAGGGATCAAGCCCGCAACCTGGGCATGTGCCCTGACCATGAATCAAACCAGGAACCTTTTGGTATACAGGATGATGCCCAACCAACTGAACCACATGGGCCAGGGCTGCATTTATTTTTAATGTCACAAATTGTCTAGTGTAAAAAGAGTGATCCTTTTCTCTAGGTAATGGATTCTACTACTACTGCCAGCATAGCTACCATTTTATGAGTTACTATGAACCACGCTAAATGGCATACACTATTTCATCTAATCCTCACAATAATATGCTTGATAGATATTATTAGCTTTATTTTACAGATGAAAAACCTGGAGCAAAACCCAAAGTATATAAGTCTAAAGACAGGGGACTCTGAGTTGGTTAATCCATGCTTTTTCCTATTATTTCAAGTTACCCTACCCTTATAAATCCATTCTTGAGCATTATCAGATAATGAATTCAAGAGCCAACAAATTTAAAGATCCTATCTGTAGTCATATTAGTGCTTATCTTAAGAATCAGCAATAAAAATTGTGTTAGGATTCTCTCTCTCTCTGTTAATCTTCATGAGAGGATATATTTTCCATTGATTTTTTGTTTTTTGTTTTTTGTTTTTTAGAGAGAGAGTGAAAGGAAGGGAAAGAGACAGAGAAAAATACATCGATGTGAGAGAGACCTATTGATTGGTTGCCTCCTGCATGTGCCCCAACTGGGGCCAGGGATCGAGCCTGCAACCAAGGATGTGCCCTTGACCAAAATCAAACCTGAGACCCTTCAGTCTTCGAGCCAATGCTCTAACCACAGAGCAAACTGGCTAGGGCATGTTAGGATTCTCTTGGTCACTAACTCTCTATGACTGTGGGTTACTTGCCAGATATTGCTAGTGGTGTTGAGTTGAAGGCTGAATTTTAGATTTTCTCCTCCTCCTAAGTCTTTATGTAGAATTTCTTCATTTCATTATTTTTCTCTCTTCTTTTTAAGTGTTCCTAATTCATGATAATTCTAATTGCTAAATATGGAATCTTTTAGTCTAATTGTCATTCTGTTTTAAGAGCACCCAAAGAGCATTTCTGTTTATACTGTGGTTTATTTCATCCCAGCCTTTTAGTTATATCTTAGTATATGTATATATGCTCATGTATTCACACATATGTGTATGTTCAACTAAACGGAATGATTTTAATTGTAACTAGTATTTGTATTTCTGGGTAATGTCATATATCCATTTGAAAAAAGCCATTTGAATAACTCTTTGGTCAGCCTCACAGAGAGTATCGTGCATACATTTTCTCTGCCTCCAGCTCTGAGGGATTAAGGCCTATGAAGGGTTCTCAGACCCTGCTGCCAAGCTGCTATGCCTAATTTCGACAGCAAAAATTGTATGCTACAGTTTGAAAATGCAGCACTGTGTTTTTAAGCCAGTGCCTCTCTTGGTTGATTTAGAAAAGAAGTTCTAAGTGTAAAATAACATAAATAAACCTAATTACATTCATGTTTGAAAAAATTAATCATTTTGAGTGTCTTTTGTGGGTAAAGGTTCCTTTATCTGGGAAAAGACTTGAACTTTTTGTGTAGCTGCAAGAGTTGGAATCACACACCTCTTTCTGTCCCCTTTCTCGAAAGTTATGTCGGCCTCCTCCTACTTGTAATTCATGCCAGATCTCTTTCTGACTGTCGGTCAACTTGCCAGATCTTAAGTGATGTCTTTTGCTTCATCCCACTGTGCATCTTGCAGGGAAGCAGATGCTCTTGATCACTGGAGTAATCTGAATCCTGTTATTTCCAGAAACTCAGTAGGATTCCAGGGATGGAAGTTGGAGCAGTCCAAATGAAACAATGAGAAAGAGAGATGAGAGGGTCACTGGAAAACAGAACAGGCATTTTGGGATAGGTACATTTGTCTCATTTGTGTGGCTCTTATTTTAATCAGATCTTTGCAGGTTAAGATGAACTCATTATTTCTTCAGATTCCCTTCTTTGGGCCATATCAATATTGCCCTTTCAAGGTTACATGGCAGAGATTACAATGATGTATTTTGGGTTTTGTACAGAACCTCTTTACTTCAACTTGTATTCAGACTTCTTTTCCTAGAAAGTAAGCCATTTTATTTTCACTCTTGGTTGTTTGGTTTTTTAAAATTACTTAATGAGTATTTTAAATGTTTGGTCTTGTAAGTTTGATTTTCAAGACAAGGGCGTGGCTGCAGATGGGTTAAATGTAGTGCAGAATGTTGTCACTTCTCCTTTTGTTTCATCCTATTTATTTCCTCTGTGTTCTGAATATACATCTAAGTTGATCATCTGGGTCCATTTCTGCAGGAAAGACTGCTTTTCTCATGTGTTTGGTCTGTTTGGTTTCTCTGTACTACCTTTTTCCTCTTAGCTGTTTTATTTATTTGTTTGTTTGTTTGTTTGTTTAATAGATGGTTGCCTTCTTTACTGAGAACAGAAAAAAATCTATTTCTAAAATTTTCTCTTCCCATCTATGAAATATACTTCATGAATTATTTTACTTTTGGTTCAGTCTAATATTTCCAAGATAATGAGATGTTCTTTTATTATTTCTTCATTCTTGATTTCTACAGTTATATCTCATCAACAATTTATACCCTTCTTTCCAGTTCAATTTTTCTACTGTCTATCACTGTCTAACAAGGATACATATTTATTTATTCACTAGAGGCCCGGTGCACGAAATTCATGCATGGGAGGGGGGTGTATATCCCTCAGCTGAGCCTGCACCCTCTCTAATCTGGGACCCCTTGAGGGATGTCCTGGGATCGGGCCTAAATGGGCAGTCAGACATCCCTCTCACAATCCAGGACTGCTGGCTCCCAACCGCTTGCCTGCCTGCCTGCCTGATTAACCCTAACCGCTTCTGCCTGCCAGCCTGATCACGCCCTAACCACTCCCTTGCCAGCCTGATTGACACCTAACTGCTCCCCTGCTGGCCCGATTGCCCCTAACTGCCCTCCCCTGTTGGCCCGGTCACCCCTAACTTCCCTCCCTTGCCAGCCTGGTTGCCCCTAACTGTCCTCTCCTGCTGGCCCTATTGCCCCTAACTGCCCTCCCCTGCAGGCCTAGTTGCCCCTAACTGTCCTCCCCTACATGCCTGGTCACCCCCAACATCCCTTCCCTGCTGGCCTGGTCATCCCTAACTGCCCTCCCTTGCAAGCCTGGTTACCCCTAACTGCCCTCCCCTGCCAGCCTGGTTGCCCCCAACTACCCTCCCCTGCAGGCCTGGTCCCCCCAACCGCCCTCCCCTGCAGGCCTGGTTGCCCCTAACTGCCCTCCCCTACTAGCCTGCTCACCCCCAACTGCCCTCCCTTGCAGGCCTGGTCCCTCCCAACTGCCCTTCCCTGCTGGCCATCTTGTGATGGCCATCTTGTGTCCACATGGGGGCGGCCATCTTTGACCACATGGGGGCAGCCATCTTGTGTGTTGGGAGTGACAGTCAATTTGCATATTACCTCTTTATTAGATAGGATTTCAATGTCCCCCAAATACATGAAGACCTGTCATAGGTAGGCAGTGTCTGAGATTCCAAATGGATGTGGTACATGGTTTCTACTGCTGGAAGTCACCTTTATTGCTGATGGTTATCTAAGTATATTAATGGAACATGGCTGGAATTGGGAAAATACTGAAACCACCATATTGTTGCCCACCTCTGCCTTGAAAGATACCGTGGAAGATACCATGGATAACCTTCTGGTTAGCCTGGCAGAAATAACTCTAGCAGCTGTTTGGACATTGATCAGAATAGCCAGTATCCGAAACAATGCAGTTGTGGTATGAGGTGAAGCAATATTGTCAAGTGGTCCTTCTCACATACCTAAATATTTTTCTGTTTTGTACCTAATACCTATTTAAATAGAAAATAACTAGTTAATTTTCTTTTCTGTGTTTATAAATAAAGTTTAGAAACATTCTTGAATTCCTTTTAACCCTTTTTCTTCATTCACAACTTGTTATAATTATTTAGCAAATATTTCTTGAATACCAGCCATTTATAGAGAATTTATTGATTTGTACAAAAGATGGGTGACAAGATGAATACAACACAAACTCTGACCTCCAAGATCCACTGTGTGACAACGAAACATGCTCACATGCCTAGGTTGCAGGTTTGATCCTGGGCATGTACAGGCAAATTGATGTTTCTCTCTCTCTCTCTCTCTCTCTCTCTCTCTCTCTCTCTCTCTTTCATCAATCAATAAACATATCCTCAGGTAAAGACAAAATATATATTAAAAAATTAAAGTAACATGCTCACTGAAGTCAATTACAATAAGTGGTGATGAATATGATGATATCTCTGGGCCCAAATATAATTAGAAAGAGAGTTGGGGCTGTTTCAAACCTGCATGTGCTCTTTTGATTTTATATCTATTGGGGAAATATTCACCCTTTAAGAGTCTTTTAAATTTTATTCAGACATTTTTGAGGGTTAACCCATCACATGGCCCCTTAGAATATCTATGGTTATAAAAACAAAAGGATGTCCCTGAGGAATAAGCTAATGTAGACTGTTTTGCATAGCTAACCTAAGGACTTTTTCTGTTTTTATAGTTTGTATTGATTTTTAGAGAGAAGAAGGGGGAGGGGAAGAAAGAGAAAAATATTGATGTGAGAATGAAACATCTATTGGCTGCCCCCTACAAATCCCCTACTGGGGATTGATCCCACAGCCCAGGCATCTGCCTTTACTGGGAATTGAACCAGCAACCTTTTGGTTCAAGGGACAATGCCCAACCAACTGAGCCACACAGCAGGACTTTTTAAAGAGATAATATTTCTGCAGTTTTGTGTTACAGTTACTGGGAACTGGATATAGACATGGTCAGGTGAACTGGAATGTGCAAATAGGTGTGGCTGACCTCTAAATTATGAAAGCTTGCTCCATAAAGCAAAAGTATTTTGTTTATAAATCTTATAACTTGTGTAATTTACCCCCCAAATGAAGCATCCCTCAAAAAATGTGAAATTCCTCTAACCTCACAACCTGGGACAAACATGGCAAAGTTCTGTCATGCCAAGTGACCTGTGAAACAGTGTCCCTAAGACCAGTTTAGTCTTTAAATCTCTCTCAGTGTATTACTAATGACCCATCCTGGATGTGTCTTCATTGCATTTCTCTCCAAAATGTGCTTTTATGTAGAGTTCAAGTCTAAAGAGGATAATGGGGTCCCGATGAAAGAACGTGACCCTTTTGTTAGGCCCCTGAATTCTATCAGTAGTTCTACGGAACAGCTGGGACCTGCCGCACAAGGAGACTACTTGCCTGTGGGTCTGCATGCAGGCTTGAGAAAAGTCACGTGAATGCAGTTTCTCCCACTCGGTTCCCACAGGGTGACTTTTCTGGGGTGACCCTGAAGGGAAAAGAAAGATCAGCATGTTAGAAACCAGAGCTTTCTGTTGCTCTGAGAAGGACCAGGTTCTAATCCAAAGTAGTAGCAGGAGATTGTCTTACTCTAGCATTTTAGCCATAACTCTTGCATTTTGGCGACCCTGCTAGCGGTTCTCAACCTGTGGGTCGTGACCCACAGGTTGAGAACTGCTGCTGTAGAGCCTAAGACCATCGGAAAACACAGATATTTACATTACGATTCATAACAGTAGCAAAATTACAGTTATGAAGTAGCAACGAAAATAATTTTATGGTTGGGGGTCACCACAACAGGAGGAACTGTATTAAAGGGTCACGCATTAGAAAGGTTGAGAACCACTGCTCTAGTTAGTGCTATTGTCCCCACATTCAGTGAAGGAGATCAAGATCACAGGGGTTCAGGAGAGGCCCAAAAGCTGGGCAGGATCCGGGTCTTCACTCCTAACTGCCTCCACTTTCTCCCAGCACAACATCACACACACCTCCCAGTAGCCTGGCCATAGGTTTAACTGATCCTCACATTTATGTTCAGAGTCTGCTTATTACATCATGAGGATTACATTTTTAGGTTAAAGATTATATAAATCAATAAAAGATCTTTTATGTTTCACTTCAAAAACCTCTTTTTTTCTTATCACCTTCAGTTCCTGAGCATAACAAAACACAGATCATACCTTTAGTCTTACATTGAATTAATCTTTATTTTTTAATTAAGATATAATAGAAGACTGCTTAAGGTTTTGCATACATATTTTAAAACATGAAATTAACAATTCTTATTTCGAGCAAATTTTACTTTGTCAAAAGCTCACTTTGGTACATTTGGCAAATAGAAATTGTGAAAGTAGTTGACAGTACTATAAGAAAAAAACTATTTAGGACATCTTGAGATATAATACAGTGATTTTAATAATAGGAGTAAAGATTCTATACTCTGAACATTTCTTAAGATTTCTTATTCATTTATGTAATTCTGGTGTTTAGCGGTTTTGAGAGAGTAATAGAGACCCATGAGTTTTATTTTGTGGATGTGTGTCTGTGTGTTAATTAAATGTCTATAATCTTTATAATATATCTTGTAGCATTTTTAGACATTTAAAAACCTTCTTAATTCTGACACTCAAAAATTGTGTTGATACAGATCCTTCCAGTCTATGTGTGTGTGTGTGTATTTATGTATATGTATATAAATAGAAAAAAGACTAGAAATAAAATGTATTTAAAGATATTCACATATTTTCTATAACTAAAATCTGAATCATAAACATCAAAATTAATGCTCTCGTAAATTAGGTCAAATTCATTAGTTTGAAGTAATTTTTTGAATAGAACTTTTTTTGGACATTCATACACTATTTTACAATTTTGTATTTTTATTTTAAGTTACATGTGCCCAAGAATAGGTGACCTCAAATATGAGACAGTTCCATATTTTCCAAAGAGAAGAAATTAAAAAAAAATGTTCTAAGCCAACTAAATACGTAAACATTTAGGAATGTGCACAAATGGTCAAATTACTATAAATGTTTAATTACTAAATTAAGTGCATATACATATTTTAAATAGCATGGGGAAATTTAGAAATACATTTTCTATTCATATTTTGTAAAACAATTTTATTCAATATTCTCAAACACATATTTGACACCTTTTTGAGTCATCTGTTTTCCAGAGCATGTCATTTTCGTGCAGGGCTATGGAGCCCATTGCTGATGCTGACACAGAAAGTCTAGTCCAAGCCACAGTCTCCAGTGAACAGCTTTTTTACCTCTCTTTTTAAATAGATTTTTTTTCACATGACTCCTTGAACCATACAAAGTAGGATTGATTGGTGTTATTTGAAATTAATACGTTTTTCCTCTCGCTCTGCCATCCCAACACAGCACTTAGTTGTTCAAAATAATATAGTGGAGAGACTGCCCCATAATACGCAGGATATTGTTAGGGCTCAGATATAAGGTGATTCCAGTTTTGTTGGAGGTATTGGAAAGGAGATTTGAAAGTTTAAAGCATAATTATAAATAAAAAAGTCTACCTCTCCACTATTTTTTCTATATTATCTCTTGAATTTCTTCTATCAAGCTTTTCTATATAACCAAAATAACAAACTTGAAATTCCATCAGGCCAATGTGAGCAACTAGAGTCAATAACAGAGTAACTCGCAGCACCCAGACCTGGGTGGTGTCCCCTGTGGGGTCGCACAAGTCCGTGCCCTGTGGAAGACAGTGGTTCCCTCTCCTGGTTTGTCCGCCTGCCTCCTTGGAGCTGAAATTACAGCATGGCTCTCATACACCAGGGACCTTTGTGGGAACACAAGATCATGGTCCATTGATTGTTTCATGTGAGTCAGCAAGTGTACGGTGCAAGAGGATTTAATGAATCCTTGTGGCTGCTGGTACTTTGGAAGAGGTTGACACTTGCCTTTTCTTAGTAAACTGTGGCCCCTCCAAACAAGTCAGGGTGTTGTGTTTTCCTATTGTCCCCAGCTCTTTTATCAGTTCAGTTAGTCTGTTACCTGGCTGACCTAACTGAGGTACTTGAAACCACATGTAAAGAGGTAGGAACTTTCTCACTTAAAAATCAGCATGCTGCTTTGGTGTTCAGGCCTCTCAGCTTTTTACATAGGAAACTTCTCCAGCCTCTATCTCTCAGTCCTTCTTCCTCCGTGCTTCTTTCTTCAGTGCTGCCTGAAGAGGAGGTGCAGCAGCTGGCACTTCACTTCCAAGTGTCTCACTCGTCTGCCGTGTTTCCAGGGAAAGCGGCCCCTGTTTAGGTGTCCCTCTGGGCAGCCCTGGCTCAGAACGTCTCCACTGAGCAGTGGATTGTGGGCCACATTCTTCTCCCGCAGGTGGGCAGGAGGCTGGCAGTGGAACTAAAGATGTGGATATTGGTTCAGCCCAAGTGAAAACTGTCTTAACGAAAAGTAGTGGGAGGAAGTCAAAATGCAGAACAGCCTCTGACATGCACAGATAATGTTGTCATAAATAATAAGCATCGTCAGGATTTATAGATAACCCTTTTCTTCTCCAAGGAACCGAACTAACATTTCGTTAGTTAATTTTCCCAACACCTCTTTAAGATAGGCTATCTTTATTTTTCCTAGAAGAAAGTGAGACAGTTGGAATATGTGACTTGCCTAAGTTACCAGGGCTGCCCCTCACTGTCTAAGCGTCTCTCTGTCTTTCCCCTCCTGTGAAATAACTCACCCAGACCCATAAAATGATGGGGATTTCAGCAGTTCCCAGAAACCTGCGTGATGCGAGAATGTGAATGCACGTGTTGCCCTTGGACACACTGTGCAGCCTGATCCTGCAGCGCTGTGCCGCACACAGCAGCAGAGCCCAGACTGGAACAGGCCAACAGCTGCCGGGGCCCGTGCAGGCCGGAGAGGCTGAAACAGAATCGGCTGCCACATTCTTGGCTGCCATATGTGCTGTGTAATACTTGTCATCCCGAGTGAGTCATTAAAAGGTTTCCCCTTAATGGGGCTTTGAAGTGCCGGGACAGCTTGAGCGCATCTATAAATTGCCACAAACAGCCCTCTGACTGAGTTAGCTAATTGCTTGCTCTTTGACTTATTAGGATCAACTGAGTTAAATAATTTGTCACATGTGTGGCTCATAATAAATAATGTGACTAGCCAGTTTCTGAGCTGCTTGGGTGATATATTGTACCCCTTTTGGATTTTGTCGCATGTAGCTAGCAAATGTGGGCTGTTTTATTCATAGGACTATCATGTCCCTGCAGAAAGAGTTCTGACAGAGCAGTTGGGGAGAAAATTTTTAAAGAGTCTTCTTACAAACAAATATGTTTCTTCTTCAACCTTTCAGTTTTTCTTGGTTATTACTCAGATATATCACACACATGCAAGTCATAGGCAAACGAATATAAATAATAAGTATTGGATTATTATCAATAATATGGATTGAATTATTACAGTAACAATTTTTGTTCCCTTTGTGAAAAGTAAGATATCCCTGCCTGCAGCCTGGTGGATGTCCTCAGTTAGCTCAGGACTGCATCTAGGCCAGCGGGCATGCTGTGGCCCTCCCAGGGAATTGTTTTCACTGTTAGAAGACAGTGTATAAGGGGAAGATAGGACTAAGGGCAAGAGAGAGATTAGTTTGTAAAAGGGGCTCTGCGAAGATAATTGTCCTGTCACAGTGGAGGGTGTGTGATTTGCTAGCTGCTTATACTTAAACACTTCATTTGCTCAAGGAGTGATCTGGTGCCTGAAGGTGCCCCCTGTGTTTGGTGTGGAACAGGCAAACCTGAGATGAGGGTGGTTGTGATCTTCTTCTGTAAAATCCGTAGGTTAATTCTCTCAGTTTCATGAAGCAGTTCTATAACAGAGAAGAATAGGAAATGTCCACCTTACCGAAGTTTTCTTTTAGCATGTATTTCATGAAATGTCACTTATAATTCATTTATCTGTCTGTACTCCGCAAAGCACTCAATTGATATAATAATAGCCTTAGTTAACACTTTTGTGGCAATTTTTAAAATTAAAATTGTGCATTCTCTTTACGTGTTACTTCAAAATTAATGTTCTTCTGTCATTTTTTCTAATGATTTATTCTTTGTCTTTGTTTGAATATATTTACTTAGGGTCTTACTATCTCTGTGCTTGCACATTATCACTGAGACAACAGGCAATAAAAATGCCAGAGAGTCTCAAACAGTGAGGCCAAGAAGTCACCAACAAGCCCCAGCTGGAGGGTTCTCCTGGTTCCTCATTTCCTCTGCCCCTTCCCTGGCCACCCTTTCTTAATTCGGGGGACTTGGTAGCTCTCCTCTGGGGTGCTTGCAGTGTCATTAGATAATGGTTTAGATGTGTGTTTCAGGGTTATAAGGGATAAAGAAGTGGATGGCTGTGTTCAGTTTGGAGAAAATAGGAGTTTACTTGCTCATAGGGGAAGCCACCCAAACCTGGGATTGTTTTGTATTCAAGGCAGTAAATTCTGTGCCAACTCAACGTTGATTCATCCAGCATGTGCAACAGGAGACATTTTCAGTGCCCTGGGCCCCGTTCATGCTTATGTTTGCTTACAAAAATTTACTGGTTGGTGTAATCTCTGAATATATCATGTCTGCCTGCTATGAGAAGTGATATAAAGAAAAAGAAAACTATTAATCTGGGTTAATTGAACTAATAGTATGTGTTTTACATCTGTTTTGAATACTATTCCTAAATGACTTCTTAAACTCCACAGCATGTCTTAGGTGTAATGAGAGTAATGATTCCGTTGAACGGAGTTTGTGTCAGGAGGCGTGCAGTTAAAGGTGCTTAACTCCAGGTAACTGGCACGGGAGTCATTTCCCCTCTGAAAAGACAGTGCAGAGTTTGTGCACACAAAGACACGCCAAGGCTTCCTGGGTCACACAGAGAGCCGTAGTTTTGATTGGGCTGGGGTGGGTTTGCAGCTGTGCTGTGTGTATGTGTGTGTATGTGTGTGTTGGGACAGGAGAGAGATTGAGATTCGGGTGACACAAGTGTATTTGTTGAGAGAGCACACTGGGGAAGTGTGCGTCCTGAGTTCTCCGTCTTGGGCACTGGTAGGTGTGTCCTGCTTTCCTAGTCACTGTCCACCAACTGTCCAAATGCCCCTCTGTTCACAGGCCTGTCCTCTGAGTGACAGGGCTGTCACCTGCCACTGAGGAGCAGGAGGGACTGAAGGAAACCAGCACTGATGTCACTGCTCATTCCTGAAGAAACACCACTAGGAAGTGGCCACTGAGTTAAATCTTTCAAGTGCCAAATAGGGCACGTTGGCAGAAACACAATAGGAGTGACTGCTTTCTCTGGGCCTGTTCTCCCCTCTGCCTGGCAAACACCACTTACTCAGGGGCACCTGGTGGCAGACATGTAATCGGGGACCACCTCACCCCACAGCATGACCTTGTGGCAGAGGAGCCTTTCCTGGGCACACGAGTCAGATGGCTGCCTCCCCTTGCAGAGGGGTTGACAGCAGCATGGGGGCAGGGAGGGGGGTAAACAGGCAACAGTGGGGGAAGACAGATGCCCCAGTCCTGAGCAGGTGCCCTCCAGAGTGTGAGGGGAAATGGCCCACTGAATGCTAGTGCGCAGTCTCTTTCCTGCAGTGTGCTTCCAAACAGTGTTTCTGCACTCCTCAGCCTTTTATTGTTGCAACATTAAATTTTATTTTCTGCCTGTAAGCATTTTTGCTACCTGCTTTCCTCCCCTGCTGAGAAGCAGGAGCAAGGTGGCCGCAGATTCTTCAGTGTGCCTCCCCACGTCAGAAATGTTACTGCTTGGCTGTCTACATGCTGTGGCTCTCACACTGATCCACAGTGCAGAACACGCACATACCAGACGTTACCAGGGAGCCAGGTCTCGAAAGTCCTCCAGCTTCTACCACGAGTCTGCAGTTACTGTTGTTCAGAGAAGGACACCATGCTGACCTCTCCACTTGTAAATCAGTATTGGCCTCAGAAGAAACTGCATTACAGTCTCCTCACCCGAATGGCCTGCTGTGTAGGATTCATGTGTGCCTTTGCCGTCTATTTAGGGGTGCTACTTAAAAAAAACAGAAGACAAAACACAAAGAAACACTTTAGCTTCTATAAAGACACCTTGAAAAACATTCCACTTGTGTAACTCAGTGTGCATGTATGAGAATTCCTGGACTCATGCCAGAGAAAAGCATCCCTGAAGATGAGTGTTTTCCTTGTATTCAAACAGCATGAGCTGTACAATCCAGCAGCCGCCTTTCTTGCTTCAGTCGCCTCATCTGCAAGAGACTGAGAGAAGCTTGGTGTTTATGTGCTTCCCTCCCACTATCACAATATGGTTTCAAGTCCCTATTCTGACATTTCCTTTTATCTAGAGGCCCGGTGCACAAAATTCATGCACGGGTGTGGTCCCTAGGCCTGGCCTGTGCTTGAAGCACGAGCATCTGGCATGGAAGGGCAGGTCCCCCGGACCCCCATGCGCCTCCCTCCACCTGAGTCATTGGGCCCCACCTGGCTCCCTCCCTCAGTGCCTGTGAGCTGGGCAGCGGCCCCGCCCTCCACGGCCCCTTCCCTCCCCACCCCACCCCCATCCCCGCTGGTCATTGTCTGTGAGGTGATTGGCAGGGCAATCGGGCCCTGCTTGCACCAATCTTGGCCTGGTGCTGCCTGCTCACCTGCTCCACCATCCTGCTGTGATCCTGCTCTCATCAGGGCCCATTGGGGCCGGCAGCACCTCCACTGCCGCCTGCTGCCAGCGACTGGCACCCACCATGTTCTGCACAACCCCCTGGTGGTCAGCACACATCATAGCAAGTAGTCAAACTCCCGGTCAAATTCCCAGTCGAGGGGACAATTTGCATATTAGGCTTTTATTATATAGGATGTTATTTCAATTGTAGGTGTTCACGTTGTAAGCTATCTTAAATCATTTCAGAAGGAAAGTAGATATGGAGTAATTAATTTAAAATGAACATTTTAAACTTAAAATGTACTTAAATAATCTACTCCTGATTTTTTTCCGTTTTATTGAGATTTAATTGATATATAGTAATGTATAAGTTTAAGATGTGCAGCATAATGACTTGACTCAGATATTGGAAAATGATTACCACAATACTTTTAGTTAAAATTTATTATCTCATATAGATACAAAAAAAGAAATATTTTTTCCCCTTGTGATAAGAACTTTTAGGACCTATCTATATTACCTATAGTCATGTTCCATATTACTTTCTCAGTACTGATTTCTCCTGGACATGTGTACCTTTGTAACATACAAATACTGCTTTATGAGACTCTCAGTTATGGAGCCACATTACCTGGGCATTAAGTATCTGGACACAATCATATGTACCGAATTCTGTACATTCTACAGGTACTCAACATTTATATGTAACACTTGCAGCAGAGTGTAAGGAAAAAGCCCTCAACTTAACTCACAGATTTAGGAATGAATCCCAGCTCTGCCATTTTTGACACCTCTGAGATAAATTCCATCATCTGTAAAATTCTTTAACTCAGAGTCTTAAAAATTACTAAATGAGGTAAGGAATGTAAAAATGCACAGCTCAGTGCTCTGCACAATAGTGTTCTTAGGTTCCTTCCATCATTTTCTATTGCCTGGGTTTGAGGTAATCTTGAGATGACGTGTGCTCAGTTTATGAAGCTAAGGGCATTCAACTCAGATCACTGCTGTCTCCTTCAGTCCTCTGTATATTCTCCCCACAGTCACTTTGTCAGTATAGAAAACTATTTCCAGGTTACCTGATCACCCAGTTAGAATTGGCTGATGAATAAATTTGCGGCAAACATCTACTGATAACAAAATAGCCTTTGGAGATAAAATTAACATTTAGAACCCTGTCCTCCAAGAACTGTCTCATGGGGAAAAAACACCTCCCCCAGGCCTGCAGGGATGCCTGCAGTTACAGCAGCTAGTTTGTGAGTGTTTCCTCCATCTCCAGACACTCTTTTATCAGTATTTCTTGAAGATGTGTTTTCTCCATAGTTTCTTCTCTCAGTGAGTTTTATTCTAATTTGTTTTGTTTAGAATTTTCTTTTTATTTACTGACTCATTTTTACTAAACATCTTACTTACTAATAATTCAAAATTACTCAAGCAGTAGAAGGACATTTCCCCTTGTATCTGTATTCTTCGATGCATGTCCACTTAATCTAGAGATCTCCATGGTGGGACCTGCGTGATGCCTAGGGGAGGCTGGCAGGTTTCTCCTGTAGGCTGCTGGGTATCAGTGACTTAGCTGGGTGTTGGAGGTAAAGTGCCCGGGGGTCTGAATGCACAGTGTTATAAAATCCAGGGATTTGTCAAAATTACTTCCCTGTATTTTGGCCCACAAACTGTATCACATCTCTCAGATATAACCTTATTATCTTTTAAAACTTGTGTCTGCTTGTATTACTCAATAATAGTATAAATAAATTTGTCATTACATTTAAGAAAAGAAAAAACCTTTTCTTTATAGAAAAAATGTAAAGATTATTTCATGAGACTTATTTAACCACTTTTTAAAGTAATCCTTATTTTTACTCTATTAGCATACTCTTTTTGAAAATGCAATATGTGAATATTTTAATTTTAAAATTTGGTCACAATTTACAACTCAAAGTAGGTTTTCTATGTATTAAAGAATTCACCAGAATGAATATCATCAGAAAGGAAGGACTATATAGAATCTCTATAAGTAAATTGAGAAATATGGCTGAATATATCCACACAATGTGTCAGAGTCATGATTTTGCATAAACTGAAACATAACACTTACTCTTTGTGAATTTATTTGGTGTTAATGAAAAAGTTAATAAACGATCAATGTATTATAAACTGAAAAATATATTCGTGTTATCCTTCAGTGAGTGTGATGGGCTGGGTGTTTTTCTTCCTGAAAAGGACACTGGCAAACCATATTCACCATGCAGCAAACTCTGCTCACAGGGACTTAGGGCTGCCCCGCGGGCTCCTGGACAGAGTGTCTGCCACATAGTGGGCTCTACTCTTTCCTGAGGATGGCAGTGAACCAAATACAGCTCATTGCTCTAGCTTTTCAAAACGTAAGAACAAAACCTGTATCTATTATAGTCAGTAATTTAATAGATCAGCAAATGTTTTCTTTGCTGCAGCCTCGGCAGGTTTTGGTTTTTGAACTTCAGTAAGCAAGTCAGAGGGACCCATTGAACTGACTACTGGGCAGGAGGAGACTGAGGCCTGCCCTTTAATAACTAGAAAACCAAACGATTAGCAGCAGAATTAGCTCATACTCACTGCTAACTACCTGCTTGCTATATGGCACTCAGTAGTTCCAACCACTTAACATTTTTAAGCCTTTTTTCTCCTCAGTAATATAAACTCTGTGAAGTTCGGGCTTCTTTAAAGCCTATACCCTTCACTAGGAAAGCGCCACACAATAAAAGCTTTGTTCTCTGCAGCGTTGCAGATTCATGCCTGTATATACACATGCACTGTCTAATATTTATCTGGTCTGGAATAAGCATTAATCTTTAATTACTGTATAAACATTTTAAACAGGTGTGGAATAACTGCACTCTCAGAAATGCAGTGTTTATCTCCTCCCTGCCCGATGGCATCAACCCCACTGCCTGACGGCTCTCACCTCCCTGGGCTTGAGGTGGAAATGGAGAGGCAGTGGGTAAAAGGCAAAGAAATGCCCCAAATCCCACATGAATCAGGAATGTCCAGTTATAAATTATGCACCACCATAACATCCTTTACCACAGTTTGGGAGCCAGGAATTGAGTTGGAGGTACTTTATAGCAGAAAATGTGTTTTTCTGTATGGCGGGGGGGGTGTGGTGGTGGTGGTGAGGGGTGAGGAGTTGTGTATATACCCATGCATTTTTTTCTTCCTGTGGACTGTACACTCTCGGCCGCCTTTTCTCAGGGCTGTGCACGGAGCCTGTGGTGTGAGGAGATATAAAGCAGCATTTTTCTAACTGCCTTTGAAAACAATGAGGGCTCTGTTAACAAGAGCCCAAACCTCTGCAGACAGCCTCACTGGTTGGAATGACTGGTGGAGACCAGGTTCAAAGCCATTGGTCTCCAAGTGCTTTAATGCAGCATTATTTTTGCTTCTCTAACCTCTTTTTTTTTTTTTTTTTTTTTTTTACTTAAATCTTCTGAGGTCTCCTTGTTTGGTAGGGAACTGAGCAGTGACTTTTTATAATTAGATTAAAGTTAATCAAATGAAGACTGGGATATTTTTAAATGTCATTTAATCTCCTCCTCTTCCCCCATGGATTTTATCACCTTAAGCTGAATTTGTTGTAAAGTTTTACCTAATTTTTGCCCAGTTCCAGGTTTTCCAGTTTGAAAAATTAAAGGAAAACAGGTATTTTCAGTCATCTTTGTTTTTCTTTGAAATAAATACAACCCAATTGTGTCTTAGACATTATGCCAAATAGTTGTGATCTTCCTACTACTTTTGCTACTATTACAAATAAACCAGGTTGGAGAGTAGAAAAGGAGATCTAAAAGAAAAGACTCTGCAATCAAGGACAAACCCAGGAAGAAAAGTTATAGGGAAACCCTCAGCTGAGAAATATTTCTTGAGAATGCAGTTTCTGTCTGTGGTGAGTGCAGACTGGTTAATTTAGGATGTCTTGGTTGATTTAACGTGGTAATACTTTGAAGAGAGGTATTGAAGAGAGGAGCCGATGAGCACAGATGGTAGAGTTTCTGTTATTCTCTCCTGTTCAGAATTTACATCTTCTATATTATGTTTGGCAAATGGAATTTGAAAACAAGGCAAAGGAAATAGTTCAGAAATATTTCTTACATCCAACATTGTTGTAAATTCAAAATACCATAAGAAATTTGACTTCATTGGAACCCTTTTGTGTGTTTGGTCTGGAGGGAGTAGGCCACAGAGAGAGAGAGACACCAGGAGTTTGCCTCTTAGCAAGTGTACTCTGCTCAGAGGACTCAGAGATCAGGTTTCCAATTTGTTAGGCTGACGGCAGTGGGCTAGTGTGCTGATGGGTCTGGTTCTGATTTTTAAGTGGTGTTAAAAAGGTCAAGGTTCACATTTTTCCCATTTTATCCTGAGTTCATCACCAGCCAGTCTACCTTTGCCACATTTAGTAAACACTACTAAATGAATGAAGACCAGGGATGGGGATCATAAATTTGTTTCCAACCCTGGGTATTTGCTACAAAGAAAAATTTAATGGCATTGTAGATTGATCCATTGCTTTGTAAACTTGACTAGTAGTCTGATAATTAAAATGTTTATTTAAAGTAAAAGTAAATAATTTACTATTTCTAATCTTTGAAAACAATTGAATGCTGTTTTATCAATTCATCACTTTTCTTTGTCATGATTCTTTAAATATATACTTCTATTTTTAAGAGTGCTATTAGGAACTACATTATGTAAAATTATATGGTATTAAAATTCCTATCTTTTCCTCTCACACAGAAGTTAACAATATCTTCCCAAATCCCTGCTTTGAAAGATTAATCAAATATTGTTCTGATGTAGTGATACCATAAATAATAAGAAAATTTTATATAAATAACTCTGATATCTATAAGGTTTATCTTCTAGGAATTGTTTTTGAACTGTTATTTAACTAGAAAATAGCACATTTCTAATTTTTTAAAAAAGTGACTTAAAAATTTTATAAATAAAATATTATGACCTACCCCTCTTAGATAATTTAATTTTTGTACTTGAACATGACCACATTTTTTCCTGTTGGTTTATTGGCTTTGTTTGAAAATGGTTAATGTCTTTTTAAAGGCTGTACACAAACTAGAAAATGTTATCAAACCTATTCTTTTATTTTGTGGGTAACTTTAAAGGTTAGTGATTTATGTTGCTAAAATGCACCAGAGTAAAGGAATACACATGTATGTGAGGTGTTTGCACTGTAATGATAAATATAGGGGTGGGACAAAGTAGGTTTACAGTTGTGACTACATGAAACACAGTTTATTCTTGTTTTTATTAATTATTGTATTATTTAATTGCATTATTTCCATACGAACAATTGTAAGTGTAGTTTTGCCCACTTCTGTGTATATTTTACAGTAGTGGCAAAGAAAAAGTAATTTATAGATTATGAAACTACTGCATTTTTTAGACATATATATTAAGACTAGAGGCCCGTTGCATGAAGATTCGTGCAATAGGCCTTCCTTCACCTGGCTGCCGGCACCAGTTTTCCTCCGGCACCCGGGACTCAGGCCTTAGCTCCGGCCGCAGGGGAGAAGCCAAGCCTCAAGGATAGGCTTCTCGGTTAGGTTGCAGCGGAGAATCGAAACCTCAAGGCTTTTCCTCTCTGGCCGCAGCGAAGAAGCCAACCCTCTTCAGTCTTCAGTCTTGGCTCCATGCCTGTGTATGCAGATTAACCCTCCATCTTTGTTGGGTTAATTTGCATACTCACTCCTGATTGGCTGGTGGGCATCACGGAGGTATGGTCAATTTGCATCTTTCTCTCTTATTAGTGTAGATGTTCTTATTTTATGAGCTGAAGCAACCATATGAACAAGTCTAACTCTGCAGCTGATCAGTGTTGCACTTTCACATTGATGTTTCTCTCTCCCTCTCCTTTTCTCTCTCTCTCTAAAATTCAGTAAACTATTCTTAAAAAAAAAAAAAAAAAAGATAATGAATCTTACTAGCAGTTAAGGAAAGGCAGTTGAAAATAACAGTGAGATGCCATTTTTTTTCCATTAGATTGGCAATAATAATATGCCTGAAAAATGTTGACATCGAATAAACTGTTCTTATTTTGGAGAACATTTTTGGCAATATCTAGTAAAGTTGAAGATGTGCATTATCTGTGACGCAGCAAGCCCACCTTTAGATTTATACCCTAGGAACTCAGAGGTCATATAAAATACTCTGTTCCACATAAAATGGGACTCCCATAGATTTAGCATCAGTTGATGATTTATGTTAAATACATAAAAATATTAATTATATCATTCATAAAAATGTTACATATGCCATTGTTTCTAATTAGTAAAATCTTGAAAACAATGCATATAGCTATCAGTAGGGAAATGGTTGAATAAATTGTGGTATGTTCTTATGGTCCAATCCTTTACAGCAGAGAAAGCGATTGCTGAGGCACCTGATGCCTGTTCCTAAACTGCTTTGTAGAACATGAGCCTGTTTACATTCCTAACAGCTAGTAATGAAGTGCCTGTCTTATTGCAGCCCTGTGGTTCCTCCAAAATGGTCTTTTAATGCTAGACCAAAACAGGTGCCTCATTGTTATGATAATTTACATATTTAGATATTCAGCTCTTTCCTTATATTCAAAATGTGTACAGGAGATAAAATCAGCTCATTTGAATTTGATAAGGCCAAATAGTAAATAGTTTAAGCTTTCAGGCCATACAATCTTTGTTGCAACTATCTGAAGTTGTAGGATAAAGCAGTCATGGGTAATACATAAACAAATGGATATGTCTGTGTTCTAATAAAACTTTATTTATTGACAATGAAAAACAAAAATGAATTTAATTTATAAAATTTAAAAGAAGCGGTATCAGAATCTTTAAATTACTAATAATAAAACAGCCCATTTCATGCTGTTTAAAAGTTTTTCTTTGAAAAAAAAAAGCTATTCAGTTACTTTATGTAAATTTAGAGGTATTGAATATAATGCTTTCCCTCCTTCACCTATTCATATTGCAAAATACACACAATAATATCCTGTGTTTGGAGGTCCTATATTAGGAATTAATATTTGGACACATTACATAATACTTCAAAGTTTTACAGCCAAGCATTTGTGGGTGCTGTTTCTCCCTATACACAAAAATGTGCTAAAACAAATAGGAAAAATATACCCTCTAAGGTGAAATCCTGAAACATTTTCTTTTTTACTTGTTAGAATTTTTCCTATGGGGAGTTTTCCTCAATATAATACTAAAAGAAGCTAATGGTTATATATGATTGTAGCACCTCTTAAGAGCCCATTGATACATTGAATTCATTGTCCAGATCGCTGCCACCTCTTTTACAGTCACACAGGTAGTAAAGGTCATTGAAGCAACAGGTAACAGGCAGAACCTTAATGTCTAAAATCAGATTCTCTAAACAATATTTCTTTCTGTTCTACAGAGTAAAAATATAAGCATCATTTCTTACATGTTAAAAAGTAGAATGATGTCATTAGTCTAGCTTCTAAGCAGCTACTACTCATAATAAATTATCTATAACTTCAACATTTCACTTCTCTAACTTCAGGGATGTTTTTTCTTTTCAGTGTTTTGTGTAAGTTGTTCATGCAAGTTTATATTTGAAAGAGAGAATGTAGCTTGAAAAGACTTTTTCTTAATGTTATAACATTGTGATCTCTTCCCCAATTGATTTTATATTGTGCCCATTATTTTAGCCTAAAGATTTCTGCTTTAGGTCGCAGTGGTGCGAAGTAATAAATCCACAATTTTTTTACCTAGGAAAATATTATGTGAATAAAATGTTTGAAGTTTTCAAAGTATCTGATGTTGTCAATCCAGGATCTTGTTGGGTGTGGCTGACAGAGGCTAGTCAGCACACCCTCTCGCGGGTTGTAGAAATATAAAAACCACATACTTCTTTTATGAAAGGTTATTGTGTTTGCTAGCCTTGTTCTGGCTAACACAGGGGACTTTGTAGAGATACACATTTGGCATGCTCAGCGAATTCTCAGTACTGGGTGTGCTGTGCTCAGCACTTCACGCTGCAGCAGTGTGTCGCTAATATAATTTTGTGATGCTCTACTGGAAGCCTGAAGCGGTAACAGCAGGGTACTCTGCCTTTCCCTATTGTCTCCTGTTCAAGGTGTGTTTGTGTAAAGGGAGAACCACTATTTTAGTTTGAAATATTAAACAAAATAATTTTTATTTCTCTTTCAATACTGGTGGATCACCCACAGCCTCTAAAATAAATAAATGAGCTTACCTCATCAAACAAAACTTTGTTTTCATTGGTCTGTTTTAAGCAGAATAAGAATTCTTAGTGTGGAAGTATCTGTTCTTTCCTGTTCAAGTTACTTTCAATAAATTACAGTGAAATACTCAGAGGTGTAAAGTGTAACTAAAACTTAGATGGTCGGGAAAGTGGTTGAAGCAAATGTTCTCTCTGAAACTCTCATAATTTTAAGGTTTGTGTAATTTCTTTGTTCTGTTCTGATACTTATTGAATAATGCCTGCTTTTCTATTTGAATTTTAACAAAAATAATATTCACTATAATACATAAAATGCATTTTGTCTTTGTCATCTAGACTAACTTTTCAAAAGACAAACCCCATGGGACCAAGTCTGTTTCCCAGCCTCTAGACTCACTTGGGACCAGACTGAAGTGCACCTGTCCAGCCTCGCACACTGGCCTCCTGTTGCAGAGGCCGGGACAGTGCCTCGGGGCAAAAGGAGGGCCAAGGACTCCCAGCCAGATGGGCACCTTCCCCGGGACTTGTAGACACCTCTTCATTTTTTCACTACTTTAGAGGAGAAATTCTACCTTTAGCCACTGATTTCTGCTTTAGGTCCTGAAATCAGAGGAATCCAGCCCTATATGCTGCTATTTTCCCAAGAATCGGGCTCTCTTGATTTCCCTCTAAAAAGTATGACAGGCCCAGGATGCTTACCCCACTGACTGTGTCACCACGATGTACTAAGCTGGCCTTTCCTGGATCCTGCCCCCTGCTCCCCGTGACTACAGCGATATCATTGCTTGGATAACATTCTGAGCCTTCTTAGCATCAGTTTTGGAGATTATTCAACCTTTCAACTGCTAGGTTCTAAGTGACACAGAGGTGAACAGAGAATGACCCTTTTGGTGACTGAGTTAAGGAATTAACATCATTCGGTGGTCATTTTAAATATTTCTTAGTAACTACTTTACTATATGTTTTGACCTAAAGCAGAAACTTGAAAGCTACATTTTCACATGTGTGAGACTATTATTTAATAGAGGAAATAGAAAGCGTCTATATTGTTGCAGAGGTCAAAATAACATCATACTGCCCTGGAATTCTCAGTCCTATTTGTTCATTATGCAACTTTTTTGTTGTTGTTGTTTTCTTTAAGTATGTTTTATCATTTCCCATGTTTAGAAATACTGTTTCCTCCTAGAATGTGCATTAACTCAATGAATGAATGCTGAGCCCAGAACCTCCGAGATGTCAGTCTAGGATTAGGGTCCTTCCGATACCAAGGGTGCCTTATTTTGTGTTCGTTTTACTTGCAGGCATTGGTAAAATGCTTCACTAGTGGTCTGCTTATAGCAGACATTCCACCTAGGTTAGCAGTACACCAACTAGAAGGCAGAAAGAGATCCTGGTTTAAGTTATGTTTTTGGTGTTTCATCGTCCTGATGGTGGGCTCTGGGCAAGGATCTGTAACTGAGCACCGCTGAATGACCAGCAGCCAATGCAGCAGGGCGAGGAAAGGCACCTTGCCCAGGTGGTACAGTTGTGATAAAGGCTGAAATGTTCCTATCCTTCCCATCTGTGTTTGCTGCTGTGTGGCTCAGCAAGTTGGAGAACTTAACTTACTTAACCTTCTGAAAATATCATTTGATTTTACTTTCTTAATTAAGTCCTAAAAATCCAAACCTGTGGATCAGGCCTTCTTGTTCACAGATGGCAACACTAGAACTTAGACTTTTCTCATCCTTTTTGTGGACAGTATACACATATTAGGGAAAAATTAGTGCTCTTTTTTGGTCAGATTATTGAGGTATAACCTACATACAGTTAAGTTCACCCTTTTTGGTGTATAGTTCTTTATTTTTTAAAACTATATTAATCATGCGATCATCACCATAATTAAGATACAGAACAGTCCATCACTCCAATAGTTCCCATTTCTCATTATAGTTCACTTCCTCTCCTTTCCTCAATCCTAACCCCTTGTCATCACTGTGTTTTCTGCCACATAGTTTCTTCTTGTACAGAATGCCATGTAAATGTAATTATACAGCAGGTAGATTTCAGAGTCTACTTTCTTTTACTTAGCATATGCATTTGAGACTCATTCCTATTGTTACATGTATCAGTAGTTTATTCCCTTTTATTGCTGAGCAGTAGTTTGTTATATGGATCAACTTTTTTGTGTGATAAGAATTTAAATTTTTTTTATTAAAGTGTAGTTGGCATACTGTCTTATATTAGTTTCAGCATAGTGATTCCACATTTATGTATCTTACAATGTGGTCACCATGATTAGTCTAGTGACCATCTGTCACTGGGCAAAGTTATCACAATATTATTGACTGCATTCCCTTTGCAGTACACTACATCTCCAGGGCTTATTTATTTTATAACTGGAAGTTTGCCCCTCTTATTCCCCTTCATCCTTTCAACCATGTCCTTCTCTTTTCCCTCTGTACCTAAAAGTCTGTTTGTGTTGTTTTGCTTTTTTAAATTCCACATATAAGTGAAATCATACAGTATTTGTCTGTCTCCATCTGACTTATTTCACTTAGAAAATGATACCTCTCGGTCCATTCATGTTGTCACAAATGGCAAGATTTCATTTCTTTATACATACAACACATCTTTATCCAATCACTTATTGATGGACACCTAGGTTGCTTCCATATCTTGATTATTGTAAATAATGCTGCAATGAATGTAGAATATATTTCTTATGATAAATAGCCAGATGTGGGTTTGCTGGATCATATGGTAGTTCTCTTTATAATTTTTTGAGGAATTGCCCTACTATTTCCATAGAAGCTACACCAATTTGCAACCCTACCAACAGTGTACAAAGGTCCCCCCTTTTCCACATCCTCAACACTAGTTATTTGTTGACTATTTGATAATAACCATTCTGACAAGTATAAGTTGATTTTGATTTACATTCCTCTGATGATTAGTGATTTTGAGCAAGTTTTCATATTTCTGTTGGCCATCTGTATGTCCTCTTTGGAGAAGTGTCTGTTTAGCTCCTCTGCTCATTTTTTAATCAGATTGTTTTATATTGAGTTCCTTATTTTATACAAGTTCCTTATATATTTTGTATATTAACCCTTTAGTGGATATATCATTTACAAATATCTTCTCCCATTCAGTAAGATGTCTTTTCATTTTGTTGATGGTCTCCTTTGCTGTTCAGAATTTTTTTTAATTTGACTTAATCCCATTTGTTTATTTTTACTTTTGTTGCCCTTACCTGAGGAGACATATCCAAAAAAATATTGCAAAGATAGATGTCAGGGTTTACTGCCTATGTTTTCTTCTAGCAATTTTATAGTTGAAGGCTTTTAATCCATTTATTAAAGTTTATTTTTGTATTTGATGTAGAAAGTGATATAGCTTCTTTTTTTTTTTTTGCATGTATCTGTCCAGTTTTCCCAACACCATTTATTAGAGTGACTGCTTTACCCCATTGTATATTCTTGCCTTCTTTGTTGTAGATTAATTGGCAGTATAACCTAGGGTTTAATTTGGGGCTCTTTATTGTGTTCCACTAATCTACCTATCTGTTTTTGTGCCAGTTGATGACTATAGCCTTGTAGTATAGTTTGAAATCAGGCAACATGAGACCTCCAACTTTGTTCTTTCTCAAGATTGCTTTGGCTATTTTTTTAATTTAAAAAATTACAGAACTTATAACATTTTCTTTATATATCAAATTTACATTATAAGTATTCCTATTATTTTCAATTATATACAGTTAACATCTGAGGTCAGTGATTTGGTTTTAATTCATGTATTTCTTTTTGTAACATTAATATGTAGTGTTTTTATTTTGGGGTGTTTTTTTTTTTTTATATTGTTGCTTGCTTTACTATTCTCTCTTCCTCACTAGAATATGAGGTCTGGATGACCCAGTGGGGAGCACAACAGTCTTCTGGTCCACGTGGGTCAATCTGCATTCTAGGCTTGTAGAACAATGATATTAAACAAAATTTTCTAATCTCTTAAAATGTGCACTTAAGTGCTACTTAACTTAAAATGAGGATTGAATATATTGGAAGTCGTTTAATAAGTAAATTATGATGTTTATTCTTTGGATACAATGAAGTGTTATAATTCATAATTCCAGTGTGACCTTTTTATAATATAAGGGCTGTAGAAATCATCTGAGCAGTCCCCTCTATTTTGCAGAAGAGAATTTGAGAGGGTACAGGGGCACTCCGCCATCCACGTAGTAAGAGGGCAGGGATGGTGAACTCTAAGCACTTACCCAGCCTTCACTCTGAGGAGTGTGGCCATTGACAGTCCCTTCAGAAACAAAGCTTTAGGATCCTTTTTTTCTTATATAAAAAGCAAAAACAAAAAAAGTAAGGATTTGAAGTTCAGTATCATGATGAAACATAAAGTAGTTAAGGCAATTAGACTCATTTCATTGCACTTTTGGTGGCCATTACAGATAAAATTTTATAATTTTATACCAGATTGAATCAAATTTGTTGTATTAATTTTTTTATACAACATATTAAAGCCTAGCCTAATTTGACCTTCTGCCTAAGAAAATTTTCATTTTATTTTTTCTCTTCAATGAGAAGTATTTTAGTAATCAGTTTATTGATTGCCTTCCTGTTAGCAGGGGCGTGTGAAGAAAGCATTTTCATTCCCAGAACTGAACCACACAAGGGATTCTAATTGAAGTTCTGTTCTCTGATTAGGTATATCAGTATCCACTGTTGATCTCCTAGGTAAGTGCTGTGTCTGGATGTAAAAAACAAAAATCAAACAAACAAACAAAAAAACACCCACATACACTATGCTAGTCAGTTAATCACTGCCAGGGCTCAACTGAGTTGCCATGTTTGTACAGGTCTGAGTGTCACATGCATCAAGCATAAACCAGGAGGACAAAGTATGTCTCCTCAGACCTGAGACTCTGACCACAGTGTGAATTTCATCTTAGTTTATGTTTAAAAAGAAATGCACTGAAATGTGGCTGACATTTTTTCTTTTAATGTAGTCTGCCAATGCTTGTAAATGATCTAAAGCCATTAAAACTCTCTTTTAAAAAGTTGAATAGATTTTAACCTCCCATGTAGACAATAAGAAAAAAATCTTCATTTTCATTGAATTCTCCTAAGATCAATTGATAATCTTTAATATTAACGACACCAGGAAGGTCTACAGAAATGTTAAAACATGTTTCTTTCAATTTTGTGTGAGAGGGAAAGTGGAAGGTGAGAAAGCATTGACCTGGGTGTTGGAAATAAACATTTGCATTTACTCTTCTTCTCTCCATAGTGTTTCTTTTTCTGTTTTTTTTTTTTTTAATTTCTATTCAGTAATATATAATGCATTCCTCAGCAAAAATAACAACCAAAGAAAGTAATTGGAATAAGTAAAATGTAAACCAAATACTAGTGTGAAGTAGTAGAAAAAAAGAAATGGAAATCTAGTGACAAGCAAAGCATTGTTATTGAAAGGTTTTGGAAAAAAGCCTCTTTCACGTTGCTGGCCCAGTGAGGAAGTTTGGTCCCTGGTACAAAGCCATACAGCTGCACACAATATAAAGGAAGGTTAACAGCATACTTGGTGCGTTTATAACTTCCCTGGGGCATTTTAACAGTAAAAATAGTGATTGTTAACCTGGTCCATCTAAACTTAAATATGAGCTTACTTTGCAAGAAATGAGGGGTAACATCTAAACACTTTTCTCTAGATTTCATTATTGTTTGAAGATTTTTACATTAGGTTCTTTTTGTCTATTTTTATATGTTTTGTTCAATATGATGAGATATTTGGAGTCATAGGCTAATAAGATACAAGACTCCCAACTCTCAGCTGTATACCTTTACTCGTATGTAGTGTGACATCAATCTTCATAAATATACACACTTTACTGTTACGTGGTCTGACATGTTCATAAATACAGCACAAGCTTGTGAGGGATGTGGCAGGAGTTTCTCTTAAAATCGATCTGGTGAATTTTCCAAGGTGATGATTAGACATGGACACCTCAGTGTATTTTGCTTGCAATCACAGAAATCACAGTGACAACTTGTAGATTGTCGAAGTGGTTGCAGCCATATTTATAACCACGAATAAACAAACCCAGAAGTCTGCACGTGGACCACAGCTCAGTTGTGCTGTAAAACATGATGAGTAATTGAAATACATGTTTTATATCCCCAGTAATGCAAAAAGAAGTGGAGACATCTGTCTTCTCAAGGCTTCCAGACATTGTGTTCTGCTAGGTGGTGCTCAGACTCACAAATAGGAAGCCATGTAATCAACCTCAAGAGGCCATTCCTGATAAAAAGAAGTTGAGGAACACTTTCCAAATTAGCCCTACTGTGACCCTAACTCAAGCCACAGTTAGCCAGCGCCAGACAGCCGTTTTCACAGTGCTGCCTGAAGACACTGGAATGGACGCCCCTCCCCAGCCCAAGTCCAGCCTCAGCACGCTGAGGTCACTGTCTCCGTGTCCCAGCCTCACTCGTTGTTCATGGGTATTGGTAGCTGGGTGAGTAATCCCGTTCTTCCCACTATGATGTTGTGAGGACATTCAGCATGTAGGACTGTCCAGTGATGTTTTTGAAATGTACAGACAGCAGTACCCAGTTACATTCACTACAGTGAATGCTGTGTGCATGTTGCCCTCCATCCCATTTCCAGGTTCTGGTCCTTTTCATACTTCATAACCTGGCAATGAAGTCGGTCTTTTATAACACACAGCCTCGGCAGTGTCTCAAGGATAAATCCACACTCTGAGCGTTAGGGCTGCTGGGTGAGGAGACAGCATGTTCACTCCATCTGGGAAGCACCCTGAACTCAGAAGGGTCAGAAATCCATTAGCAGGTGCTACAGCTGTGTGCATTGTGGGCTGATTTCACCTGCTGATGGCCTAGACCAGCGGTTGCCAACCTCTCGGACCTCATGGACCAGCAGTGGTCCGCAGACCATTGGTTGACGACCGCTGTGTTAGACTGTGATGTCCCTCGCCTCCAGGATGACCTAAGAAATGAGTCTATCCACTTCAGTGTGGCTGTGCCAACAGTGAGGTAGTTGGTCACAGGGGTGAGACATATAGGAAGGAAATCAAAACCACTCAGCCTAACAAAAAGCTCATCTAAGTTAAGCTCTTCTAGGCAAGCTGTTGGATCCAGGGGGGAGCCCCTCCACAGTGACCCTGTTGTGAATAAGTGATGGTTCTCTGTTGCGTTTTGTACAGATGAGCTACAGCTGTCATGCTCTGGGCAGCATGCCAGGGTCCCCTGTCCTGAGCAAAGCTGGGGCACCCCTGACATGGACTGAGTGCAGTCCACTACCAATGCCATTCCACTACCAATACCATTTTGTACAGATGAGCTACAGCTGTCATGCTCTGGGCAGCATGCCAGGGTCCCCTGTCCTGAGCAAAGCTGGGGCACCCCTGACATGGACTGAGTGCAGTCCACTACCAATGCAGAACGGTAAAATGCAATCTGTGCAAGTAGGTTAGCTCTCAGCCAAGTGAAGAGCCGATATCTACATCAGCAGTGAAGTTGGGCATTCCATATGGTAGCTAATAATGTTTTTAAGGGACAGAAGAATTTCCTGATTTGTGGAAGTTAAAGGAGAGGGTGTAGGTGCTGAGTTGTAAGGAGGGATAGATAGAAGCCATCACTAGCAGGTAGATTATTAGAGTGCGGTTTTCTGTGATGTGGCATCAGGACCAGGTGAACTATAAGGAAGATTGTCATTTTCAGCACCTTGTTCATCCGAATCAGGAGATGACAATAGTTAAGGCATTTTAAACACACACCCACTACCATTATCACTATCACCACCAACAAGGATCATATCTGATGCCCCCTCACTACACTCTGAAATACAAGCCTTATCCCCTAAGGCAGGCAGACTGTGCACCTACGGGGAGTTTTGGATTCCCAGAAATGTTCCGGTGTTCATTGTTCAGCAGCTTTGAATTCAGGACGCTGAAACTATTGTGGAGAGATTTTGGAGTTGAGAGATAGATACACAGGCACATTCTGTATGAATGTTTGTTTATAAATCTAATCCTGCAACTCCCAAATCTCCTTATAATATACATGCACTCATCTATGAACACATATGTAGGAGTGTGTGCATGTATGTTATAGTAACAGTAGTAGTAATAGCAGAGTGAAAAAAGAATATGTTGGAAAGGTAAATTTAAATACCATTTTAAGTGTTTAAAATTCTGAAAGGGTGAATTTTTGTAAATTTTTACCTGAAAATACTGTGTGCCCATCAGTCTGCTGGTTGGCCTCCTGCTATCACACTGTATTTTGGTTAACAGAAGTATTCTTTTTCTAGCTTGTTCTAATTGCATATTTTGCTTAACGTTATTGTTCAGTTCTTTTTCCTCTAACATTTAACATTATTTTTCACTTCTTCATGACAGCTATCAAGATAATAAAGAAAATCATAGCAGTGTTCTGACCATGGCATTTTGGGGGAATGGTGTCAACCATGTCTGAACTTGCAAATTCTAGATTCTCCAGTGTTCTGTCTCTGTCCTGAATAGAAGTCTATTATGTTGTATTAACTGCTACATCTGTCCAGCCTCCAGCTTTTTTACTCTTTAGTTACTAAATAGACCTTCCCCTCATGGTAGAAATAATGAAGTACTAGAAGTTGAAATTTGAATTACCAAAATATATTACTTGATATTGATGGTTTTAGCAAACGGATGGCACCTGGAGAAGATATTGACGCTAATTGCTAAACATCAGGGATTTCCTTTGAATGTACATGGTCTGTGCTTGCCTTGCTCAGTTCCCGTGGTGGATCATCAAAGCATATAGAGCCTCCTAACATCTGCCTTGACACAAGATAACAGATAAAATAGGGGCATTAGTATCTGTCATAGGTAAATTAAGTGAGTAGTTTTTAAATGCCAGGGGAGTACCTACTATAAACTAGACACTCTTGGGTTTTTTAGACAGCTCTGCACTCTGGCCCAACAGTACTTCGTCCTCTCTAACGAAAACATAAAAAATAAGCACCAGTTGCTGGCACAGAGCCACTTACTTCTCATCTCTCTCTTTCCTTTCTTTTATTCTGATTATCTGTGGGTTTGTAAATACTCACTCTTAGTAAGACAGGGTAATAATAAAGGAAGTAGTCCAGCATAATTAACCTGAGATCTTGAAGTGTCTCCTCTTCTGTAAACTTAGAAGTAAAACTCAGAAATGAACATTTCAGGACAGTGGAGATAAGGTTGTTTGTGAATGAGGCCTACTCCCTACTTGATTGTGAATTGCCTAGGAGCATGGAAACCAAGCTGTGGACAGCTTTCAAATACCTAATATACTCACACTGAATGAGGATGGCTCTGCAATGGGGTTCTCAGAAGTAACTTCCAGAATAGTTTCTCAACTGCACACTGTCGACATTTTGGGCCATATAACTTAACCTTTTCTGTTTAGTAGTATCCCTTGCTTCCACTTTCCTGTAGCACACACACACCCCCAGTGTGACAACAGCAAATGTTTCTAGACATTGACAAATGCCCCGAGGGGACAAACTCTCCCCCAGTGGAAAGCCACTGTTCTAGAAGGATGGGTGGAGGTTAGAGCGTGCTGGAGGATGGTATTAACAGAAGATATTGGAAGATTGTCTGAGTTTTTTAAACTGAAATTCCAATTTGGTGCATGATGCTTTTGCCCTTGATTTTGTAAAATACAGCCAGGAAGGAACACCTCAAGGCCAGTGGCCTCATCCATACATACTCATCTTCTCTAAGTTGTGGGGTGGGTTTTTTTTGTTTAAATCGATGTACATTAAAAATAAGATTTTTTGAACAAGCACATTTTCCAGTTTTACAGAATGAAACTATTCCTGCTACCCTAAGTTTACCTGGGCGTGAACTTTTACAACTGAGATATTAATCCTTGAAAAGAGATTTTTATAATGGAAATGCTGACACAACCTTAGCTGCCCTGCTTCAAATGGCATCATTATATTATTCCACTCTTGACCGTGTCTGTGTTCTGAGAACAGTGGTGGCATTGTATGTCTCTGAATGGTTCGAAAGGACTGAGTTGGGGAAGGATTTGGCACTGATATCAGAGTGGGGGAAATCATTTTTTAAAATGGACCTACGTGCATGACTCATTCATTCAGCTCAGGGGATTTTCTGAAATGAGTAGCTAGGTTTGATCCACATAAGATTTGTATTTTCACCACCTGTAGTACATCTAACTTGATAATGTTTCCGGTTCCATCCCAGATTCTCTGAGTCTTGAACTGCTAAAATGATTGCCCAATTATGAGTATTCTCTTTAGTAAATTAATCACCTCCATGTAATCTAAATTAAGGTTTTAATATCCTGGTAGGCTCTGTAGCTATAAGTACAGCAGATATGGTCAGCCTGAAATAATCTTTTTGTCCTAGGTCATGTATGTGGTGAGCACACTCGCACACATACATGCACCTGTTATCTCCTTGTGTAATCTTGAGACATCTTTTCTGAAAAGATACTATGCTGTGTGCTTGGTGTTGGCAGTATTGCATGTCTTGCATACTGTTCAGAAGTTTCCTACTGTACTTGGTAAGGAGGAAAGAAAAGAAATGGAAAGAATCCTAGCAAGGCCCACCTGCAGGTGCCCTTCCTGCCAATGAGGACATTCTCTATATGATAAACATTCTGGAAGACTGGTGCCACTCCCTACAGTTCTCTCCCATCTTCCGGAACAGAAACAGTAGCTGAAGGTAGTTAATAATGAAAGTCAAGAGTAAAACTGAGAGTAAGAAAGATAAAATGCTAAATTATCAAAGCATGAATTACAAGGGAAAAAAATTTGTAATGAAAGGAAAACCTTGTGTATAACAATAGTGAAATATTGCCTTTAAACTGGTTTGCTATCGAGCATAGGATGTATTGCTGATTTTAGAATGAAAAGGACACTAAAATATTTCCATTTCTTAGTTTATTCATTAAGCAAAAGGCTTCTGTTACAGAAAATGTACTTGAAATATTTTTGACCAAAAGGAGTTTTAATATGTAGTTTTATTTTAAATTATTGGCACACATACTACACGCCCATACCTTCACTCATGGGCATTGTGACACTCGCACCGCGTGCCCGCCAGTCTTCATCGACTGCCTCTGCTGCGGCGTGTGAATTATGAGAGGGACAGGGGACGTATCTCAGGGCCGCACTGTGCCACGGAAGACAGCACATTGTGCGCCCAGAAACATGCTTTCCACACCCCTCCTTCCAAAGGGTCTGCAAGACTGTCAGCAGAGCTTCCCTGCCAGTCTTGTCTGCTGCGATGGGGGGTGGGCATGGGACAAGCTGTCACAGACACAGTGCAGGTGGCGATTAAGCATGCAAGTGGGGCGTGCTCTGCACGGTCTGCGGAGTGCCTACCATTCTGTTCTCATTTGAAAGTGTTAATCTCCCCAAATGAAAGATGATTGTTCTCAATAAGAAACAGAAACAGCACTTGCTAGAGGGATACCCATGTGTTACAAAAATGACAAAATACAATCACCTTGGACTGTCACTAAAATGATTGCATTAACAGGATACAATGCCTAGATAGCTCTCAAGTGCAGCTTTTCTTTTTTTAATTATTATTTTCAAAAAACATGGTGTTTTGTGGTAAACACCAGGGTAAGGAAAAGCTCCATAGTACTTTAATATCAGTGACCACTTTCTTATTAGTTGTCCTGTATTTATAGCCCTACAAAGGCATTCTCCTTATTAAATGCCTACATTCTGCCATTCATTGTGGGTTCTGCTTTACAATGTGTGTGTTTTCAAACAATTAGATAGCAGCACAGGCAATAAGCGAATTCCTGCCTCGAAGCTCCTAACTTTAATACAGTATGTTATTTCCAGGAAACCCTTTAATATGAGTATAGTATTATTGATTGTTTAACTAACCTTGTTTAAATATTTAAATGTTTAAATGATACCAGCAGACACTTAAACCTTATTTTCTTATGCAATAAAATATATGTATTTTCTCAGTCTTTTAACAGTCCACATTAATAATAATTGAAAGGTCAGAAGACAGGCCTTAATTATAGCTAATCATTCAGCCTTTCCCCTCATTTTTTGGAACAAATGTGTTTTCTAAATATCTTAGCTAGGCTGTTTTATGTTCCATGATTCTGTTTTGTCTTTAACATGTAAGGAGCATTGGATTGAGGATACACCCCCTCCCACAACCCCTTCAGTAAATCAGAGTCCTTAACCTTGGACAGCCTGCCTGATAGAGCCTTTGCTGTTTATAGTCTGTGATCCCTGGGATTGGCTTTCCATGTAATAATAAAGTTCTAAAAATCTCTGCGAGGAGGATCCACTTGGGTGTTCTGCGGTTTGCACGGTGCTTGTTAGCCTCATTCCCACAGTGGAGAAGGGAGCTGGAGGGAGCATCATAAAGAGCACGTTAGAGGGTTGCCAGCTGAGTAAAGCCTCCCTGCGAACAGGTTTGTGTAACAGCAATATTTCTCAAAGGGCAGGCAGTGACACTTAGTGAGGTTGGTCCTAGGAAGCAGTCGCAGGTCTGGATCCAATAATATATCATTGGCTGCGTCTGGAATAGATCGCCGGATAAATTGAGTGAACTCTTACCCTGCTGGGAGCTTTTTAGCTGTGTGCTCTGTGCTTATTAGCCTCCTAGCCCCTAGTTTGACCCTGTTCCCTTTTTAAATTAATGCATCTCCAATTCCCTAATCTAGACATTTTTTAAAAATCTCATGTTTCTTTGTTTTCACCCAATTTGAGGAAATAGCTGAGGAGTTTTCAACTGTTTACCCAGAGGCAAAATTAACAGGTGCACTCAGGGTTATTGTGAGACTCATCAAATATACTGAGGGCCTGGCCCAGTTCCAGTTCTGATAAACAAGCCAGCATTGTAAATTAATTGAAAACGGACAAAGATAAAAAGCACACTTAGAGGCCTAGATAAAAGTTTGGCTGTGTGCTGACCACAATGCGTATTTTGACACTTAGGTCCACTGTAATGAGTTTCTAATGAACAGAACTTGGGTAATAGAAACCTCAGCTGAACCAGAAAGGGCCCCATTTTTAACACAGTCTTGGAATGAATTTACATTCAATAGCAGCTTGGAACAAGTATTTAGAAGTTTGTCATCCATTTGCTGCCAGCTTATACCTTCATTTGGGGCAGAAGGCCCATGTGTATGAATGAGGAAAAGTGGGAAGAAAATACACCACGAGAAATAAGACACCTTTGGTATTCTACATTGGATCCATATGGATCATTTGCAGGGCAACAAATAGTATTGGACACACAGCAAGTGCCTTCATGTACAATAGTTCTCTGAGACTTAACTTCCTTCTTGTGTAAAACAAACTTTATATTTTGCAAAGAACCCACCCACTTTTTCTGAGCAATTCTGGCTCCCAAAGCAGGGTTTGAAAAGTTCTTTGTTAGGTGGAGAAAGGGGATTTGCAAAATTATGTCATCATGATGCTGATAGTGTTGCTGTTTTATATAATGTGGTCCAGGAACTTCAAATGGAACTGTAGATTCTGTAGACATCGTAGGATTCTAATGGTGTACTTTTTTTAGAATGAGGAGATTGTAATAAAAATTTAAGAAAGTCATATTCAGGGAAAAGCTACAGCAACAGCAATTCTGGGATTTGTTTTTATAATAACAAAAGTATCTATGTTTAAGCTGAGAATATTTACTGGATATTCACAAGTTATTCACAAATAAGCAGCATGAATATCTTGTGCTTACTAACAAGTGAACCAACTTTTCTGCATATGGAGAGTAAAGGAAATAACAGTGTTATTGCTTCTTTACCCTATGTTATCTGCTTTGAGAAAGCTCATCATACATCAGTTTGCTATATTACTACTGCCTGGCGTTGTTTATTCATCGACACATGTGGCCTGTGGATGCATGAATGTGAAACTTTGATCTGCACATTTTCAGTGATTATATTCCTTTATGAACACCTATTACCATTTTTTCCCCTGAAATGTAACATTTTCCATGTATTTAGTAAAGATCAGCCTTTAGTGCTATCGCAGTGCCTTATACACAACAGATGCTTACCAAGTATTTGCTCAATGATTAATTTAATCAGCAAGTGGCTAAATCCCAGGAAGAAAGAAACATACCTAGAAACTGCACTTAACAGGTCTAAGCCAGCAGTTCTCAGCCATTGGAGCTTGTGCCCCCACAGGACATATAGCAGTGTCTGGAGACAGTTGTTGTTGGGCGATGAAGTCTAGTGAGTTGAGGCTACACACCCTACAGTGCACAGGACAGCACCACAAGAAAAACTATCCAGCCCACAATTTCAGTAACGCCACTGCTGAAAAACTGCTCTAATATAAGAGAAACCGTGTCCACACCCATCCCCCCTACCAACTCTCTTGGCCAAACTTTACAGTTTCTCCCTGGGGCATTGCTTCCCTCTTGGGGTTCCTACAGCCATGTATATTGTAGTTCTACTTTTTTCTCCAGTCCAGACCTCTTCCTGCATCCAGACCTGAACAGCCTGCCCTCTAGACAGTCCCATTCTACCCAGTAGCTCAAAATCTACCTCAAAATGTAATTCACCATCTTTCTTCCAAACATTTGCTTATAAGCACTCTGCTAGGCACATGATTGGCACTCAAAAAAAATAAAATGTTTGGTAAGTCAAAATGCAAAATAACCTAAGGCAGAGAGTAGTAAATGTTAAAAGAGGGTACCAGTACCGATGGGAGCTCACTTTCAAGGCAAGTGAAAAATTGCAATGGGGTGGTAGTGGCAGAGCTCTATGGATATTTTTTAGGGAAGGTGCCATTTGAGCTGGGCGTTGAAAGATACGTAGCAATTAGACACTTGGGATTCCAGTTGAGTGAAACAGATGAGCAAATGCATAGAATCTATGTGATCAGGAAATAGGTGGTGGAGTGCTCTGTTTGAGCAGTGCATTCTGAAAGGAAGTAGAAGATGGAAATGGAAAGATAAGTTGGTGCCCAATCAAGGAGAATTTAAATGCAAAGGTAAAAATGCTGCACTTCACTCTGTAGGCTGTTGGGAGCCATGGAAATTGGAAATTGATAAGATTTGATATGGAGTGCAGTGAAATTGAACTAGCAGTACATGGACCACCCACTGCTTTTCACCTTGCATCCTGGAAGTCTCCGTTTCAATGTCACTTCCTCAGAGAGTTTCCCAACTCCCAAGGCTTGTCTTGACGCTCATGCTATACACTCCTATAGTATCTTCTACTTGTCTGCCATAAATCTTGTCACACTCTTTTCTCCTTTCATAGTGCTTATCTTCCCCTTCCACTGTAAACTCTCAAATCAGGGGCTATGTCTGCCTTGGTCTACCAGAACACTCAGACCAGCACAAATCAGAATATCAGCCCTGGTTGGCAGAGATGTTACCTAGGCAAACACTGTAGAATTAACAACCTGTTAATATCAGGACAAAGAAGAAGACTAATGAAGACTAATCAAGAATGATTCCAGTTCTAAGACCTAACAGGGAATTGATGGTTCATAAGTTGTCATAGTAAACAAATAGGTTGATGTATGTCCAGCCACAAAGAAGCAGAGTTTCATGCACAGCCAGCGTGGTTCAGTGATTGAGCGTTGACCTATGAACCAGGAGGTCATGGTTGATTCCTGGTCAGGGCACATGCCTGGGTTGGGGGCTCAATCACCAGTGGGGTTCGTGCAGAAGGCAGCAATCAATGATTCTCTCTCATCATTGATGTTTCTGTCTCTTGCTCCCTCTCTCTTCTTCTCTGAAATCAATAAAAAAATATATTAAAAAAAGAAGAAGAAACTGAGTTTCATCTTGCACATGCAGGGATGGAGAGCTGGCAAGTGTTAGTGTGGAGAGATTTAGCAGGCATGGGAAGTGTGGATGAGAACTAGGGATGTAGATGTAGATGCAAAAGTTAATTGTAGTGGTATTTAAATACATGAGGCAGACTGGATACACTTCTGCTATTTTGATCTTTTGAACATTGCCAAGATTGGAAATTTCATCGCTGCTCCCATTTTCATTTTGGCCATCTTCTAGATTTCTTCGAGAACATTTACAATCTTTCCAATGATGCTTATTAAAGAACTAAACATATCCAAAGAGTCAAGAATGATGTCAGCTGCTTTTCCTCCCTTAGAGTTTGTGTGTGTGTGTGTGTGTGTGTGTGTGTGTGTGTGTGTGTGAATAATTTGTTTTACCAGAGCTCTTGCTTTCTTGGATTAGTAGAGTCAAAATCGATAAATTTGCTACATCCTAAAATGGGTTATACCAGTAAATGTTCTAAATTTTAAAACATATCTGCTCAGATGCAATCCTTGGGCTTTGCTTTGCTGCAGCTATGACCTTGTTTCTGGACACATCTCTAATGTTCATGTACTCTTTTCATCCTTGTGCTCTGACTTGCCAAGCCCTATTTTTCTAAAATACAAGTTGCAAATTTAACAATTCAGTGGAGGAAATCAGCGTTTATAGCCTAGAATTTCAAGAGAGGTCGAGAATTTTTTCTCTCTCTGGATTCCCCTATGCCTTCTAATCTCTTTTTTATCACTCCTTCCAGACTCACACTTTTCCCATATTTTATATTCTTTATGGAGAGAACCTTATTCATCATGATTTTATAAACTATGTTTCACTTTAACCCTGTGTTGGAGTAGTTTTTTATTTTTATTTTTATTTATTTTAAGAATTTTCGAGATAAAAGGACATTAGAAGTATTGGTATCTAGGCCCTCCTTCAACTCCCCGCTCATATTATTAAGGAAGCCACAGTGTGAGTGGCTGTCCCAGAAGCCCCACTGCAGGCCTGGGGTCCAAGCCTGCACCACCGTGGCATCATGCATAAATATTGCTGAGAGTTCTTAGAAGGTACCCTGTGAACAGATAGTTTATAGTCTAAGGAGAATATAATAAAGACCCATCTGAAAAGGTATCAGTTATGTTAAATATCCATTTAATATTCATAAGCAATGAAATGGCTGGCTCAATAAATATAATTATAAGCCAGCATATTATTGGGCTATAGCCTATTTACATTTTTATGTGAATTATCTTTATATATATACTAGAGGCCCAGTGCACGAAATTCATGCATGGGGGCGTGGGGGGGGGTGTCCCTCAGCCCAGCCTGCACCCTCTCCAATCTGGGACCCCTTGAGGGATGCCCGACTGCCCGATTAGGCCCAATCCTAAATGGGCAGTCAGACATCCCTCTCACAATCCAGGACTCCTGGCTCCCAACTGCTCACCTGCCTGCCTTCCTGATTGCCCCTAACCACTTCTGCCTGCCAGCCTGATCACCCCCTAACCACTCCCCTGCCAGCCTGATTGATGCCTAACTGCTCCCCTGCCAGCCTGTTTGCCCCTAACTGCCCTCCCCTGCTGGCATGGTCACCCCTAACTGCCTTCCCCTGAAGGCCTGGTCACCCCTAACTGCCCTCTCCTGCAGGCATGGTCACCCCTAACTGCCCTCCCCTGCAGGCCTGGTCCTCCCCAACTGCTCTTTACTCCTGGCCTGACTGCCCACAACTGCCCTCCCCTGCAGGCCTGGTCCTCCCCAACTGCTCTTTACTCCTGGCCTGACTGCCCACAACTGCCCTCCCTTGCAGGCCTGGTCCCTCCCAACTGCCCTCCCCTGCTGGCCTGATCGTCCACAACTGCCCTCCCTTGCAGGCCTGGTCGCCCTCAACTTCCCTCCTCTGCTGACCTGGTCACCCCTAACTGCCCTCCCCCGCAGGCTTGATCGCCCCCAACTGCCCTCCCTTGAAGGTCTGGTCCCTCCCAACTGCTCTCCCCTGCTGGCCATCTTGTGGCAGCCATCTTGTGTCCACATGGGGGCAGCCATCTTTGATCACATGGAGGCAGCCATCTTGTGTGTTGGAGTGATGGTCAATTTTCTTATTACTCTTTTATTAGGTAGGATAGAGGCCTGGTGCACGGGTGGGTGCTGGCTGGTTTGCCCTGAAGGGTGTCCCAGATCAGGGTGGGGGTTCCCTTGGGGCATGGGGCAGCCTGGGTGAGGGCCCTGTGGTGGTTTGCAGGCCGACCACACCCCCCGGCAACCCAAGCGGAGGCCCTGGTATCTGGGATTTATTTATCTTCTATAATTGAAACTTTGTAGCCTTGAGTGGAGGCCAGGGCAGGCCAGGGCAGGGGGGAAGCTGGGCTTCCTCCATTGCCAAGGGCAACTCAAGCCTCCAGCTGGCTCCAGCTCCGTGGCTGCAGCCATTTTTGTTGGGATTTATCTTCTATAATTGAAACTTTGTAACCTTGAGCGGAGGCCAGGGCAGGCCAGGGTGGGCAGGAAGCTTGGCTTCCTCCATCACCAAGGGCAACCCAAGCCTCCTGCTCTCTCCAGCTCTGTGGCTGCCACCATATTTGTTGGGTTAATTTGCATACTCGCTCCTGATTGGCTGGTGGGCGTGGCTTGAGGGCATAGCGGAAGTACGGTCAATTTGCATGTTTCTCTTTCATTAGATAGGATTATGTGTGTACATGTGTGTATAGCTATGTTCATTTTTGATAGATGTTGTAAAGAGAATCTAACTATAGTTTTCTTCCACTGAAAGTATGAATAGGAAACTTCTGTTCAAGATGGCAGAGTAGATAAATGCTATGCTTGCTTCCACCCATGACTGCATCAAAACAACAAATGAATTATAAAACTACCACCCTTCAGAACCATCTGAAGACTAGTTGAACATATCTCATAACTAAGATATAAAGGAAAAGCTAAAAGGGGTTGGCATGGAATATTTAAATTGATAAGAAGGAAGGACCTACAACCAAGGCTGTCATTTAGAATTGACAGATAAGGAGCTTTGCAGACAAGAAAAAGCTCAAGGACTTCATCATCCAAACCAGTATTACAAGAAATGTTAAAAGACTTCTTGAAGAAGAAAGATGGAAGAGGAGGGGAAGAGGAGAGGAAGAGGGGCAGGAGAAGGATGAGGAGGAGAAGAGGAAGAAATGAATAATAAGGTGGCAGTAAACTAAGTACCTATCACTAATCACTTTAAATGTATATATGGAGCAAAATACACAGGGTGCCTGAATGGATAAGAAAACAAGTCCCATACATATGCTGACTACAAGAGACTCATCTCATACTGAAAGACATACACAGACTGAAAGTAAAGGGATGGAAAAATATTTTATGGAAACAAACAAAAATAAGCTGAGCTAGCAATACTTTATATATATATATATATTATTATATATATATATTATTGATTTTTTACAGAGAGAAGGGAGAGAGAGTTAGAAACATTGATGAGAGAGAAACATCAATCAGCTGCCTCCTGCACACCTCCTACTGGGGATGTGCCGGCAACCAAGTACATGCCCTTGACCGGAATCGAACCCGGGACCCTTCAGTCCGCAGGCCAACGCTCTATCCACTGAGCCAAACTGGTCAGGGCTGAGCTAGCAATACTTTATATCAGACAAACTAGGATTGAAAACAAAAGCTATAACAACAGACAAAGAAGTACATATCATAATGATAAAGGAATCAACCCAACAAGAGGATATAACCCTTGTAAACATTTACATACCCAACATAAGAGTACCTAAATATATAAAGCAAATATCAATGGACATAAAAGGAGAGGGACAGTAATAGTAGGGAACATTGGGACCCCATTGATATCAATGGGTAGATCCTCTAGACAGAAAATCAACAAGGAAACAGCAGCCTTACATAACACACTAGATCAGATGGATTGAATTGATACTTTTAGAGCATTTCACACCAAAGCAGCAATATATATATATATATATTCTTTTCAATGCACATGAAATATTTTCCAGGATAGACCATACGTTAGGACACAAAAGAAGTCTCAAGGAATTTAAGATCATGTCAGGCATCTTCTCTGATCACAATACTATAAAATAAGAACTAAATTATGAGAAAAATGAAAACAAACATGTGGAGGCTGAATAGCATGCTATTAAACAATGAATGAGTTAACAATAAGATCAAGGAAGAAATTTAAAAATACGTTTAGAGAATTGAAAATGAAAACACAACGACCCAAATATATGGGGTATAGCCAAAACAGTTCTAAGAGGGACATTCATAGCCTCTTCAAGAACAAGAAAAATCTCAAATAAATGATCTAACGTTATACCTAAAGAAACTAGAAAAAGAAGAACAAACGAAGACCAAAGTCAGTAGAAGGAAGGAAATAATAAACATTAGATTGGAAATAAATGAAATCGAGTCTCAAAATCCAATTCAAAAGATCATTGAAAACAAAAGCAGTTTTTCTGAAAACATAAAAATAATTGACAAACCTTTAACCAGACTCATCAAGATAAAAAGAGAGAAGGTCTGCATGAATAAAACCAGAAATGAAAGAGAGAAGTTTCATCTGACACCACAGATAGGCAAAGGATTATGAGAACATACTACAGAATGATATGCCAACAAACTGGACAACCTGGAGGAAATTGATAAATTCCTAGAAACATATAATCTTTCAAAAATGAATTAAGAAGAAACAGAAAATCTGAACAAATCAATTATTACTAACAAAACCAAGTAAGTTATCAAAAAATTCCCAACAGCCCTAGCTGGTTTGGCTCAGAGCATTGGTCTGCAGACCAAAATGTCCCAGGTTCGATTCTGGTCAAGAGTAGGTACCTTGGTTGCAGGCTCCTCCCCAGCCTGAGCCCTCATCGGGGTGCATGCAGGAGGCAACCAACTGATGTGTTCTCTCACATTGATGTTTTCCTCTGTCTTTCCCTCTCTCTTTCACTCTCTCTAAAAATAAAAAGAAATCATTGGAAAAATATTCTTGGGTGAGGATTAACAAAACAAAACAAACAAAACCTCCCAATAAACAAAGTCCTGGACCAGATGGCTTCATAGGTGAATTTTATCAAACATTCAAAGAAGAATTAATGCCTATTATTCTCAAACTATTCCAAAAAATTCAAGAGGGAGGAAAGAAGGCTCTCGAGTACATTTTACAAAGCCAACATTACCCTGATTTTAAAACCAGACACACATTATAAAAAAAAAGAAAATTATAGATTAATATCCGTGATGAACATAAAAATACTCAACAAAATATTAGCAAACTGAATTCATCAATACACTAAAAACATCATACACCATGATCAAGTGGGATTTATTCCTGGGATGCAAGGTTGCTTCATTATCCACAAATCAATTAACATGATGCACCACATAAACAAAATGAACATAAAACTTATATATCATATCAATAGATACAGAAAATCATTTGAAAAAACTTGGCATCAATTTATGATCTTAAAAAACACACTCAGAAGAGTGGGAATAGAAGGACATATCTAAATATCATAAAGGCCATGTATGACAAAGCCACAACTAACATCATACTCAACTGTGAAAAGTTAAAACTGTTTTCCTTAAGATCAGTAAAAGAGAGGGATGTCCACTTTCATGTTATTCAACATAGTATTGGAAGACCTAGCCACAGCAATCAGACAAGAAAATACCAGTGGCTTTTTCACAGAACTAGAACAAATGATCCTGACATTTATATGGAACCACAGAAGACCCTGTATAGACAGAGCATTCTGAGGCCAAATTTCCACTTTATTAAAAGAGAGCCAGTTAATTTAGTCATTATCTATTCACATTAAGAAATATTTACCTTAAGATTACAAATGCAATTATCTGTTATTAGTATCTTCTACTCAAATGAAGTTACCTGAGAGTAGTTAATTTGTTCATTAAAAAAGTATCTATGTGGACTTGGGCTGAAAGTTATTTTGAAATGTAATTTAATTTGGTAATGCTACTGTGAGTTGGTAGGTAGTATAGGCAGCTTGTATATCCATTATCAATAATTGCCATGTTTCTCAACCAAGATAGAGTGGAACTTCAGTTCTCGAACTTAATTCATTCTGAACAACTGTTCGAGAAGCAATTTGTTCGAAAACTGAATCATTTTTCCCATTAGAGATAAAGTAAACTTAGTTAATCTGTTTCCAGACCCCCAAATGATTCCCTGTTTTAACCTTTCTCATATGCCAGTTCATGTCTAATGTACTATCCTATCTAATAAACAGGGAATATGCTAATTGACTGCCATGCCCTCAAAGATGGCGGCACTCACAGCCACAAGATGGCAGCGCCCAGTCCCCTCAGCCCCACTGGGGCGGCAGGCGCAGCAGGCGTACAGCACAGCCAGGCCCACCCCCAGGCGGGTCCAGCCACTTTACACACTTGCCTCCGGAGTCCCCCAGTCCCCTCAGCCCCCCAGCCTCTCAGGGCCAGCCCAAGGTGCAGGCAAGCCTTTGATATCAGTTGCCCAGCCGCCTAGGGCCAGCCGAGGTGCAGGCAAGCCTCCGATGGCGGCTGCCCAGCCACCCAGGGATGCCCAAGGCTCAGGTAACCAGGGCTGGCTGAGGCTTGTGCTACTGGCAGTGGCAGCATCAGAGGTGTGATGGGGGCATCGCCTTCCCCTGATCACCAGGTCGCTTCCCACCCCTGAGGGCTCCCTATTATATAGGATAAGCATGTTTAAATTTCAAAATTTGCGTTAAATATAGGAAGTATGATATAGTAAGAATTTTACTTTTTATTCTGAAATAGGTAAAAACTGTTTGAGGTAGGTTTGCTGTAAGAGTAGCTGTTTTTAAAGACCAAATTGGACTGTTAAGCATGTGACTGAAGTACATGCCAATTCATCAGCCTTCCACAAAAACTAAGCCTCATCTTTGGATTTGAGAAAACTTCATTCTACTTGCTGGTGGTTGCTTTGTTTTGTTTTGTTGTTAGACTCTTTTTACTTAGGCAATATACCAGACTTGAAAAAATATAAGGTTTAGAGACAAACTTGCATTCAAACCCAGCTCTGCCACTTAACAAGTTGTGGACTTTGTGGGCAATAACCCATGTAAGCAGGATTAGTGTGAGAATTAAATCTGTGGAACCCGGTGCATGGTAGGTATTCAAAATCATAGTTGTTGCTGTTGGGATCACCTGTGTAGTCCTATTGAAAGTAAAACCTACAAACAGTGAGAAGAAAGTGCTGAGGGTGAAAGTCTAAATAGAAAGCTGACATTGTAGCTCACCAGCATTTGAGACAAGCTGGGATCCTGCTCCCCATTCACTGTTTGGAAGGGCCCTATGTGGTGGGCACAGCAGTGTCATTCTCGCCGGGGCAGGCTTTACCCCCGTGCATTGGAGAGAGCTACTGTAGAGCCCTGGTCATTGTGATTCCGTTGCTTTCCCACCTTAATTGTACATTAATGTAGGTTTTTGTTTTGTTTTTTCTAACATTGGAGTCAGGAGACTCAGAAGTGTTGACAGATGTCTCCTTTTGGCCCACGTGATCATAGTCCGCTATGAACGTGAATAGACCTGCCACTCTGAGGGCTGCCCACTTGGCTGTGGCGTTGATACTGACACATGGGCATGTGGTTCATAATCTATATTGTCCAGTATCTGCCACCCAGGCAGAATACAACCATCCTGGAGAGCTAGATATTTTCTTATTAAAAATATACAATTTGAGCTTCTGTACCTCATTGCAAACTTTGAAGACAAGGATCATTAGCTAGTTTACCACCTCTCCAACCATACCCCTCAAATTAGGATATTTTTAGCTTCAATTGTCATAAAATTTGAATCAAATTAGCTTTAACTGAAAGGAAACATATTATTGCACATGACTTGATATTCAAAGGTGGCTGAGCTTGACTGTTGGCTTATCCGGAGTTGTCCAGGGCCCAGGCTGTGCCCTCTCTGCTGTGCACTGTGTACAACTTGACCCCTAGGCTGCTCTCTGAGATGTGTGTAGGCCTGCTGCCAAGAGCAGTTAGGACCACATTCTTCTCCTTCTAGAGAAACAAGTGATGCCCCATGGTTTCCCAGAAGTACCCAGCACACCTGTCCCATCGCACTGGTTAGTGTTAAGTTTTATGCCATTCCTGGGCCCTGTGCTAGTCCAATGAGCAGGATTGCTCTGATTGTGTTAGACTTGAGCTGTGGTCAGCCTCCCTGAGGCAGAAGGTGAGGATAAACACACACACCATAAGGGGTTTCTCTTAGGAAGGGAGAAGGTAGGAGAACACTCAGGCCACTACAGCAAAGCCACCACAGGAGACTGCCTAGATGTGCAGATCTTCCTCCTGAGTTTTAATGAATAAGTAGAATTAGAAGGTAAGGAAGACATTTTACATAGATGGAACAGCAGGTACAGGAATTTCAGAAGTCTGAAATAACATGTTCTTTTGAAGGGAGCCATAAGTACATGAATTTAGAGAATGAGAGTATAAGGTATGAGCTTGAGAAGGAGGTCTTTCTATGTCACCCAAGCTTGAATGCCATTCTGAATTATAGGAATAGCTAGACCAGATTGAGAAAGGCTCTGAATTCACACAGTGAATGGTAGGGAAAATGAAGAGGAAGTGATCTTTAGAGAAATACTTCAGAGGTTAGGGCTGCAGAACTTCCTGGGCAAGGGGCTATGAGGGAGTGATGGGCCTATCCTAGGTCCTCCAGCCTCTAACCACCCGTGTGAGCATAATTTCTCATAGTGTGTGCCTCTCTCTCTCTCTCTCTCTCTCTCTCTCTCTCTCTCTCTCTCACACACACACACACACACACACACAGAGGCAGACATTTCTATGGCAGTGACATTGCAGCAAAACTAGGGACATTCATTTTTCATTTGTTCTCTTCGCCATTCTAATATTAACAGTTTCCACAATCCCAGTTTTGTTTGAGAAATGAAAGTGACATTTTAATAAAAGATTTGGTTCTTTCTTTTTTTTTTAAATATATTTTATTGATTGTTTACAGAGAGGAAGAGAGAGGGATAGAGAGTTAGAAACATCGATGAGAGAGAAACATCGATCAGCTGCCTCTTGCACACCCCCTACTGGGGATGTGCCCGCAACCAAAGTACATGCCCTTGACCAAAATCGAACCTGGGACCCTTGAGTCCACAGGCCAACGCTCTATCCACTGAGCCAAACCGGTTTTGGCAGATTTGGTTATTTCTAATTAGCTGTTACACTGGTATTTAGAAAGACTCAATAATTGCAAAAATCTCAGTATTTGGTTATCAGCTAATTGTGAATTTGTTGAGCTTCATATAAGTTTCATTTTGTAGTTAGAGTTTGAGAGAGGGAACATAAGATTTTCAGTATCATGTTGCTTACAAGTGGCGAAATGTGCTTCGTCAACCTCCTCCCTGCATACAGTTCATCTTTGAACTAAGACCAAACTAAAAACAAGGAACACCTTGAAATATTCCAGGATGTTCTGAAAGCAAGGGATTATATGGGAGGGAGTCCGTTTTATTTTAGCACATCCAGCCCTTTAGCACTCCCTAAAGGTAAGTGCCCCAAGACTTATCAACCTTATTCTTTTACTATTTAAGATTTGTGTGTTTTTTTACTTCACCAAAACACTAGTTAACAAAACTTGAAAAAAATTCCAGATTAATATTGCTTGTTTAGTTTCTGATACCAAAACTCTGTGTACTGTCTGTCCGTGTATCAACCTTGGAGAAATACAGAAGACGTTTGACTCATCAGTTTCAGTCTGCACTATTTACTTTTCATTTGTAGTATGCACTGTGTATTTTTAATTTGTATTATGCAAATATAAATTAAAACTGCATAGTGTAGCTGCATCCTGTGGCAGTTGCTGCCCGCACAAAGGCAGTGACTGCTGATCCCATCCCGTCAGCACCAAAATGCCACTGAGGCCTTCTCCCCAAACCGAGCCTGTGGAGACGGTGTGGAGACCACACACTGTGGTTGTTGCACAGACTTTCTGTAAGTCCGGCTGACTCCCAGGCCTGTGCTGGCTCCTTACAGAAGAACACAGGCTCTGGATCAGCTGGACATCAGAGCCTCCACTCAGTGCTCCAGTTGGAAGTGCAGCTGCCCCAGACTCTGGTTTCTTAAAGTAGCCAAAAACGAGCATCTGGCCCTAATTTAGACTCAGCTCTTGGACTCCCCACGAGCAGCAAACAGTTCTCTCTTCTTCCTCTCTGGCAGAGGGAGGGATGTGGGAGGAGCTCTGTGATAGGTGCTCTGTTTTCCTGTCTCTGACTCTATCACTTCCAGTAACATTCTTCCTAAGTGCACAAACCTGTCTGACGTCTGGGGCTGGCACATCTGCCTGGGCAGAACTGTCATTAGGACTGCCATCTTTATTTCATACCCATTCAAAGTAGTCTTTGAGAGCTTAGTACGTGCCAGGCACATGGCGTGTGCAGGGAAGTGTGGCCGAGCAGGTAGAGCATGTGGGCAGTGTTGCCAATCCCCGAAGTGAGGGCCTGGCTGCACCTTGCAGTTGTGAGGTTGGGAAATGTCTCAATAGAACAACATCTGCTTTATCTTTTAACATTTGTTTTTTGCCTCGTGAGGGCTTTTTCTTCCCAATCCTTTGGGTTAGAATCTATTTCTGAAAGCCTGACGTCTAAGGAGTACTTGTTTTGTATGTTACATGCTGTGGGGATTTTAAAGGAAAGTAGAAAAATTCAGTCCCTGCCTCTAGGGTGCTGTTTTCATCTAGGTGTCTGCTGCATAGGAGACTTGAGAGGAGTTTTTAAAATATGCTTCCCAAATCATACCTCAGTAAAGTTGATTTCAAACTAAGGACTGAAAACAGTTCCCAAAATATTCCTTTCATTGTGAGCTAAAGATGAGATTGGTTCTAAACGGCTCAGAGCTCACTAGAGCCACACACACACAAAAGCAACACACAGCCACTCAACCTGCTGCCTGCTTGTCACACTCATCATTGTGACTCATGACTAGTCGCCCACCCTGTTCCTTCCATAGGTAGGTTCTAGCGGCAAGTGCTTTCAGCTTTTCCTGTCAGAGCTCATTGTGAAACAACATGGTTTTATTTCTAGTCTCTGGGTGAAAATCACAACATCGGTTGGAACAGTATACTTGACTTGGAATTGACTAGAGTGGTTGAAATGATGGATCTGAGATATACTTGAAGGGATAATTGTACACAACCAGTTTAAAAGCTGGTAAATATTTGAGGGTCAGGGGTTAAATGTCAAAGCCACAGTGCTTGGGCTCAGCTCCATAAAGTATCAAGAATGACTGCTAATTAAATCCAGGGTATATTTCACCAAAGGGAAATAAATTTGACAGCTAACAAGCAATACTGGATTACCACCTTACAAAGGTTAGGGATCATGCTAGTAATTGTAGATGGTTTACAGTGTCTAACCCAGTAGTAATCTGGAAGAAGATTGCTTACAGTTACAGATTACCACACTAAACAAGGTTAAGTCTTGTGAGTCAAAAATAAGTATTACCAAAAGGCTTATATATCTGGGTCCCCTGGCTCACTCTTTGTTTAAAAACAAATGTCCTGTGGCTCTTGCAAAGCAAATCTTAAAATAAATGTACTCGAAAGACATGCTCACTTTTTTTTCTGAACTGAACATTTTTTTTCTGTGACTAATAATTACCAACCAGTGTAACAACCAACTATAAAATTAGATAAATTTGATTCCCAAACCAGTACAGCAAATTGAAAGCAGAAAAATGTCAGCTACAGGTAGAAAAGTCCCTTTCCTTAGTCATGCGTTTGTTGTTCTACTTAAATGATACGATATTTTGCTTAAGTTCAGCATTCTTAAGTGGCCATGTAATTTGGATGCTACTTCAGATGCCCCACCTTGGAAAAAGCTGTTTACCTTAAGATGAGATATACCTTATGAGCACTAAGCAAACAGTGTAATTGTAATATTTTAATAGCTGTGTTTACATGCAGATCTTGAGATTATTTCTGCATTAGGTGATTTATGGGCTATATTAACTCAATCACTCTTGGAATGCTGCTAAGAGGATGAGTCACAGAATACTGCCACTTCCTCTTTCTCCTTTCAGAGGAGCTCAGAGGAAAGAGGCAGAAAAGGAATTTCTCCATGCCCCATACTAACCTTAACACTAATCAAGAAATCATCCCAGGACAGTTAGCATTTCAGCTATTTTTTATTTTGATTTCTATTAATGTGTCTGTTTAAGGTAAGACTGTTCAACCTGAAATTTCACAGAGATCAATTTATGTATAAAATAAAAGTTGCCAAAGCCATTATAGAAAACCTCCTCATCTCTAGTACTCTAACTTCTGCAGGCTGAACTAATTACTGCCTAATCTTTACTTGATATTTTGGTTAAATCAATTAAGTCGTTAGGAGCAATTTCAATAATGCTAGTGTTTGAGAGAACTGCATAGCAAACATGATTCGCCTTAATTAGACTTTTAAATTCAGAGCCCTATCTGAGTCTGGAGCCAAGTACTCTATTTTTAATCTTTCTGTATTCACTTAGTTGTATGGGTAAATTTTTTAATATGTCTGGCTCTAAGTAATTAGTTTGCAAATTTGTAATGTGAGATGTTGTAGGAGCAGAGTTTGGGAAGAAAGGCAAAGCCTCCTCCTTTTCCATTTTATTAGCTTTTCCTGTATCTGGAGACTTCCTGAAAGGATGGAACATGCCTCTAAGTTCAGCTCGTGGGAGGTTTGCACCAATAGCATAAAAAAGCCTCCAGACAGGTATCTGCCCCTGACCTTCATGCACCTTTAGCCCTTACAAAAAAAAGCAATGCTGTTTTTGATCAAGCCTCTCGGAGCCATCTGTGGATGGCCACAAAGCCATGTGGGACAGCCTGAGTTGTATCTCTGCAGTCCTATCTCCTTCCCTAGGAGGCCTGGGCTGCCCTCCATGTCCGTTTTCCTCTCTGAGAGGTAGAGGGTGAGCTGGAGATCCTGTTCAGACCTGTGGGAAAGTGCACGGAGCACCAGCTATTCATACCGTGCCTTTCCCACTCACCGGGAAAGGAACTCCAGACAGGAAGGTTTAATAAGCTTGAAAGAACATCTCTCCTTCGTTTTAACTCTTTGGCTCCCATAGCAGTAAATCCATTGAAAGCAGTATTCACATTTCAGATCTTGTAGTTCTTTCTTTAAAGAGTCATAATTGCTTTGCTTCCACCAATAATTTTTTAGTAACTTTCTTTATTACCCAAAAGTTAATCATAATGCATTTCTTCCCTTACAAAGTTCAGCAGTTTGAACAATGCCATTAAACATCATCTATGCAAATAACAGATTAGAAAGTTAAAATAGTATTGGAATTGGAATTCTCAGTGAAATGTAATTTGTTCAGGTTTTTCCATTCTTCAGAGATTGTATTTATCTAATTTTATGGTAACTTAATGTGTTATGAAGAAATGACTGTGTCCCTCTGACCACCACCTACCCTTTTGAAAGTACAGAGAAATCACCCCAATAATGGCATACACTGATAGTAAACATTTAACAATCTGTGCTTTCCCAGGTTTATCTTATCATCTAAGCATGTGGTGAGCCCAAAGAGGTTAAGTGTCTTTCCCTAAGGTGCAATATTTCTACACTTTTGAATTCCATTTAAATTTTATTTTTAAAGTCTTACAATGACACATTTGAACATTCTGAAAATTATGCCTTGTATGAACATAATTGCAAGAGTTAGGGGAAATTGAACAAATGAAATATAAAGACTTCCACTTCCTGTATATGAATTTTTAGCTTTTTCCCAAACTTTCTCTATTGTAAACTTAAAACAGAGTCTTATCAGCAAGTAACATAGAGTAGCAGCTGGATATCATTAAATCCCTCTGTCTACGCTATTCTTCTTCATTACCTTTTTCCTGTCAAGCTCTTGCTCTGCACAGAAAATGTAACTTTGTGATCGAGATTTATGTAATTCAGGTGTCCTCTGTTTTGAATGAGAACTTGGCGGCAGAAGAAAGGGATTTGCAAGAGTCCATAGAATTTTATAAGAAGAAAAGGGAGAACTCAACAAAATTCAATGAAGAAACAATGAATTTTATATCTCCAGTTCATCAGCCATTTTACCCAATCTTCCCTTTATAGGTTTTCATAATAAGAATATTTTTCTGTAAACTAAAATAGCTAGATTTTATTCTACGAATGCAAGAAAATTAGTTACTCTGTCATAGAATACACAGCAGCACTCTCCAAGTGCTTTCAGATTCAATGAAATGTGTTTACTTAACAATGTAACAGAAAATACTGATAGACCTGTTATATATTAACACAAATTAGAGCAAGCAATGAAGATTTCTTCCTGAGTTTAGTGAAATGGCACAAAAATTAAGTTGGTGGTGTCGTTGTAACATATACACACCAAGCTGAGCATTTAATTTGATCTCTACTGGTTTTCATATGTCAAAATCTAAATTCAGTTTTAAGCATTTTTCTTTCAATGATACAAGAGAACCACTGAGAAAAGAGATTACCTATTAAAGATGGTAAGACACAGGACAACGATTTTCAACCGTGTGCTGTGGCACACTGGTGTGTTGTGAGACTTTTTAAAATACACAATACCTGACTATTTACTCAGGGGCACTGACCTCTTTTCCCTTAGATTGTCAAAAAACAAAAAATGATAATCAACACAACAATAGACGTCTGGTGTGAGTGAATCAAAATTTTATCCATTTTTTGTCAGATCAGTCAAAAGTATATTTTTTGGTATGCCAGAGAATTTTAGTAATTAGTTTATGTGTTGTATGAGATGAAAAATGTTGAAAATTGCTGCAGTAGGGAATAAAAAATATATATTAAAAAATAAAGCAAGTGAAAGAATCCCTAATGACCCTCAAGAACATTAAATTTTTAGCCTTTTCTGTCCTTGATATAATACTTTTATAGTATATTACCAAAATGATATATTTAAGAATCATTGTAATAAAAAATCACTGACTACATGTAATTTGATTCATGATTCCTCACAATTCAATCGACATTAATGCCCCCTTAATATTTGAATTTAAAAAAACAAAAGTGTAAGAACTTATAAAATACATTCATCAAACCTAAAAAGACATAAATCTAATTTAGTGATTTAAATGTGAATATTACTCAGATTATTATGTGACAGTGACATATCTCATTTTAGTTCACCTTTGTTTCACATTATTTTCTGTAAAAGCAAGATAAAAATTCTCAGACCTTAACAACTACCCCCAAAGAATGCAACTGAAGTTCCAGTTAGGAGTCTGTCCACTACTGCAAGGACAGAGTAGAATGCTGCTCCAGACTCAGCAAAGTTCAGGAGAGACACTTCCAGCCTTGCCCCAGCTGTTGGCCCTTAGGTGCTCTTCACCTGGCTGACTCCTCATATCCTTCAGCTGATTTAGACATCATACCCTCAAGTGAAATATCCCTGACAGTAGTCCCCTACCCTATACTGGGTTCTGTGCCCATATCACATCTCATTTCATCTCAGCACTTAACACCTGCTATGATCCTATTTCTCTATCATCTATCTATCTATCTATCTATCTATCTATCTATCTATCTATCTATATCATCTATATCTTTGAAAGATAATATGGGAAAAGAACTTCCATCCCATCAGGGGTCATCTATCTACCAGAGTTCAGGAAGAGCTCTGTCAAGTATGGAGGCCCCATCATTTCTTGGGAAGTGAGTAGTGTGATCTCATTCACTCCTCATAGTAATTGTGTGAAATAGAAGAAGACCTGATTCATATACACAAAGAAACTGAGTAAAGTTGAAAAGAACTTGATGAGATCATACAGGTAGTCAATGCCAGAGTCGACAGTTGAACTCAAATATGTGACTAAATCATATGCTATCTTAAACAAATAAAAAAAAATTTAACTAACTTACCTAAGAACATCTAAACCCATGCAACTGTTATTTTGACACCTGGTCATGGACTGCTTTGAACCCATGTTGAGCTGTCTTGTATGGCTTGCCTTTTTAATGGCATTATAAGCTCCTAATGAACAATGGTGATTTTTAAAAATTGCCTCCACCTGCCCCTACTCCTACCTCCACTTGATACCTAGAGGGTACCAAGACCTGGACATATAATAGTAGATACTTGTTGAAAATAAAAAAAAATAAAAATAGGATATAGTATTGTTTATAATAGGAAGATGACAGATTTCAATTTTGGCTCCAACTCAAGGGCCAAAAAATTAAACCCAAGTGATTAGATAAACAGTACTTAGCGCCATGGAACAATATTTTAAAATCCATCAACACTTTTTCTTTATTATTATTTGACTAGTGGCCTGGTGCACAAGATTCGTGCAGGGGGGGGGGGGGGCCGGGCGCGGGGGTTGTCCCTCAGCCTGGCCTGCACCCTCTCCAATTTGGGATCCCTCTCGCAATCCAGGACTGCAGGCTCCTAACCGCTCACCTGCCTGCTTGCCTGATCGTCCCTAACCACTCTGCCCGCTGGCCTGATCACCCCTAACTGCCCGCCCCAGCCAGACTGATTGTCCCCAACTGCCCCCCCTGCCGGCCTGATCGCCCCCAACTGCCCCCCCCCCGCCAGCCTGCTTGCTCCCAACTGCCCTCCCCTGCTGGCCTGATCGCCCCTGACCTGCCTTGGCCCCACCACCATGGCTTTGTCTGGAAGGATGTCCGGAAGGTCTCCTGGTCTAATTAGCATATTACCCTTTTATTAGTATAGATTGTAATTATTTTTAAGGAGCAGGGGAGAGGAAACCTATGTCCATCAATAGAGAACTTATTAATGTCTAAATTAAAGCAGTTAAATAAATTACGATAAATCTATAATATCGTTTGCAGCTGTAGAAAATAACAAGAACATTCTCTGTGAAACAGAAATACATCTAAGTTGTCTTAAGGTAAAAAAGAAGGATCTGAATAGCAGCATGTATAGTGTAGCATTATAAAGGTGGGTGAGGAGAATAAGAATGTTACTATGGTTGCCTGGTTGGGGAAAGCAAGGGGACTGGTCAGGGGGAGCGTTTAGGTACTGGTGAAGACAGCTCAGTGTATGCCTTGTAATTTTTGAGATTTTAACTATATGAATGCAATATCTGATTTTTAAAATTCAGGAATTATTGCATATGACATAGCTTAATAAGAAATTGCTTTTCAATCCATTCTGTGTAAGAACAGAGTGATCTTGTATTCAAATTTGAAGTATGTTACAAATGAATTCTGGTGCTTAAACTAAATCTCACAAAAGCACTATAAATGAAGGATTTTGTTGTGTTTTATTATTAAATGAAAGAGGGAGTTGCTGACTCTCCACACAGATGTCATGCACTCAGAAAAGATGGATCCCAACTGGGGCCATCGGACAGAAGATGTATCATGGTGCCTGTGACCCTCAGTCACCCCAGGAGCCCTGGGACCCCAGAGCAATCGCTCAGGGCCATACTGCACTGCAGGCCTGGGTCTGTCCTACCAGATGGAAATCAGGAACTTAAAACAACCCAGCTTTTTTCCCACCACTGAGAACATTTTAAATGAAATATCTTTTCCATTTAAATGTTTTTAAATCTTCAAACCTGCAAATCTTTGACATTCCCCTTTTCAATTTTAACTACTAGATTTCCAAATATTGACTGTTAATAATTTTTTAACCTTTTAAATAAACTTTAGCTAAAACCTAACCTCTTTCTTGATTCAGTTGTGTTTGTAGGTACAAACCTTCAGTTTTTAATGAGCAGGGATACTACAATTGTTCTAAGATCTGAATGAATGTACTGTGATTTTTAAGAGGAACATATTTTCTGTTTAGACATTGACTAGAAATCAAGAGAAGCTAACCAACTACCTCTTAATTTACTTTATTCAATGAGCAGCTTGGGTTGGTATTCATTTCTGCCTCCAAAAATTACCTCACTTTTGAATAATGAAGATTTTTCAACCCACTTCCCTTTCATATGAAAATTGATCTTTAAACAACTTTGGTTATAGTTTTCTACTTTGCTGGGAGAACTTGGTTATCCAGAATGTGAGTGGGCTGTGAAGTTTTGTTTTTGCACACAGATTTGTCATGAATCTAAACATTTCTCTCTCAAGTAATTTACTGTTTAATTACAGTGTGTTATGCTCCCTGAGGAAGGGGAGGAGAAGAGAAAGGAAGAAAACTAAAAAAAATAAATAAATAAATAAGTTTTAAAAATGTGTGCTGCATTCAGGATTTAGATTTCACCTTATAAAGTTTTTATTACAGTGTCCTCCTCCTCTCATCGTGTGAAACAATGAATCACTCGTGGTTGTCTCTGAGGACAAATGCTGCTCTCATGTTTTATCCTGACACCTCAGAGATGAGGTTTCCATATGAAGAGAAGGGAGGACATCCGATGCTCCCAGTGTTATTATGGGGCCTGCCCTTCCCCGAGAGTCGCTGACACTTGTAGTCTGGGCCTTAAAGCCCAGAGGGAGGTGACACTGGGCTGATTCCCCTGCTGACTGATGTGTCTGAGGGTCCCTGCCACCCTCTACCCATTCCGGTTTGCAGGTTTGAAAGAAGGAGCCTTTCACATGCTGCACCACTGCCTGTGCCGGGCAGAGATTCAGTGGCGCCAATGATTTTCCGCCCTTTGTGTGAGTGCTTGGAGGCCAACCTGACACTGACAGAGATTCCTCTCCGTGCTGCTAATGGTCTTCAGTAGCTGAGGGTTTCCTTCCTGTGTGGCCCGCACGTTTTGCTGGTTGAGGGTGTGATTTGGAAAGAGGCCACAGAGATGTGGCCTCTGAAGCTCACTGCAGGCATCGTATGTCTATGGCTGACCTTTCCATTGAGCTTGTAGGGTCTGCACTAGAGGAAGCTTTCCTGAAAAAAGAAGTGGAAATTAACTTTTGCTTTAAAGGGTTTTTGCAACTGTGCTTTCTACAGTGTGAAGGCTCCCTTTCTTACTGGGTGTTCACAGTTCAGGTGGTGGACTATTTTTAAGGCCAGAGAATCTTTGGCTCTCTCTTCCCTTACCTTTCTTTTCCACTGTTCTGCTTTTTCATCCTGAACGTCCAGTGAGTCCTGGCAGCCAGGATAGGCAATGGTCGCTTGAGTACAAAAAAGTCGTCACTTCAACTCTGGGTCAAAATGCCACACAAAAAAATTAACCTCTAAGGAGTTTTTATCTTCTGCACTCCAGTCTTCAATTAGCTCTAGCCCAACCACGTAACATGGTAGTTTTCACAGATTTATTACATATCTGAAGTTAGTTTCAAAATCTACTTCTGGCTATATCTTCTAGGACCCAGACTATAAAGAAGCTCTTTGTTAGAATTGTTTATTTAAAAAACTCTCAGCACAGATAGAAATGGTGCAAGTCAGAGTCACCAGAACTGACCTATGGCCCTTGCACCCTGGCTGCGTGGAGACCCTGCAATTGATGGTTAGTCTGGGCCTGAACAGCTTCCACACATCACATATCTCATTTTCAATATGCTAGTTTGCCCTCACAAATACCTCTGCAAGTGAAGTCTAACTCCTCAAATAAATAATCCCTGCAGGTCCTTACAGAGCTTTCAGGATTTCACCAAAATCCTGAGAAGGGCCCCAATGTCTTTGTTCAGGTGAATCCTCAGGAAGCTGAAATGAAAGACTGACTCTCCCTAGCGACATGGTATTCCACCATGTTTATTTCTGTTTTATTAAATTACTAGAGGCCCGGTGCATGAAATTTGTGCACAGGGGTAGGGGGTTGTCCCTCAGCCCAGCCTGCACCCTCTCCAGTCTGGGACCCCTCAAGGGATATCCGATTGAACGGGCAATCGGACATCCCTTTCACAATCCAGGACTGCTGGCTCCCAACTACTCGCCTGCCTGCCTTCCTGATTGCCCCTAACCGCTTCTGCCTGCCACCCTGATTGATGCCTAACTGCTCCCCTGCCAGCCTGTTTGCCCCTAACTGCCATCCCTTGCAGGCCTGGTCACCCCTAACTGCTGTCCCCTGCAGGCCTGGTCACCCCTAACTGCCCTCCCCTGCAGGCCTGGTCCCCCCCAACTGCTCTCCCCTGCCAGCCTGGTCCCTCCCAACTGCCCTCCCCTGCTGGCCATCTTGTGGTGGCCATCTTGTGTCCACATGGGGGCAGGATCTTTGACCACATGGGGGCAGCAATCTTGTGTGTTGGAGTGATGGTCAATCTGCATATTACTCTTTTATTAGATAGGACTAGAGGCCCATTGCATGAAAATTCATGCACTGGAGGGGGGTCCCTCAGCCCGGCCTGCCCCCTCTCACAGTCTGGGAGCCCTCAGGGGCGGGAGGTGACCGGCGATCAGGGGAAGGCAACGCCCCCATCACACCTCTGCTGCTGCCACTGCCAGCAGCGTAAGCCTCAGCCAGCCCTGGTTACCTGTGCCTCGGGCAGCCCTGGGCAGCTGAGCAGCCACCATCCAAGGCTTGCCTGTGCCTCGGGCTGGCCCTGGGCGGCTGGGGGGCTGAGGGGACTGGAGGACTCTGGAGGCAGGCGCGCGGAGCAGCCGGGCCCGCCTGGGGGTGGCCCCAGCCTTGCCGCACCATTGCTGCCCCGGAGGGGCTAAGGGGACTGGGCGCCGCCATCTTATGGCTGTGGGTGCTGCCACCTTTGAGGGCATGGCAGTCAATTAGCATATTCCCTCCTTATTGGCTGTGGGTGCCGCCATCTTTGAGGGCGGGGCATAAATTAACATATTCCCTCCTTATTGGCTGTGGGTGCCACCATCTTTATGATGGTGTGATGGTCAATTAGCATATTCCCTCTTTATTAGATTATTAGATAGGATGCCTCCCTAAACATCAATGTGTGCTCTTCCCTAATCTTTTGGCTAAAAACTTTATAACTGTATTGAAAATCCTACCTAATAAAATGGTAATATGCAAATTACCATCACTCCGCTACGCCCACGATTGGGCTGTTGGGAGGCTGGGGGCGGGACTCGGGGTGGCCGATTGGGCTGGCGGGGGGGTGGGGACTCATGAGTCCCCACCCCCCGTTCCTCCTGCCAGCCCCAATGGCCGGCGCTGCGGGAGGACCCATGGGGCCAGTGGAAGGCACCTGTGGAGGAACTCGGGGTGGCTGATTGCGTGGCTGCCAGCACCAGTTTTCCGCCAGCACCAGTTTTCCTCTGGCCACCCGCTGGATTGCCTCGCTGGAGGAACTCAGGGTGGCCGATCGCACTGGTGGGAGGCGCTCCAATCAGCGGGTGGCCAGAGGAAAACTGGTGCTGGCGGAAAACTGGTGCCAGCAGCCAGGTAATGGAAGGTCTTTTGCACGAAACTTCGTGCAACGGGCTTCTAGTACTTATATAAAGTGAAACTGGCATCTGTTTAGTGTTTACCAGTTTATAGACTTTCCCTTCACTCACCCCCATAAAGCAGGAATTATTATAATGATTCCTCATTTTACTGAAAAAACAGCCAAGTGGCACTGGTAAGTGGCACCCAGAGTAAAGGCTGTCTGCCTATGTTTCCTGTCAAAGGTGGCAGAAGGGACACAACCACTGGTTTCTCCTTTAGTTTCAGAACAAGAGGGCTTTGGCCTAAGGTCAGGGTGGCAGCATGACCAGTGGGATGATTCAGAGTGAAGAAAGCCCTCTGGCTTCCTCCAGCACTGCAATGTTGGCCGTGTATTTGTAGCCAATCAGGAAATAGTTTTTAAAAGGCCTTAACAGAACAACTCTGCTGGTTCCTTCTGATTTGGAAATATTAAACTGTATCTATATTAGCAACATGATCACAGTGATGTTTATGGAATTGTGTTTGAAGGATGACTTTAAAAATTATAATACCTTGGCAAATAATTTTCTAGATATGAGTGATTGGGTAAATGTTCACATATCAGTGTAAAAATTGGAATATTCTCAGAGAATCTAATCATTATCTCCACTTGTTATTTTTTAGATGCCTTGGTATAGGGCATGGGATTCAATTTTATATCAATTATAAAAATGTATAAATATATTGTTAATAATAATTGTGAAAAATTTATTTCTGAATAGATATCAGGTATAGTTTATCATTCACTTATCTTCTATGCAAAAAAACTATCAAAATATATGTATACTGTATATATGTATATATATATATATATATACACAGTATATATATATATATATATATATATTTTATTTTTTTTTTTTACTAGAGAAGAGTTAGAGTGAAAAAATACTCATTTCTTAGGCTTTTCTTCCCTTTTTCCCCCTCATTCCTAAACACACATTAAGCCCTGTGGTACACCAAGCACTCTACGTGGTTATATGGAATACAAAGCTGAATAAACCTATTCCTGTTTGTCGAGATGTCTAAGGTCTAGAATATTGGTTCTCAATCAGGATCAATGTTTGGAGACATTTTTGGTTATCACACGGGGGGATACTATTGACGCTTAGTAGGTAGACACTGTTAAGCATCCTGTATTGCAGGACAAAGTGTTATCTGACACAACATGTCATTAGAGCCCAGGTTGAGAAATCCTGGATAAGAGCATCTCTCTTCAGTAGTCCTTTCTCTGCTGATGAGTTTATCTCCACAAGTCCCAGGTGGCAGCCACTAGACACAGGTGGATTTTGAGTACTTGGAATGTGACTAACTGGATTTTTAATTTTATACAATTTAAATTTAAATTACAAAGCTACTTATGACTGGTGGCTACTGTACTATACAGTGCAAGTCTGAAAGAAGACACTAATGGGTGAGCCAGCAATACAGCTCCATGTAAGACAACTCTTAAAACTAAGGGTCCCAGGAGGTGCTGTGGGAACACATAACAAGGAAACCTGAATTAGGCCAAGGCAGGAGGCACTTTCCAGGAACACAGCACACAGGAGGTGCCTTGAGCTGAGTGTTAAAGAATTAAAAAGTACCACATGTCCACAGATACAGTAACTGGAATATAAGATGGTTCTTCCATCTACCTCATGAGACAAATCACAGAAAAAAATGGGTTAGGGTGATAAATAATTTTTAGGGAAAAATACCTACTTGCAATATTTAATTTTTTTCTATTTAGTTATAAAATAATATAAATCATATATATATATATATATATATATATATATATATATACACACACACACATACATACATACATACATATATGTACATATTTGCATACATACAGGGTGTCCCCAAAAATGTATATACACTTTAACAGCTGATAGATCAGTTTTGTTTTTGTTTGTTTATTTTTTATTTATTAAATTGATGGGGGTGACTTGGTAAACATGAACATATAGGTTTCCGGTGTGGGTTTCTGTGTTACAAGATCTGCATATTGCATCATGTGTCCACCACCAGAGTCAAATCTTCTCTTGTCACCTTATATTAGGACTCCCATCTTCCCACACCCCCTTCCCTCTGGCAACCACCACACTGCTATTTGTGTTCATGAGTTTCAGTTTTATATCACACTTATGAGTGATATCATGTTTCTTAGCTTTTTCTGTCTGATTTGTTTCTCATAGCATAATTTCTCAAGGTTTATACATGTTGTTGCAGATGGTGCTATTTCATCCTTTCTTATGGCTGAGTAGTATTTCATTGTGTATGTATACCACATCATTATCTTCAGGAATTGTCACCCCTTGACTTGTGCGACAGTAGCTGTCCTGGGTATGGAGACAGTTAGGAGGCAAAGTCATCACATAATTCAAGGGTCGTGACCTAACAAGGTGATGGTGGGATAGAGGAGAGCATTACATAGAAGCCTCTGGACTCACAGCTATTGAAGTTGTTGGATAACCGCAAGGAGGAATGTCTCAGAGGGGTGGAATTCGGTAATATTTTAACCAAAAAGGGGACAGGAGAAGCAGCTCTCTCAGGATATGGCAGATAACTAGATGGACTTGCCTTCGAGTGATTGGTGACACTGTGCTATTAGGCATGGTGAGGAGAGGAGGTTTTTAGTTTTTGTTTTGCCTTCTTTTTTAGTCATGGACAACTTTCAATGAGCATTTTAAGATTCTTAACAAAACACACATAATTATTCATACATTCTAACATAATTTCAGGAGTTTAACAGACCCCTGAAGTCCACCCATGGGTCTTCTCTATCCATATTAAAATTCCTTACACCAGAAACATAGATATTTGAAGCCATATTAGAGGTTGAATTTACTAAAAAACAGTATGGAAAAGGACAAGAAGGAAGATAAGGTCATAAGTTTAGGAACTGTCTAAATTCAGGTGTCAGGAAGAGGAGGAGGAGGAGGGAGCTGGCAAGAGAGGGAGGGAAGAGAACCTGGCAACAGCAGTTCTTAGAAACCCTAGGATCTCTTCAGAGCAGATGCACGTAGCTATTTCAAGGTGATACAATTAGGGAGATAGTACTGAAAAACTTCAGACTTGGAGAATAGACAGTTTGATGTCACTATTCCCCTGTGTTAAAATAACTGTCTGAGAAGAGGGTCAATTTTAAACTGAAGAGGGGTGCTGAGAAATTAGAGATTATATAGAATTTCATAAATTTGATGTCAAAATATGTAATAAGTAGTTTTTCCAGTAATATCCGATCAAATAGACAAAGAATAACTTTGTAGGTAATACCATTCATTTTATGTTAAGTTTTAGAGGATATTTAAATATAAAAAACAGGTAATTTTGCATATATTTTACAAATTAAGTAAATTTTCTATAGGAATATGTTTTGCCAAATATTTTATATACTTCTAGTATGCATACCAAATCTTTTTAACTAGCTTTAAATTTAAAAAGTACAAAAAGTCACTGAGATGGAGGGTCTGTCTAGAAAACAGGAAATCCTGTGGTAATTTTGACCCAAATATAATATTTCACATTGGAATAACTAGGTTGAAATCTTTTCCTATCACATAATGTATTTTGGGGAAAACTTGTTTATTTTTTTCTCTCAGACTTTTCTTTACCAGGGAAATATTACATTATCAATTATTTTAAACTATATTTATTACATTATAGATAATTGTAAAAGTTAACAATAGTTAAGCAGCTAAAATAGTAAGGAGGCATTTTACTGAAGTAAAAATAGATCATTGTAATTTAATTTACTATCTAATATAAGAAACAGCAAATTTCTGAGAATGGAAGTAAGTCTCTAGCATGCTTCTGCTTTGGGTTGATTTGCGCATTCACCACAAAGCCTTAAGCATAACAGATAATTCTGTTCCTCCTTTCTTCTCTCTCATCTATCCAACTGTTAAATAATTTTCTAAGTAATTTTGCTTATCTATAAGCTAATTGACATTTTTCTTGAATTAGCACATCACTGCATATTTTGTTTCTATGATTTCTTTTTGCTCTTAGAGTTTGTCAAATTATTACTAGCTTGGAGTTTTTATATGACTTTCCGCCCCCCCCCCCCCCTATTTTCAGTCATAAGGAAATCTCTTCCTCTGAAAATAATCAGAGCACTGTCATGAAACCAGGAATATATGACCGAAAACTTACCCCAATACTTCCCAGAATGATGAGTTTCTTAATAGGTTTGGGCTTTGCCAAACCATCACATACTTGAAAACACAGCTATGGTTTTGCATTTCCAAATGCACTCACTTTAAATAATTTTGTAATGTTAATAAATGGGAAAATGGGAATCGGGGCACATGTGTGTTTTTTCCATGCCTCCTTCAGCTCAGGTAACGTGTTGCATCATTTCATTATACAGAATGCAATGAACAAGAAACCACTTGTCATAGACCTGTTTCCTGGTAGTTTACACACCAGAAACTGAAATCTGAGAACAGAACTTAAAGGAAAACAAAGAGCTTTACAGTATTTTTTTCTTTTCAGGAAAACACACAGAAGCTAATTTTAGCTTCTTGATCAAATTGACCCAGTCTTTAACCCTGGCAAATGCTACCACTGCACACTTCCAGTAGACAATAGTTTGCATACCAGCAGCACACTGGAAACAGATGTGCACGCAGAGCTGGCCTCTCCCTGAAGACTAAGCCTGCCCTGTAGTGAAAGCTAAAATGTGGTCCTTTCTAATTGGGGTAAACACTGGCTCTTCTTTCAAATTTCAGACTACAAGCTTCCCTGAATTCTTAAATTTATTATGTCACAGTTATGTTCTGATCAGAATTTCAAACTATCATTCACTAGAGAAGCATCTCTTGGCTTCAGCATGATTTTTATCCTGAGGAAAGAAAAAAAAAATTGTTAGCAGCTGCGCTGTTCATGAGTGATGGTTACACAGTTTATATATTAAAACATTTGGAATGCGAACAATTACCTCTTTTACTTTCTCACCAAGTCTCCTATACTTTATATAAATTGATTTCTTATTACCAAAGAAATGTCAGTCTCTCCCTCCTCACTCCTGCTGGTCTTGGCTTTGCCAGGCTTGCTCCCCAAGTGCCGCCCACCTGCCGCCAGCTGCGCCTGTCCACTGTCCACCATCCCAGGCTCTGGCAGCCCCGCAGCCAGGGCTAAGTGGAGCCTACCAGCCAGGAAGAAACCAGGTTAGAAGTATTGAGCACAGACTCTTCTTGGAACCTCTAATTCCAAAATGCTAGAGACTTTCCTGTTTCTACCAGGAGACAAGAAACAAATATCTATGTTCCTGGAGAAATGAAAAAGAACGTTTCCTGTCTTGTTTGCTATAATAATTGCCTCTCTCAGGACATCCTTTCACTTTGGGATAGCTATAATTGGGTGTAATGTGTGTGTCCATATGTATGTAAAACACATAGGTTACATTCCTTCAGTACTTTCCATAACTCTTTTTGTAAATTCCTGTTTGAAACATACTGACTATGCAACTTCACCAAAGTCACAAAGTAAGTTAATGTCAGGGGTCTGAGCTAGAAGCCCAGGGCCGGGTTCATAGCTTGAGGCCCTTACCCAGGTGTGCAGGAGAACCTAGTGACCAGCCAGAGTGTTCTAAGGATCACAGGCAGAGAAATCCTAATGGATAACTTGTGTCTGTAAAATGTAAATTTAGAGGAATGCATGATTTTTTTTTTAAAGCTGCAGACTTTATGTTATAGAGCATTATGGAAATTATACAGTTCTTGTCAGAAATTTAGAAATTAAATGAATTTATTCTTTAGTGCATAAGTAACGTATCCCTGTCTTAAAACATTATTCTCTCTTAAAAATAATTGTGAATACCACTTATCTCTCTTGGTGATTTGTTTACATTAAAACTTAAATAGAATTCTATGAGATTGTAATTCATCTGTATGGAATTACATTTAGTAAATAGATGTTAGACTGTGATAACAATAATTGAATATCCAACACATTAAATGCAAAAAAAATGCTAAATTTTATAGGGTACATAAGTAATTATTGGTTAGATATCTCTACCAAAATAGTGTTTCTTATTTTGCAAGTTAATAACCAATAGCTACATTTGAACTTTGTGAAGGGAATTTAAACTATTTTGTTGGAATTTTTGTTTGACTGCCAAAGAAGAAACATTTTCATTGCATTTTGATTGTGAAATCCAATACTTTTATGTGTATGTTTTTATTACCAAGGCATTCTTTATCCACATTTTATTTTTTATAATAAAATTCATGCCTCTTCTTTCAGTATCACATGAATAGCCGATAACTACCCTGAATTATTTTTTTTCCCATTTATAATTTGTTTTCAAGCGGTAAGTTTCATTTCATTAACGCTGTCAAAGATAATATAGCTTGTAAACTGTATCATCGGGTTGGGAAATACGTAGTTTCATTAAGGAATGGTTATCGTACCTGAGGGCTTCTCTATCAGCAGCGGACATTTTGTGTGCTCTCTGTACTTATTACTGTGCACATTACTAAAATACACAAAATCGCAGAGGTGGTTCCTGCTTAGCATGAAGATTTCTAATTTGTAGCATGCTATTTTCTTTTATTTAATGTTTCCATTACTACAGTGGAACAATAAGATTAACATTACCCCCAAAGTTTCTACCTGCCATATCTTATCTCTATGAGAAACCTAACCCAAAGTACCGATTTTAAAATGGTTGTAAAGAAATATCTATCAAAGGAGCAGGCCTGATCCATGAAAACTGCCTGCTGTGACAGGGTACAGCCAGTACTTTTACAAGAAATAATGAAATCCATTAAATATATCTACCTTTAATTTATTAGAATGAGTATCTACTGCGTGCAGGGTAAGACACTACGGCCTTCCCTGCATTGATTTTTTTTTTTATATCTCTCAGTGAAAACCCAGGAAGGTGAGGTGTTCTCCCAGTTTGAGACAGGAAGAGTGAAGTGACTTACCCATAGGTATAAATAGTGGATCTGGGATTGAAAGCCAGGCTTTCCCACCTGAGTCCTTAATGCACTCATTTTGAGGATCTAGTGTATGTGTGCTGGATATCTGGTATGTGTAATATACATGACATAAATGTATGTATGTATATAATAACATGTGTGCATGCTTGTACTAGTTTCCCCACCACCACCCACCCAGAGAAACCTAACTTTCTTTATTTTTTTTAATATATTTTATTGATTTTTACAGGGAGGAAGGGAGAGGGATAGAGAGCTAGAAACGTCAATGAGAGAGAAACATCGACCAGCTGCCTCCTGCACACCCCCCACTGGGGATGTGACCACAACCAAGGTACATGCCCTTGACTGGAATCGAACCTGGGATCTTCCAGTCCGCAGGCCGACGCTCTATCCACTGAGCCAAACCAGTTTTGGCATCCTAACTTTCAATCATTACAACAAACTGTCCAGGATACTATGATTTTTAAAATTCATTAGCTATGCCTTCTCTTAGCTAGTACATTTTAATTTACCCAATTATGTTTCCAGAAATGTAACAGATTCAGTAGATGCAGTCATTTTTGGTAATAGTGATATCCATTATTATATTGACACCCAAAGCATGTACTAATGCATTACTGTGCATTCAGAGGCTATATTTATATTTTCTAATCTTCTGTCATTTCTATCGTTTTCTGATGGGCTAATGACTCTGATGGATATTTTAAGACCAACTCTATATTTTAGCAAAGGAAATAGTGGATTCATATTTCCCCCTTTTGTTAGCTATTTATTTATTTATTTATTTATTTATTTATTTATTTATTTTTTTTAATTGATTTCAGAGAGGAAGGGAGAGGGAGAGAGAGACAAAAATATCAATGAAGAAAGAGAATCATCGATTGGCCTCGTCCCGCACACCCCACACTGGGGACCAAGCCCACAACATAGGCCTGTGCCCTGACCAGGAATTGAACCTCCTATTCATAAGTTGATACTCAACTACTGAGCCACACCATCCTGGCATTGTGAGCTTTTTAAAGCATTATAGTTTTTCTTTCTTTTGCAGTGAGAGGGAGAGAGAGAAAGCGTCTATTGTTTTATTATAACCTCCTTTAGGATTTAGGGCATAGGTGGCCTTTTATCCTGTTATGAGGCTTCTCTCTTCTCTCCAAGCTACAGTTCCTTTAATGTCTAAAGAGAGTTGGGGTGAACGGCCTCAGGTTGTAAGCACCCCAGAAATCCAAGGCATCCTCCCTACCTGGCTCCATCAGGAGCCGTTTGCCCTTGCAAGGACAGAGCAATTAAATTGTTTGTTCTGCTACAAAGTAAATGGCCTACTGAGAACATGTTTGTATTTTTATATGTTTTTACTGTTAATGTTTTCAGTGACCTATGTTATAAAGTAAACCATAACTACTTCTGTAAGCATGTTACAGTAGTAAAGCAAAACTGTATATCCCTAGATATTTATATCACTTCACTCAAAGCCTTGGAGTGAAACTTAAAAAAAAAAATTTTCTTCCCAAACATTTCAGTTAGAAACTCAATTTCAGATCCTTGGCAGTCTTATGTATAGGCTTTCTTACATGATTGTTGAATAACATGTTATTATATGTGGGGGAAGAATAGTTCTTTTGTTAGCTGCATTACATTTTGTGGTGAAATTGGAGAAAACAAATCATTAAGGAAGTCTATTTTGGTTCAAGACATTACACACTTATGACGAGTCTGTTTTTTAACCTTGCCAAGTTAAAAGAAAATGCAGACCCATTTGTATTGGAACAGGAAGGCATGTTCTAGATTGTAATCTATCAGTAGCATCGTGTGTGTGTGTGTGTGTGTGTGTGTGTGTGTGTGTACACATATGTGAAGGACAGAATGGATTAAATATGTGTACACACAAGCTTATATATTTAGTCATGCTGCTATTCTTATGTATGGTCACTGCTAATTTACAAATGACTAATTTTCTAGACACTGAGTTAGAAGAAAAGGGAAAAATTGTTGGTCAGATGTTAAACTCTAATAACGCCCCCCAGACCTGCTTTCCTCTGGCAGTTTCCGCGGACTTCCAACACTCTGTCACTGCCCTTCCATTGAAACTCCCATCGAAGCAGCAACCTAATGTCAAAAGCAAAATGAAAAAAACGTTAACAACTTAAAGATGTCTGTGTGCATCTATTTGTTGTAGTTAGCATGATCTGAGAAAAGGGTATGAAGAGAAAAACGCAAACTTTAAATCTTCTTTGACAACTTGACCATTTTTTCTAAGTAAGTGATGTTTGAAGGCATATGAGCCATCACAAAGGAGAAAAACAGACAAAAATTCAGGCTGTTTTTATCTTAGTTTTCTAATAAATGGCCTATTTACCTAGTGGAGTGAATGTTCCCTTCCAAGTACAGTGTAAAGGTGTTGCCTGTGCCAGATACCTTTCCACAAGTAGCCTTCATTTAGAATGTAACAGCAAAAACAAAGGCATTGAATTCTTCCACTACAACTATTTTTTTCCAAATATAAAGAAGTTATCTAATATTTATTTTATTTTATACATGATTGCATATGATAACTTGTTGGGTTAAAAATGTTATTTATAGGGTGACTAATACTCTACACTCCCTTCCTACCTAACATGAATTGCTGAATTTTTTAATTAAATGAATTGCTCTTTTATTGCAGGCAATGCATGCATTGGAAAAAAATCATCTTAAATGATCTAAAGCAGTGGTCGGCAAACTCATTAGTCAACAGAGCCAAATATCAACAGTACAACGATTGAAATTTCTTTTGACAGACAAATTTTTTAAACTTAAACTTCTTCTAACACCACTTCTTCAAAATAGACTCGCCCAGGCCATGGTATTTTGTGGAAGAGCCACACTCAAGGGGCCAAAGAGCCGCATGTGGCTCGAGAGCCCCAGTTTGCCAACCACGGATCTAAAGCATTAGCATGCATAAAAGCCCTGGTTTTTTACTTGAAAGAGATGTGCTGTGTACATGAGGGTTTAACCTACAGTAGAATGCATTTCATCTTAGAGAGGAACATTTCATAACATGATTATGTATATTTTGTCTTAGAATTTATGATATCTTATTGCATGCTTGCTGTTATTTCTGAATTTGACCTGATTTTTCACACTTAATTTAAAATAAATACCTTTTTCTTAGTATAAGTCAACAAAGTACAGAACTGTTCATCCTATCATTTTAATTGGAAACTGAAATACCAGAAACTGAAGTATCAGGAAATTTTACAAAATCATAAAATTAATGCCAGTAGTTTAATTTGTTTTTGTATGAGAAGTTTAAAGACAATTATAAAGCAGAATTGTTTCATATACATGAACTTTGAGTACACACACACACACACACACACACACACACACACACGATTTTTTATAAAATGCCTTCAAAATTAAATCTCATCATCCACTGGAGAGTCTTTAAAACTACAGGCACGACAGGCTCTTAATTTATATCAGTGACTCTTACACTACTTAAGTCTTCAAAGTATCTGCCTGGTTATTTCCTCTTCCACCTCGAGTAACCATTGATAGACTTATAGATACAGCCTGGGTGGTCCCCAAATGTTCCAAAGGCAGCTGCGCTTTTTACCCCTCTGGGTACCCTTATCTTGGGTATTAATGTTGAAAACATTTCATAATGCTCCGATAGTCTTTCTGGTCCCAAAATGTGTACTTTTTTTTAGAAAGAAAAGAAGGGCCCTTCTAGTCACAGTCCTTTGAAATTGGGATGCTTTTTGCGTTTGTGAAAAAGTCCCAGAGTCTGCTCTTGGCAGTTCTGTGAATGTGTAGAATGTAAACCCATCTTAATGCCACCTGGAAACCTTGGCAGCCTAGGCAGATGTAACCAGACCAAGTGTCTGATTAGCTTCCTAATGCCAGAATTTTAAAATTTGCTAATGGGAAACAGTTATATTTTATAATTTACACTAGAGGCCTGATGCATGAAATTCGTGCATGGGTAGGGTCCCTAGGCCTGGTCAGTGATCAAGGCAGATCTGTGGGGCAAGCAATGGGGTTATCAAGGGCCCCTGCTGGCACCTGCCTTGTCTGGCCTGGCACCGCCCACTCGCCAGCCCCACCCCCTGCCACCGCCCGCTCACCATCCGGCCCCGCCCCCTGCAGCTGTCGCCAGTCACCTCCCTCTGCGGGGCGATCAGTGGGGTGATCCGGGGGACCCCCCCTGGCACCCACCTAGGCTGGCCTGGGGCCTGCGGGCTGGGGGCAGCTCTTACATTGAGCGTCTGCCCCCTGGTGGTCAGTGCGCATCATAGCGACTGGTCATTCCATGGGTCGTTCTGCCATTCGGTCAATTTGCATATTAGGCTTTTATTATATAATATATTTTATACATTTTTTTATATATGAGACCAAATATTACTGTTTATATTATACATGGAATTTATTCTATTTTTATAATTTACTTTTCAATGATAAAACAATAGGCTGAAGAATTTTGTATTTAGTTGACTTGTGCTAAGAAAAATGTAAACGTTTTTGTTTTAAATCATACATGAGAGCATGAGTTAGTAGAGATATCATTACTAAGGAAGTCAGCACACTGCTTCTCCTTTGAACATCTTAGGTCTAATGGGGATGTGTGATCCTTGGAAAGACGTTCCTATGGAAGCCTCTGGAGCTCTCTGTTCTCACAGCCATGCATTACTAGCTACCAAGAACTGATTACTCCCAGGCACTCCTTAGGGACTTGATGGCTCCCTCTGTAACCTCGGGCATCATGTGAAGGTTTCAGATAAAGAAGTCCTTCTTTTTCTCAAGTCAAGGGAAGTTAGAGATGACATGGGCATAATAGTTCCTAAAATAACTTCACACTGGCTGTGGAGCTCTGGGTTTCCCTTCTGAGCTTTCATCTAAAGAAACTTTCAAAATGATTAGTTTAGTTATTAGTTGCTAGTTTCATTCTTTTCCCAGATTCTTGAAAACATATATCGATACTTAACATCTCATTTTAGAAGCATACAGTTACTGTGAAGCTCTAGCAAAACAGTTATCTTCTCAATGTGAATTATTTGTGCGCTGAGTCTAAGAACTTTACATCAAACTGGAACTTTTTGTTTGTTTCAAAAACAGATAAAAAACAGTCTACCTCCTTCCTGGTGAGTCCGAGAATCCACACCCCAATGAGCCCAGACCTGGCTGCTCACTCACATTAGCTCTGCAGGGCCCTATCCGCTCACTTGTAGCTTTTGTGTCAGCCACCTGGGTTTGGGGACTGGAACTCTAGTTGTCATCCTCCCTGTTTAATGCCTCTGACCTGTCTTCCCTTCTTTATCCTCTCTTCTCCTTTCTTCCTCTCTCTGTCGTCTCTTTACTCCCCTTCTTTCTCTCCTCTCCTCTCCTCTCCTCTCCTCTCCTCTCCTCTCCTCTCCTCTCCTCCCCTCCCCTCCCCTCCCCTCTCCTCCCCTCCCTTCCCCTCCCCTCTCTTCCCCTCCCCTCCCCTCCCCTCCCCTCCCCTCCCCTCCCCTCCCCTCCCCTCCCCTCCCCTCCCCTCCCCTCTCCTCCCCTCCCCTCCTCTCCTCTCCTCTCCTCTCCTCTCTCTCTCCTCCTTTCCTTCCCCTTCCTCTGCCCTTTCTTCTTTTTCTCCCTCATACCTCCCTACTGAATCTCTTGGAGGATTCTATATCTGCTAACACTAGGAACCCTTGGTTTTCTGTACCTTTCTCAATTCACCATTAGCTATAGAAACTCTAAAGTCCTCAATAAGTTATCATCCGGTCTCAATTTATTAACTCAAATCTCCCTGTTCACAGTCTCTTCATATGAATGGCCAGGAGTACTGAACACTTCCTCACCTTACTCTGTGCTTTCAGTTGTGTTCCTTGCTCTTCCCACTCATCTTGCCTGGGTAATGCCTCTCCATTCTCTTAGGTTCTCAACTAAGTTTTATCTCTGTGAGTTTTGCACACAGATCCATAGCATTGCACACAGATCCATGTTTTACCATTTTCATATATTAATTATAATTCTCTTCTACTTGACTGGTTTTCACAACAGTAAGAAGATATCATTATTTTTATATATCCAGCATGTACCTGGAACATAGTTGCTCAGTAATCATTGGTTAGATGAATAAAATGATGAATATCAGAGCTTCTAATTCTAAAATTATGGAAGCAAAGCATTTTAAAATTAAGTACTTAATTTCAAATCAGTTTGTGTTATACATCCAAAGAGAATTCTCTGGACACATCGAACTTATTCAGAGAATTAACAGATAGCAGAACAGGAACATAAGCCAGTGTGCCGCAGTCCTCAGACATTGAGCCCCTACGGGACACAGCATCAGAAGAGGGCTAGCTATACTGCATCTGCCAACGAGGCACGGAGGTGGTGCCTGTGGATGGTCCTATGCTGTCTGTAACTGGAGGCAAAGTATTTCTCTCCATTAAGTGCCCATAAGCAGTATTGAGCTATTGAGTTAAAAAAATCTGGTCAATCTAAATATTTGTGGTTATTGTACATATAAAATTTTATATGTTAAAGACTTTTTAAAATGTAACTAAAAGCAATACTCATTTCTTTCATTTACTTAAGGTGTATTTAACCACCTACTATGTGCAGAATACCACTGGGAGCTGTAAGGAACATAAACATGAGTAATACCTGATAATACCTACATGACTTGTTTGTCAACATGTCTGTTCAGGGCATTTCAAACTTCATAGCATTGCACTGACCATTAGACACGACCTCAAGACTGTGTTCTTAGATGACTTTTATGAAATGGGATGTTTTTTTCTTTGACAAAGGTAAAATTTTTAAATAATTATTTTTCATTTCAAAGTCAGGGGGACCTGAGAGTTTGCCCAGTGGAGCACTGTCTCTGCAGTCAGTCCAAATAACCAAGAAACCAAATATTTTTAAATCTGCCCGGGTAACATGGGACAAACCAACCAGCAAGATTCTGTCTCATGTTGTCAAGTCTTCCCAACACCATCACAGATGACTCTAGAATCCTGGAAGGGGAGGAACCATAATGAAAGGGGAGGGGCAGCAATACACATGAAAAGCAATAAATCTTCAGTGTGCGCCTGGCTGTCATTGTGAGGTGGACACCTTCCATGTCCAAGAAAATAACTGCACATGTAAGAAGGATATACCAAGTCTGTTCTAGTTTCATAATTAATTAACATAAAGATACATTTTTAGTTTCTAAGAAGTATTCTGTTAAAAGCTAAATGCTTGATTTTGATCATTAAATGGTATACTGAAATTAGCCACGGTGATGAAAGAATCATCTTCCAAAATGCCAATCTGATCTTGTCATCGCCCTGCTTGCTTCCAAGGTAATGTCCATCCTTCTCGTTGGCAGTGGAAATCCCTCGTGTTCACTACTTCTTACCTTTGCCCCATACCTCTCCCTGTCTGTTCCCTGGACAGACCAGGCTTTTTATGCCTCTTTATTCACCTCGTTTCATGTGCCAGGGAAGCTGTTTCTCCATCTTGACTCCTTCAGTTTCCTCGCACTTGGCCTGCCCAGCACAGCTTCTCCTGAGCTGCCTTTCCCAGCCCCAGCTGAGTTAGATGCCCTTAGTCCACACCATCCCATGCCTGGGACCTGTGTCAGCCCAGAGAGGGGTTGTGATGTAACCATCTTCCTTTGCTCCCAGCTGTGAGTGTCTGCTGGACTGGGAGCTTCTCCAGTGGGCTGGCTCATTGTTTTCAGCACCCAGCCCCTGGCCTAGAGCAAGCAAACAGCAACTGCTCAGTATGATGTGTTAGTTGCATAAATGAAAGAACTATTAACCACACTTGAAAATTGATATTAATTAATAAAAATTAACTGTCCAAGATTTATCTCTGTGCCACATGTTAGATATTCGTATTTGCCCTTTGTTGCAGTCAAATAAGACGGTGAATATAAAATATATTTCAAGGTTAGCCTGTGTCTCACCCTTCAAAGTCACAGGTGATGGTTCAATTAGTTCAGTACACTGCCCCCAACAGCATAATCGTTCTGTGAATGGTTCCTGCATCACTTTCCTTCCGTTCCCCTCTTCTTTTTGTGTGGTTAACCAGGACCTTTTCTCCGGGTTTCAGTGTTCTTTCTCTCGCCCTCTCCTTTGTCACGAGTTTTTTAATTTACACATTTGGCTGGCTGGTCCCTGTTACTTGCCTACAAATCTGTCCGATGTCATCTCCTGTGAGTAATTTATAACCTCCATAAAATGCCACGGAGAGGCACTTTTTTGCGTTTTTGAGTAATGGCAAGAAAGAATTGCCCTGGGAATCAGAACTCCAATGAGTCATAGATTATTTTGTTATTTATGACCAGAGAGTGGTCATTGACAATATTTGGCGATTTTACAGCTATGAACCTAGGCTATTGTGCTTTAGAATGTAATTTATTAAGCAAATAAAACTCTTAACTGGTAATGGGTCCTGTTAAATCTAAGGGACCACGTGAGTGCCAGGCCAGTACAGCTGTGGACGTTTCATAGTAGCCGCATACATCTCGGATGTCTGGACACTGATATTTTACACTTACTTCATGGCTTTATTTATTCAGTTGCCTTTATATTCTTGATTGGATTCTGACCAACCATTTTAGTTTAAGAAGTCACCAGCTTTGAGTAGAGAGGGAGGAGCGTGGAGGAAATAAAATGAATTTATGTTGAAAAAGCATAAGTCCTTCCTTCATTAGCTACAACATTTAGTAAATTCAGGCTGTAAAGAAACACCAGATGTGTTCATGGAAAATACTGGTGTAAAATCATCTTTGAAAAAGAAAAAGACAAGGACCTAATCCTCAATTTTATGTACCTGAAGGAGAGGTAATATAGATACAGAAGTAGGTAGATGTAGTTTGTAATGTTTTCTTCAATTTAACTCCAGCTATTCTTACTTTTTAATGTTTGGAGAAAACTATGATCTTGAAGTTCTCAACAAAGTAAGTTGATTTTTTTTCTAGATCCATCCTATGTGGCTTAACGATGGGGAGACATTCTGAGGAATGTATCATTAGGCATTTTCATCCCTCATCACTGTGAACATCACATGGGCACTTATACACCTGGAGAAACAGCTCACTACACTCCACAATGTAGCGTACTGCTCCTGAGCTTCACACCTTCAGATAATGTTGCTGGACTGAACACTGTAGCGGTTGTAGCACAGCATGTTTGTGTATATAAACAGTTCTAAACATAGAAAAGGTACAGTAAGAATATGGTAAAAGGTAAATAATGGTTCTCCTATATAGGGCACTTACCATGCCTGGAGCTTGCAGATTGGAAGCTGCTCTGGGTGAGTCAGTGAGTGAATGGTGAGTGAATGTGAAGGGCTAAGACATTACTGTACACTACTGTAGACTTCATAAACACTATACACATAGGCTACTAAATTTATAAAACAGCACAAGATTAAATCAAGCACAAAAGTGTTGCAATCAAGAGACAGGGTTAAAGCCCGAACAGCATGGATCAGTGGTTGAGCATCAACCTATGAACCAAGAAGTCACAGTTTGATTCCAGGTCAGGGCTTATGCCCAGGTTGTGGACTCGATCTCCAGTGTGGGGTGTGCAGGAGGCAGCCGATCAACGATTATCTCTCATCATTGATGTTTCTGTCTCTCTCTCCCTCTCCCTTCCTCTCTGAAATCAACAAAAATATTTTTTAAAAAAGAGAGATGTGGTTAAACAGATATATGAGACTATGGCAGGCATAATGCAGCATCTTTTCAGCAACCTTTTTTCTAATAAATAGAAAGAGTACCCTCTAAAATAATGGTAAAAAGTATATAAACCATAACACAGTTGTTATTATCAAGTACTATGTACTGTACACAAATGTGCATGCTGTACTTTTACACAACTGACAGCACAGTGAGCTTGTTTACACCAGCCTCATCACACACACACACACACACACACACACACACACACACACACACACACGGGTGGAATGACTTGAGCTAGGACCTTCCAAAGGCTGACGACTTCACTGGGCAGTGGGAGTTTCAGCTTAATTATGATGTCATGGGCCCCTCCTCCCCCCATCACATACACGGTCCTACACTGACCATCTTCCTTCCATTCCCCTCTTCTTTTTGTGTGGTTAACCAGGACCTTTTCTGGTTAATCACACAAACATCATGTGGCAGATGACAATAGCCAGTAGCGACATTAGTCAGTACTTATTTGTTGTTTTTAAAGCCAGAAATGTACCTTCTTTGGTGTAATTATTACCCCATGTGTATCTGGCAACATCTAGGATTAGAGAAATTCAATTATATACTTAACAGTATGAAACACTGTCAAGAAGTTGGGTCTAAAGCCAAACTCCAAATACTGATCAACAAGGAAATCCTAAGAATATTTCTTCCATTTGAAAGTAAGTTCCTGATGTTACATGTAGCCATCCATTTTACAAGCAATCAATTAAACCTCACCATGGTCATTACTTAATATCTCTGTATAAAACAGACATGTGCAAGAGAGACTTAGGTAAGTATGGTAGAGGTGGCACTAATGAGAGTAAGAGTAAAGGAAATGAAATCAGTTCTGTAACCTTCGGCTGCCCTTGAATTTAGCCACCCTGGTCCAGGTTCTCACTGCCCTTTCCCACTATGTTATAATTGCACGTTTACTTCTCTGCCTCCCTGATTAAACTGAAAGCTTTTGCCATTTATTTTATCAACTGTGTGTGCACAGTTCCTAACACAGGATCCAGTTGCAGGAACAGGCTTGAATAAATGCACAAGTTATCTCCCTGCTACTTGTTTTGATCCTGCTTCTAGGACAAGTGATGGTTTTAGTCAGAAAAGTACTGGGAGGGAGAAACCAAGATGGCGGCATAAGGTATACACCTGTATGTGCTGCCTCTCACAACCACACCAAAACTACAACTAAAAGACAAAACATCTATCACCCAGAACCACAGGAAGGCTGGCTGAGTAGAAGTTCTACAACTAGAAGGAAAGAGAAAAGCACATTGAGACCGGGTAGGACGTGCAGAGGCGCGGAAAAGCAGAGGTACAGAGGTGCGCGAATTGGGCTGGCAACTGGGTGTGCTGTTTTTTTCAATCTGAAGGGAGACACAAGCTCCTACTGCTCTGAACTCCAGTTTCCAGCGAGATTCTGGGGACCCAGACTCCTACAGGGAGAAACTGGACTGTCTGCCATCGGGTCGGAAAGTAAGGGTGGCTTTCTTGCAGAGGTGCATGCAGGAATCATTGTTTACTGTGCTGGGGCGTGGGACATGGGGAAACAGAAACACGGAGATGCAGAGAGGGCTGACTGGCAGCCATCGCTGTTTGCCACGCCCTAGTGACTCCCTGAGACCCCACCCCACCCAATTTACAAACCCACCCAAACTGTGCAGCGGCTTTTGCATATGAATGGCCTGCCCTATCACAGCTTAACCTAACAAACTGCAGCTGGGTCAGCTCCAAAACTTCCAAACCCCAAGCAAAGAGGAGAAATCTGCAGATCTTGCTGTAGCTCCTGCTGGGTGGCCTCAGACAGTAGCTTACCTGCACCTCCTTGGAGATCCAGGAGCCAGTGTACCTAGTGGTCAGTGTGAGATGACACCAGATTTCAACTCCTCACATCCATAAGTGACACACTCAAGAGGCAGACTCAGTGAGCACCAAAGCCCCACTGAAACAAGTCCTGCCCCATAAGAGTGTCTCCAGCACAGCAGTTCTTCCATTATAGACACAGCGGGTCTTCACAGCCAATTGGCCTAGAGGTCAATTCCTCCCAGTGTATCAACAGCAATCAAGGCTTAACTACAAGACTGTGCACTCAGCCCACGAAGGGGTGCACCAAGAGTGTCCACCTCAGGTGATTGGGGAGGCTGAACCACTGGGCCCTATCGGTCACCTACCACACAAAGCCACTCCATCAACACAGGGAAGCAGTCAAAATGCGGAGACAAAGAAACATGTCACAAATGAAAGAAATGGAGGAAAGCAAACTATTGGATATAGAGTTCAAAACCACAGTTATAACGTTACTCAAGAATCTTCTAGAAACCTCCAAGGAACTTAGTGAGACCTTTAAGGATCTTAATGAGAATGCCAAAAAAATGGAAAAGGACCAGTCAGAAATTAAGCATACACTGTCTGAAATAAAGAATAATGTACAGAAATTCAACAGTAGACCAAAGGACCCCAAGAATCAAACCAAAGATTTGAAATATGAGGAAGCAAAAAACACCCAACCAGAAAAACAAAAAGAAAAAATAATCCAAAAATATGAAGATAGTGTAAGGAGCCTCTGGGACAACTTCAAGCGTACCAACATCCAAATTATGGGGGTGCCAGAAAAAGAGAGAGAGCAAAATATTGAAAACCTATTAGAAGAAATAATGACAGAAAACATTCCCTACCTGGTGAAAGAAATAGACTTACAAGTCAGGAAGTGCAGAGAACCCCAAACAAGAGGAATCCAAAGAGACCACACCAAGACACATCATAATTAAAATGCCAAGGGCAAAAGACAAAGAGAGAATCTTGAAAGCAGCAAGAGAAAAACAGTTAGTTATCTACAAGGGAGTACCCATGCGATTGTCAGCTGATTTCTCAACAGAAACTATGCAGGCCAGAAGGGAGTGGCAAGAAATATTCAAAGTGATGAACAGCAAGAACCTACAACCAAGATTACTCTACCCAGCAAAGCTATGATTTAGAATCGAAGGTCAGATGAAGAGCTTCACAGACAAGAAAAAGCTAAAGGAGTTCATCACCACCAAACCAGGATTATATGAAATGCTGAAGGGTATTCTTTAAGAAGAGGAAGAAGAAGAAAAAGGTAAAGATAAAAATTATGAACAACAAAGTGACAACAAATACATATCTATCAACAAGTGAATCTAAAAATCAAGTGAATAAAAAAAATCCGATGAACAGAATAAACTGGTGAATATAATAGAATCAGGGGCATAGAAAGGGAGTGGACTGACAATTCTCAAGGGGAAGGGGGTGTGGGGGGTGCGGGAAAAGATTGGACAAAAATCTTACACCTATCGATGAGGACAGTGGCGGGGGTAAGGGCATGGGGTGGGGGGAGGAATCGGATGGAGGGGAGCTATGGGGGGGGGGGAGAAAGAGGAACATCTATAATAATCTGAACAATAAAGATTTATTTAAAAAAAAAAAAAAGAAAAGAAAAGTACTGGGCTCCTGGTTTGTCTTTAGTAATCTTGGGAGCTCTTTGTATAGTCTAGAAATAAAGTCCTCTGTCCATTATATATAATGTATTTTCTCCCAGTCTGTGGGTTGAGTTTTCACTTTCTTAGTGACTTCTTTTGGTGAGCATTTTTTAATTGTCATCAAGTCCATTTCATCATTTCTTTTTCTTTTACAGATACTGTTTTTTCTATCTGTCTTAATAAATCTTTGCTTATCTCAGTAGTCATGAAGATATTCTTCTTTAGTGAGCTTTAAGAGTTTTAGTTTTCATATTTGGGTCTATGATCAACCTAAAATGTTTGTGTGTAGTGTGAGGTAGGGGTGGAGGTTTCTTCTTTTCTGTATGGATATACAGTAACTCCAGAACTTGGGAAGGGGGGGGGAAACTTACTGGAAAAAAAAACTTCCTTTCCTCCATTGAATTGCTTTGGTGACTTTGCTAAAAATTTGTTTTTGTGTCTTTGTTAAAAATTAGAATAACATGAGGTTGTTTTTTTTAATTCATTATTTGATCCATAAATTATTCGAGTGAATCTTAACTGAGTTCATTTATGGTCATTGTCGAAAACAGGAGTGAAGAACAGACACTGTTTCTGCTCCCATCATGCTCACAGATCAGGGTTCCACCTTTGACTTAAACTGAAGAGGAGTGGGGAGCACAGGAGAGAAAAAAATCTGTCATGACAAGCATGAGATCTCTGGCTACAAATCTCACTTCCGACAGTCTGTTCTTTGAGTTTTAAAAATAAATATATTGTAAGTGAAACGAAACAATTACAGGACTGAAAATACTTTTCCAAAGCATACAGGCCCTCACCCAGTATCGAGACTCACGGGTCTCAATGAAGACCAAATATGCAGATTGTATTTGTTCGTCATGACTGAGTATATAGGAATTGACAAGACTTGAGGGGCCGAATAATGAGATTTCTTTTGTTCTAAGTTTGACAGCTACATAGAGACTAAACAGTGTCTCTCAGCTCTAAGGGAGAACTATCAGCTGATTTGTGAATCTGAGTGGTATTTATTGTTCTATTTTTGAGAGATAACTACTGCTTAAAGAAAATCTTATGCTTCGACTATAGGTATCAGTGTGTGAAAATATCAACAGAGTCTCTTTCCAGTTTTGAAGTGTAAGAATCCTAAACTTATTACGTAGACAAATTCAAATCTTTTATGTCATTGACAAACACTAATGGCTATAATACCTAAATAGGCTTTAGAACCAAAAAATAAAATGGATAGAGTTGGAAATAATGTTTCCAAAGCCCTAATTTGTTAAATTTCAAATGGACTTCCCAGACTTATGTCTCAATTAAGGTGATATGTGCATTCACAGTTTCTTTGGATCAGGGATGGAGCACCCATTCCTGTATTCAGAGACTTTTTCTGAATCAACGATATTGACAATATATCACTAATCCAAAAGAATTGGCTTCTTGGATCCAAAACTATGGTCTCAATTTATAAGAACAGAGTTCTAAATTTATAAGAACTTTTGTTGGTCTTTGATATTTTAAGTAGCATATAATAAGCAAATACTAAGACCTATTTTATTAATGGGAATAACTCTCTTCCAAGCTTCGAAAGTTGATCTTTGAATAGCTAAATACTTTTTCAAAAGTAACAGATGAATTTGGACCTGGAGCAGAGTTGGTTATCGAGATACATTTTTGTACACAGACCCCAATTACATATGTCTACGTTTTCCTATAAAGTGAAGCTGCACCATTGATTAGCCCCAAAGTGAACACACTCTAAATACCCTATATCAGAGTTTCTTCTCAAACTACTTTTGTCTCAGAACCTTGCCCCACCCCCTTCACAGTCTTAAAAATTTTTGAGGATCTCAAACTACTTTTGCTTATGTGGTTTATATCTATCAACATTTACCATATTATAAAATAAAGCTGTTATTTGACAGATATTTATTAATTCTTTAAAAATAACATTGTAACATAAGTAACTCATTTTTATGAAAAATAACTATTTTCCACACACACAAAAAAAAAATACTGACAAGAGGGACCTGTTTTCACATTTTAAAAATCTCATTCATGTCTCGATGAATAGGAGACAATTGGGTTCTCTTATCTGCTTCAACAGCCTCTTGCAGTATAAGTCAGGTAGTGTCTAGAGAATTATATGCTCGTGAAAGAATGGTGGCAAAGGCGTAATGTTTTCATATTATTAGAAAAACATTTTGCCCTCAAGACTACATTAAAGGGACCTCCCGGGTTTCCAGTTCATCCTTGGAGCACTCTTGGAATGCATATGCGACAGTATAGAACAGTATAAAACGGCATGTACGTAGATCCCATAATACAAAGGGATGTAATTTTAATAACATATGCTCCCCCTACTTAGAAAACAGTGTATAAAATTCAGGTGCATATAGAATCCAACAGGAACAATAAAGCATCACTTCAGACCACCTCTTATGTCAGCACTTACTAGTAATCAAATCAAACAGCTGAACTTTGAACCATCTCAAAGAGTTACACCAGTAAGTTTCATTATGAAAATCTAGAACTATGTAGAGAGAGCTGTAAGTCCCATATGTCAGAAAAGAGACTGTCATTTCCAAAACTGAGATAAAACAGGAGAGCAGACACTCTTATGACAGGGCGGCGCCTGTCTTCGTTTCTCCTTGAGCAGAAAGCCCCCCACTTCTTCAGGGTGGCTACAGGATTCTTGTAGATCACTATTTTCTCAAACATTGTTGAAGCCTTGGAAAACTTTTTCATTGAGATCCTAGAGTTCTCTGCCTCAAAGTTTGGCAGAGATGACTTTAACCTAGAAAATATTAAGGCAATATATTTCAGCTGCCAATGGAAACGAGCAAATGATGTTAAAGAGTTTTAGAAAAATGAAAAATAGAATCAGCACATTTCTGCCATGTAAACAATGTCTATGGATAAGGATTGGGAGTGAATTTCTAGTAGGTTTTCATAATTTTCTTTTTATTGAGTTTTTTTTCTGTTAAGGTTAGTATATTAATGAATTTTTATCAGTTCAAATGGAAGTATACAGTTCATGATAAATAATAGATAAATGTGTTTTCTGGTATCAGGGTAACTAGTCAGCAAGGATAATCAATCACCTGAAGTTGTGACTCATTGGAGGAATTCATAAAGCAGCTCTTTCAACATAAAATCCCAGGCATCATGGAGAGAAAAGCAGAGTAGCAGCGAAGTGGAGGTGGCAGGGGCACGGTTGCTGGTGGTAAGAGGAGCAGTCTCAGAGATGGTTGGGGTGGTTCGGGTGCAGCAAGCCATAGGCCCCATGCAGCCATGACCCATTGGGCCATGATTTAAGACCGAAGGGAAGGAAGGTCATGGGGTTATAGAAAGGCTTGTATTAGAACCAAGTGAGTGTGGGAAACTAAACCTCCAAGTAGCCAGCCTGCACTGGGGAGCTAAATAAAGGTTCTTATTGTTCCTGCTTCTCTAGAGAAGATGATTTTACTAATCGACTGACCATAAAACACTTAAAGAATGAAGACAGTGAAGGAAATGGTTGACAAGGTAATGGTTCAGGTTCCGTCTCAGACCTGTGTAGTGGTTGCATTCTTGTCTGTTTTGTTCTCCTAATGAATGGTGGAGTTACATCTTTCCTTTTATTGAAACCTTCGGATTGTAGTCACTCTTTCAAAATATGAAGCACAAATCAGACACTAAATTACACCTGAGCTTAAAGCAGCAAAAATAATTCACTGACCTTATTCACCCCTTCAGCTGCAACAAACTCCTTATATGTCTACCTCTGGTGCAGAGAGGTGGTGTTTTACTTCTGAGCCGCTCCGCTCTCTCCACCTCATTTCCCCTCCCTGTAACCAAATACTTTTCAGCAACTGGAGGCCTAAACAATCTTGTTAACTTAAAAGTTTTCCTGCAGATTTATTGACCTAGCAGAGTTAAACGGGGTAAGTGTTGATCAACACCTCATAGGTATTTCTTTAATTACTGTGCTGGCATCTCTGGGGCCTCATAAAAGTTTGCAATGTGAGTTAGAAATAAAGTGACTATTTATTTACCTATCTACCAATTTGTTTGTTTGTTTGTTTGTTCGGGGGAGGAGGGATGTTAGGTTCTCTAAGAGGAGCCTCTACTTGTGCCAGAACTTGCAGCCTTCGCCTTGATAATGCTGTGGTTGAAGAATAAGGCCTCCCGAGCAGCTTGCTGAAAGAGATTAAACTGTAATTAAACTACACTCTGAGTGAGGAGGGATGGAGAAGAGGAAAAAATTGCAATTTTCATAAAGCAGAAAAGAAATACATTTTCTGGTGTTTACAGTTCAGAGACTTTTTTGCCTTCTCAACTACAAAACAGTCTTATTTTTAGCCAGCCAAGGTTTTGCAAGAATGCCATATCAATCCCACAGTACTGTTCTTTGAAATAATTGCACCAAGCTGGTCCCAGATCAGCAGTAACTAACTGAAAAGCAGGAGGGGAACATTTCTCAAACATACAGTGCTGATGAAATTTGCCATAACACTATGAATTATGTCTGCTGCTGCCTGTATGAAGTTGCACATAATGGGAAAAAAGAATTTAACTAGGTCTTAATTGAACATACAGCTACATAATATCCTTTTGTTTAGGCTCAAAAATGGATTTTTTTAACCCTCCTTATCAGTGCAGCTATTAAATATTGTGGCTCTCCAGCTATCAGTCTCCGATCAGCAGTTAGTGCGTTTTACCTTCCAAGGAAGTGCACTTTGAGCCAGCTGGAGCAGGAGCGATGTAGGAGCTGGAGAAAGACGTAATTGAAACAGGCGACTGCTTCGGCACAGACAGGAAATAAAAGGAAGACTGGCCCTCCAACGGATTAAATTAGATGTTTCAAATTCAGACAGTATCAGGAAAAAGAAGACTTATGTTAGGGGGGAAAAAGGTAACAGTAAGTTCATTCAGCCGAGTACCCCCCTTCATAACACATGTTTTTGCTGGAATCTCACCACGCTGCCTGTAGGGCAGAATCGCCAGGCCTCTCTTTTGGCCAAACAACAGAGTAGCAGGTCCCTGTGTTAATGTCACACTATCCCTTCCCTCCTGCCTTCCCTCTCCCGTTCAGAGCCCTTTGGTATTCTATTTCCATAAATTAGGCGTGAAATTATGTTGGGCTGAGGATACACGATTTCAGCTGTTTTATAGTTGAAAAGGAAAATCTTTAGACCTGAAGCAAAAATGTTTTTTTAAATATACTTCCTGCCTATTAGTTTGAGATATGCCTATGATAGAAAATGCTTGCTTTGTAGAAACTTTCTTTTTTCTTCTTCATCTCACCTCATTCTGTCTTGTCCTTCAGTTTAAGTCAGGTAACATTTATTGAGTACCAACTGTATACAAGGCCCTGGGCTAAGGATATTTATACATTCATTAAGGTACGTACAATTCAGATTCTCAAATGAAGACTTGTATCTTTGTTGAAATATTTTAGGAAGTAGATTTAATTTGCATTGGAACGATCAACTGAAACTGCTGTAGCCTTTTTTCCCTTGTGTGACTCCACATTTCAGTTCCTTCAGCTAAACAGATACAAGCCTTTGTTTCACATCGTTGGTTGAAATGTCCAAATCCAAAGCTTGTTGTTAGGCAATGGTTTCCAGTGCCTTGCTTTTTAAGGTCGGTGCCTACTTGAGCATTCTAGTATCCAATGTCATTTACATGTGGGGGAGGGGCTGAGACACACACACTCACAGAAAACTCAAGCTGAAAATGCCATAGCTCTTCACTGTCACCTCTTGAAAGCTGATAAAGTTGAACATCACCAGTGGATAGAATCCCAACTCTAAAGATTGGCAATGCCTTTGTTTTCCCTACTCTCTGACCCTCTGTGCTTGTAAACCAGCCTCACAGAAGTGTGGGGATGCCCGCCTTGTCCAGGCCTCACTTGCTCAGGTGTGCTCACTGCTTTAGCTCCTTGAACTAAGCCCTGGGAAAATTCCCATGCCGACATCTGCTTCTTGCCCTGCCTCTCCAGCAGGAGGGAGGTCGGGTGAGGAATGCATCATGTGAGTGGGTTTTGCATGGAAAATGTTGTGGGTTGTTTCCCGTCCAGCTGGACAGGCTTGTGCAGCTATAAGCCTTTACTGCTGTATTAAGGTTCTGTTCAGAGGCTATGAATCTCTGATATCCATGGACCAACAAAACTGTTACCAATTACTTATCTACCAAATAGCTACCAGAATTGGCAACTTGAGCAAAAATAATCTATGTGCTTAGTATTCTCTAACAAGGGACCATTCTCATTCATATAAATAGTATAGATTTCATTTTTAAAACCCAAAGGAACAAACTAGAAATGTGTACTGTGTCCCCCATCAAGGCCACTGTGCTTAGCTTCTTCACCAGAAGCCTGTTTCTCCCTCCCTGGAAGGTCCTTTTAACATGGGTCTGGAGGAATGGGGATGTTCACAAAGAACTTTGCTTTCTAAGCTTTGGGACAGACTGTGCTGACCACTGGGGCGCGTAGTCAGGCTGAGGATTCCAAAGAGTGCTTGGAAGCAGGCTGGGAACATACCTTTCTTGGAGCAGGAAGGAAGTGGTGGCTGCCTGTTGCGGAGATCTGTGAAGTCCATAGCCCTAAACCAGGACATGCTCTTCCAGGAATTACCAGTCTCCAGAGCTTCTCCCTAGGAGGCTCTCCCTCAGAAGTTTGTTGCCATACCTCAGCAGCCTGTGGCATGACTGTTCTTGGAGGCCCAGTCTTATGTCTGTGCACTCAGCAAAGTTACATGTCCACGGCAGCTGTTCGGAGTGGCTGTGTCTGTGCCGCCAGGTCCCGGCAGCCGGAGGCTACTGTGCAGTGCATACTACACAGGAGTGCACATCGGCAGGAACCATAAGCACACTGTGCTAACCTGTTACAGGCGTCCCCTCCTTTGGACTTCAGAGTGACCCTTCTGAGACAGACTGATGTTATTATCCACTTTTTAGAAATGAGTAAACTGAACCCTAGGCAGTTCAAGGAATTCACCAAATCAGTACAATTGGTATGTGCAGTTGCCCGGTTCACGCCAATGGTTCTCTGGAGCAGAAACTCCTTATTTTCCTATATCACATTACTTAGACCGGGGGTCCTCAAACTTTTTAAACTGGGGCCAGTTCACTGTCCCTCAGACCGTTGGAGGGCCGGACTAGAGTTTAAAAAAAAAAACTATGAACAGATTCCTATGCACACTGCACATATCTTATTTTGAAGTAAAAAAACAAAACGGCAAAAACACCCGCATGTGGCCCGCGGGTCGTAGTTTGAGGATGCCTGACTTAGACTATTCCTGATTTACTCTGAAAACCTAGTCTGGAAACCTTGTTGTTCAAAAGGAATGGTTTCCAGAAGCCAGCCACCAGTCCAAAGGGCCCTAGTTAAGGTGGAAGGGAGGGCAGGCTGGGGAAGAGGTAAAGGCAGGCCCTGAGCAAGTGTATGTGAGACCATTTTACTCCATCCTCCTGGCCTCCTGCTCTCTGTCCCTCCAGCAAAGTTCTGAGTTACTGAGACTCTCCACAGGTTGTGATTTTAATTATATTTTAAAAAGAATTGGCAAGAAGGTGTGAGTGACCTAATAGCCTAAACCTTGGATAGTTTGTTCATTTAAACGAATGTCTGTTATAAATGTGGGGGGTGGGAGGTATTGGCAGTAGTGGACTGGTTTTCTCTGTTCAAAGAGGGAGTCCCCAAACTAGTGAATCTAGGCAAGAAGTCCCTGGGGTCTGTTTAGTAGGCTGTAACTCTGAAATCAGCGATTGTGTGTTAATGATAACGCATAGCATTAAATGAATAGCATATACATGTATGCAAGAATTATTTTTCTGGAATCTGTCTCCAATTTTTACTCTTCCCCCCACCCAACCCCTTAGTCAAAATCTCTTGACTTGCTCCCTTTGCTTTCCTTTTCCTTTCCAAGTTAGGGTCATGTGACATCTCTTTATTCTAGAATGTGACTAAGGAAGGAGAATCAAAGTTTTATATTTTTGCCTTCCTTAGTCTATTTTGACAATAAAGAAGACCTGCAGCCAAGAGTCCTGTATGACCCTCATCCCTGGTGAAATGGCACTCCCTTGCTCAAGGTTAGGGCCTTTTCAGTCTACAGTCTGAGCCAACACATCCAGGTCACACACCTTTATCACTAGGGATTAAATCCTGAGAAATCTTTTTCATTACCTGAACATTGAGGGCAAGAAGGTGGGGACAGCTCCTTCTGCCTGTGGGGAGCTCTGGCCTGGACCGAGTGTAAGGACCCACTGTCAGCTCCCCACCCTCCTCACTTCCCCTTCCCCTTCCCCTTCATTCTCCTTCTCCGGCTCTAGCTCCTTGGTTGTACATCCCTTCCCTCGCTCATCTTTGAGCTGAACAATGACCTGAGGATTGTTAGGTATGAAGGTGTGAAAGTTCATATTTAAAAATAAGCCTTGATGACTCTTTCCCAGCTCATGAAGTACTGACTGGCCCAGAACACCACACATAAGACAGAAGTAAAATTGGGGGTTTCTAAGTTATTTGCATCCAGCTTCCTGCCTTACTAAATTCATACAGCTGCTCCCTATAGTTAGAAGCATGTTTTTCAACAGGCAAAATGCAGGTCTGTGTTGCTGCCGATGTGTCATAGCCTGCAGTTCCCACCCCCAGTGTAGGTGTCCACAAAGCTGTCTCTTACTCTTGGAGGCACGGTGCCAAAACCAGAAAATGGGATCTGATTGTGTGGAGGCCGGGCAAAGCAGAACCTGATAGTGCATGGTGCTGTTTGGCATTTAGGGACGTCCACTTGGAGAACCCCCAGACACGTAGCATGCCAAGAGGAGGTGTACTTTCCCTTGAAGATTCAGTGGGTGTCTGGCTGCAGGGAGAATTATAAAGCCCTTCTGATCAGAGAGAGACTCCTACTCCGCCCTGTGCACATGTCCCTGATCCACACCCCAGCTTCCAGAAACCCTGGTGCTGCTCCAGAGCCACCCACACGAAGGGTTTGCACAAGCTCAGTGGTTCTACAGGTTCTTTCTTTACCTGAAGAACTAAGTGCAGGAGGATTTAATCCTACGTCCCCAAAGATCTGGTTTCTTTCAAATGATATTTTACCGTCACGTATTGGAAAATCAGAACAGTGGTGTGGAATTGCATTTTACAGTAATAGCTTTTTAAATCCTTAAACCTTTTCCCTTAAAGTAAGTGTGTATGCGTGTGTGTGAGAGAGATTGCTGAGTAATTAGAAGTAAACCCATATATCTGAAGGCAGGCAGGACTAGCCTCCTTCCATGTGCAGTCACACTGAATGATATTCTTAGACTATGGAAGGTGTATTTTCTGAAGCTGGTACAAATTGAGATTGAAATCAAAACAGGTAAAATGTGACAACTGGTGTCCTTTGACTGCTTTGCAAAAGAATTGCAGGAGGGCATTTTCTAAGAGCACTTTTGAGTATATAAATCTAGGAAATAACTGCGACATTCTTCGTGTTAATATCCCAAAACGAGTCAGAGATGAAGCTGAGCCAGAAAATTAGTGCCCTGCCTGTCAGGGGGGACAAGTGTTTCACATGTTACCAATCTGCACTGGTAGACACAAAGGCACAAGGTCCGATAAGTAAAAAGGGGCCTAAAGGCAGTGCCCATTGGTGCCCCCAAGTGCACAACTGGTCTCGTATTCCATGTGAGTGACGTCCAGCGGAGCACAATTCAAGAGCATACGCTTGGGAGCCAGAGGCCCTGAGCCAGGCACCAGGTTTACCACCTCCCATTGGTGAAAAGCTGAGGCCCCGCTTTCATTCTTTGTGTTTCAGTTTCTCCATTTGCCAAATGAACATGATAATAGTACTTACCTCATAGGATTTCAAGGGGTGATTGAATGCAATGTGTGTTAAGTGCATGACACTGTGACTGTTTTCAATGTTAGTAACTAGGAAGATGCCGGTGATGGCGATGGTGTTAACACACACTCACCACCTTCTTTTACATCAGAGCATCCCAGAATACTTTTTGAGGAAGAGCTCTCAGTCTCTTAAAAAGTCAGCACAGATACTAACAAGTGTGCATCAAATGTTTTTTACCTAAATTGCAGAGGAGGGTGAGAGGATTTCTCTTACCAGGTACACATTTATCGTGCCCACTCTACAGTTTAGATCACCTTTCCACACAGCAGAATTTGAGCTAGTGGTGATTAGATGTGGATATAATAACACAATGCTTCCTACTTCCTGGAGCCATCTGTGAGGATTAGTAGAGGAGTGTGCACACCCCACTGTGAGGATTAGTGGAGGAGTGTGCACACAGTACTGTGATGATAGTAGAGGAGTGTGCACACAGCACTGTGATGATTAGTGGAGGAGCGTGCACAGAGCACTGTGATGATAGTAGAGGAGTGTGCACACAGCACTGTGATGATTAGTGGAGGAGCGTGCACACAGCACTGTGATGATTAGTGGAGGAGTGTGCACACAGCACTGTGATGATTAGTGGAGGAGTGTGCACACAGCACTGTGATGATAGTAGAGGAGTGTGCACACAGCACTGTGATGATTAGTGGAGGAGTGTGCACACAGCACTGTGATGATAGTAGAGGAGTGTGCACACAGCACTGTGATGATAGTAGAGGAGTGTGCACACAGCACTGCGATGATTAGTGGAGGAGCGTGCACACAGCACTGTGATGATAGTAGAGGAGTGTGCACACAGCACTGTGATGATAGTAGAGGAGCGTGCACACAGCACTGTGATGATTAGTGGAGGAGTGTGCACACAGCACTGTGATGATAGTAGAGGAGTGTGCACACAGCACTGTGATGATTGGTAAAGGAGTGTGCACACACCAGTATGATGATTAGTAGAGGAGTGTGCACACACCAGTATGATGATTAGTGGAGGAGCGTGCACACAGCACTGTGATGATTAGTGGAGGAGCATGCACACACCACTATGATGATTAGTGGAGGAGCGTGCACACAGCACTGTGATGATAGTAGAGGAGTGTGCACACAGTACTGTGATGATTAGTGGAGGAGCATGCACACACCACTATGATGATTAGTGGAGGAGCGTGCACACAGCACTGTGATGATAGTAGAGGAGTGTGCACACAGCACTGTGATGATAGTAGAGGAGTGTGCACACAGCACTGTGATGATAGTGGAGGAGTGTGCACACAGCACTGTGATGATAGTAGAGGAGTGTGCACACAGCACTGTGATGATTAGTGGAGGAGCGTGCACACAGCACTGTGATGATAGTAGAGGAGTGTTCACACAGCACTGCGATGATTAGTGGAGGAGCGTGCACACAGCACTGTGATGATTAGTGGAGGAGCGTGCACACAGCACTGTGATGATAGTAGAGGAGTGTGCACACAGCACTGCGATGATTAGTGGAGGAGCGTGCACACAGCACTGTGATGATAGTAGAGGAGTGTGCACACAGCACTGTGATGATTAGTGGAGGAGTGTGCACACAGCACTGTGATGATAGTAGAGGAGTGTGCACACAGCACTGTGATGATAGTAGAGGAGTGTGCACACAGCACTGCGATGATTAGTGGAGGAGCGTGCACTCAGCACTGTGATGATAGTAGAGGAGTGTGCACACAGCACTGCGATGATTAGTGGAGGAGCGTGCACACAGCACTGTGATGATAGTAGAGGAGTGTGCACACAGCACTGTGATGATTAGTGGAGGAGTGTGCACACAGCACTGTGATGATAGTAGAGGAGTGTGCACACAGCACTGTGATGATAGTAGAGGAGTGTGCACACAGCACTGCGATGATTAGTGGAGGAGCGTGCACACAGCACTGTGATGATTAGTGGAGGAGTGTGCACACAGCACTGTGATGATAGTAGAGGAGTGTGCACACAGCACTGTGATGATAGTAGAGGAGTGTGCACACAGCACTGCGATGATTAGTGGAGGAGCGTGCACACAGCACTGTGATGATAGTAGAGGAGTGTGCACACAGCACTGTGATGATTAGTGGAGGAGTGTGCACACAGCACTGTGATGATAGTAGAGGAGTGTGCACACAGCACTGTGATGATTGGTAAAGGAGTGTGCACACACCAGTATGATGATTAGTAGAGGAGTGTGCACACACCAGTATGATGATTAGTGGAGGAGCGTGCACACAGCACTGTGATGATTAGTGGAGGAGCGTGCACACAGCACTGTGATGATTAGTGGAGGAGCATGCACACACCACTATGATGATTAGTGGAGGAGCGTGCACACAGCACTGTGATGATAGTAGAGGAGTGTGCACACAGCACTGTGATGATTAGTGGAGGAGTGTGCACACAGCACTGTGATGATTAGTGGAGGAGTGTGCACACAGCACTGTGATGATTAGTGGAGGAGCATGCACACACCACTATGATGATTAGTGGAGGAGCGTGCACACAGCACTGTGATGATAGTAGAGGAGTGTGCACACAGCACTGTGATGATAGTAGAGGAGTGTGCACACAGCACTGTGATGATAGTAGAGGAGTGTGCACACAGCACTGTGATGATTAGTGGAGGAGTGTGCACACAGTACTGTGATGATAGTAGAGGAGTGTGCACACAGCACTGTGATGATAGTAGAGGAGTGTGCACACAGCACTGTGATGATTGGTGGAGGAGTGTGCACACAGCACTGTGATGATTAGTTGAGGAGTGTGCACACAGCACTGTGATGATTAGTGGAGGAGCGTGCACACACCACTGTGATGATTAGTGGAGGAGCGTGCACACAGCACTGTGATGATAGTAGAGGAGTGTGCACACAGCACTGTGATGATAGTAGAGGAGTGTGCACACAGCACTGTGATGATAGTAGAGGAGTGTGCACACAGCACTGTGATGATAGTAGAGGAGTGTGCACACAGCACTGTGATGATTAGTGGAGGAGTGTGCACACAGTACTGTGATGATTAGTGGAGGAGTGTGCACACAGCACTGTGATGATAGTAGAGGAGTGTGCACACAGCACTGTGATGATAGTAGAGGAGCGTGCACACAGCACTGTGATGATTAGTGGAGGAGCGTGCACACAGCACTGTGATGATAGTAGAGGAGTGTTCACACAGCACTGCGATGATTAGTGGAGGAGCGTGCACACAGCACTGTGATGATTAGTGGAGGAGCGTGCACACAGCACTGTGATGATTGTAGAGGAGTGTGCACACAGCACTGCGATGATAGTAGAGGAGCGTGCACACAGCACTGTGATGATAGTAGAGGAGTGTGCACACAGCACTGTGATGATTAGTGGAGGAGTGTGCACACAGCACTGTGATGATAGTAGAGGAGTGTGCACACAGCACTGTGATGATTAGTAGAGGAGTGTGCACACACCAGTATGATGATTAGTAGAGGAGTGTGCACACACCAGTATGATGATTAGTGGAGGAGTGTGCACACAGCTCTGTGATGATTAGTGGAGGAGCGTGCACACAGCACTGTGATGATTAGTGGAGGAGCGTGCACACAGCACTGTGATGATTAGTGGAGGAGCGTGCACACAGCACTGTGATGATAGTAGAGGAGCGTGCACACAGCAGTGTGATGATTAGTGGAGGAGCGTGCACACAGCACTGTGATGATAGTGGAGGAGTGTGCACACAGAACTGTGATGATAGTAGAGGAGTGTGCACACAGCACTGTTATGATTATGATTAGTGGAGGAGTGTGCACACAGCACTGTGTTGATAGTTGAGGAGTGTGCACACAGCACTGTGAGGATTAGTGGAGGAGCGTGCACACAGCACTGTGATGATAGTAGAGGAGTGTGCACACAGCACTGTGATGATAGTAGAGGAGTGTGCACACAGCACTGTGATGATAGTAGAGGAGTGTGCACACAGCACTGTGATGATTGGTAGAGGAGTGTGCACACAGCACTGTGATGATAGTAGAGGAGCGTGCACACAGCACTGTGATGATTAGTAGAGGAGTGTGCACACAGCACTGTGATGATTAGTGGAGGAGTGTGCACACAGCACTGTGATGATTAGTGGAGGAGCGTGCACACAGCACTGTGATGATTAGTGGAGGAGTGTGCACACAGCACTGTGATGATAGTAGAGGAGTGTGCACACAGCACTGTGATGATAGTAGAGGAGTGTGCACACAGCACTGTGATGATTGTAGAGGAGTGTGCACACAGCACTGTGATGATTAGTGGAGGAGTGTGCACACAGCACTGTGATGATAGTAGAGGAGTGTGCACACAGCACTGTGATGATTAGTGGAGGAGCGTGCACACAGCACTGTGATGATTAGTGGAGGAGCGTGCACACAGCACTGTGATGATAGTAGAGGAGTGTGCACACAGCACTGTGATGATAGTAGAGGAGTGTGCACACAGCACTGTGAGGATTAGTGGAGGAGTGTGCACACAGCACTGTGATGATAGTAGAGGAGCGTGCACACAGCACTGTGATTATTAGTGGAGGAGCGTGCACACAGCACTGTGATGATAGTAGAGGAGTGTGCACACAGCACTGTGATGATTAGTGGAGGAGCGTGCACACAGCACTGTGATGATTAGTGGAGGAGCGTGCACACAGCACTGTGATGATAGTAGAGGAGCGTGCACACAGCACTGTGATGATTAGTGGAGGAGCGTGCACAGAGCACTGTGATGATAGTAGAGGAGTGTTCACACGGCACTGTGATGATTAGTGGAGGAGCGTGCACACAGCACTGTGATTATTAGTGGAGGAGCGTGCACACAGCACTGTGATGATAGTAGAGGAGCGTGCACACAGCACTGTGATGATAGTAGAGGAGCGTGCACACACCACTGTGATGATTAGTGGAGGAGTGTGCACACAGCACTGTGCGCATGCTCAGAGAGGAACATTTTCTGACTGAGGTCATAGCTCTGTCGCCTCTTTCTGTTCAGCTGACTTGGCATAGAAAGAAGGGGACCTGCCAGGCCCTGCCTTTCTCCCACCCTTGGCTCCACTGGTATAGAAACTAGGGTACTGTAAATGCAGACTGTGTACCTGTGATAAACTCTCAGCACGTGGCTGAGTGCTTCTGTAATGTCACATTGTAAATATTTCTTGCATGTTTAAATCAGTGCTGTTTAAATTGAGTTATAACATGTGAATGAATGAACAGCTTTCAGAGGAAGAACATCTATTGACATTTTCTTTATATTGCAGAGCTCCTCCCGATATTGGAACATTTATGTGGACTTCATGTTTAAACATAACTGATCTTAAGATGTTTTTTAATTTTATCACTGCGTGATTATTATTTTGAAATCTAAAAGTTTTCTTTCAGATTTTAAATGTTTCTCCAATGAGGAAATATAGTATCTAGATCTTCTAATAGCTTATTTTAAAGATATATGTGTGTGTAAAGATACATATGTTTATGTGTGTGTGTGTGTGTGTGTGTGTGTGTGTGTGTGTGTATGGAAATATACAGTATATATGGAAAAAGTGATTGGAACACTCAGAGGAAACTCAATTGTTAGATTCCACACCGCCATGTAAGCATTTAGCCTGGCATTGTGTGCAGTAATGTAATTCTGAAACCTCCTAGGTTTTAGCTATAACTGAGAATTCCTTAAAAAACAAAGAAATCACTACATCAAAGTGTTTAATAGCATATAGAAATCCTATATAATAAAAGGCAAATATGCAAATCGACTGACCATCGCCATGATGCACACTGACCACTAGGGGACAGACGCTCAACACAGGAGCTGCCCCCTGGTGGTCAGTGCGCTCCCACAGGGAGAGTACTGCTCAGCCAGAAGCCGGGCTCATGGCTGGTGAGGGCAATGGCGGTGGCAGGAGCCTCTCCCACCTCCGTGGCAGTGCTAAGGATGTCCGACTAATGGCTTAGGCCTGCTCCTTGCTGTCATGTTTATCCCCCGAGGGCTCCCAGACTGTGAGAGGGTGATGGTTGGGCTGAGGGACCCCTCCTGAGTGCACGAATTTTGTGCACTGGGCATCTAGTCTTTATATAAAAGTACATTGATTTATATAATTTAGAACATTTAATATATTATTAACACCTGATCACATTTAGCCTGGAATGGGACATTTCTATCTCACTTTCAAAGGTTCCAAAGGAATGTGATGTACTCGGGGTAAGGATGACAAGTGTGTCCTATTGTGGTACATGTGTGAACATCCTTTCACTAAATACATAGAGCTGTTCTTCAATATATAAAATGATTTGGGGACTATTGTTAATATTTTAGAGTTCATAGGAAACTTTGAAAATGTTATTTGATATGTTAAACAAACAACAAACAAAACCCACACTTGAAAGCTTTTCTAAAGACAGGGTTTATTGAGCCAAATGCTAGCCAGAAGAGGACAGGGCCTGGGGCATGGAGTCTAACCAGCAGCAGGGCCGGGTGCAGAAGACAAATGTGTCCACTCTCCTGGGGTTGATGGACTCTTTATACATCATATTTTGGGGAATAACATGTCAATTGTCTTGAAAGAATTTACATTGGTTACAGATAAGGGGGAGGGAAAGGGTGATGCAGGGGGCATTTTTATGATGGGTGCACAGTCTGTAAGTAAGAAATATTTACTACTTTCAATTGGTCACAGCAATCCTGAAAGTGCACACATGTACAATATGCAGTGCATTTGGTAGTCCTACAGGAGTGAACCAAACTCCAACTTACTTACATTAGGATAAACTCATATAGATCTAAATGCTGTCTTTTGTTGTTTTGTCTCATTTTACTTCTGTTTAAAACATGCCCTCCTGGCATTATTGTTCATTTCCCTACCTTTTGTTAAGAAGTATCTATTTCATCTCCTGTCCCTTAAAAACTAAGCCATTCCCAGATAGCCTATTAAGCTCTTTCTATGATTCTACTTTCTGTCATCCTCAGGGATCCCTTATCCTGCCAGACCCAGGCAGGTTATGCTTTAAGTTGAGTAGAAACAACTCTGAGCTGTCAGACGCTGTTACTTTAAGTCTTGAGCATTTGGGAGAAATTCTGAGACTTGAGGCAGGGAATTCATGTGCATTTAAGAATACTAAGGCCTGGCCAGCGTGGCTCAGAGGTTGAGCGTCAACCTATGAACCAGGAGGTTATGGTTTGATTCTTGATCAGAGCACACGCCTTGGTTGTGGGCTCAATCCCCAGTGTAGGACGTGCAGGAGGCAGCCAATCAATGATTCTCTCTCATCATTGATGTTTCTATCTTCCTTCCTCTCTGAAATCAATAAAAATATATTAATTTAAAAAAAGAATACTAAGCAAAAGGAGAGAACCAGAATTCCAGATGACCATAAAATTGCAGAGCAGGAGGGGAAAGGATAGTAATTACCCCCCAGAGTAGGTTTTAACTTCCTTTGGCATTTCAAAGTAAAAAGACTAGCTGCCTTCATGATATTCTGTATCCATCACCACTGCATGAAGGATACCCACAACCTTCACCTGGGTGGTTCAGATGCCTCCAGCATTCCTGGAGTTGACTAATTCACTTGGCATAAGGGCAGACTCATTGAATCCATGGACATCCTACAGACATACATCAGGTTTTCATTTCATGAATTTCTGGAAAGAGGTCATTTATGGTGTCCCACACTGATTCAGACCTACTTTAAAGAAACATAAGAATTTCAATTTACCTGAATTTCTTGTTACTGTTCCAAAGACAGCAGGAACTCTTAGGTTCACCTTAACCCATGCCTGTGCCCCTGGAGCACCTTCCTAGTTTCTTAAACCATTCTAGGGTAGAGAAGTTCATCACAAATGCATAGTCATTTTATCATGGGTTCTGAAACTACCAAAGAACACGGGACATCTGAGAATTTATGACCCAGGAAAATGCCTCCCAGTGCCCAAAGAGGAAACCTCAAGAAGTTGAGACTGCAGGAGATCGTTATCAGAGTGAGTGTAGCTAGAGAAAGGGGATCAAGAAGTAAGCCCTGGAGCATACCCAACCAGGAAGATTAAATGTACAAGAACTAGAGGATATGTTGAAAAGAAAAGAATCTAATAAGAATTTCATAATGAGAGAAAATGGAAAATAGAAGAAAATTATCAAATTACTATTTGAAGAAAATTTTCCAGAACTGAAGAATATGAATCTTGAGATTGGAAAAACTGTATGACTGTACAGCTCAATGGATTAACAAAGGCCCACACCAAAGACCATTACTGTGATCTTGGGATTAACATTGCAATTAAAAAGAAGATCCTAAAACTTTCAGGAGTATGAACATGAAAATAACCAAGAATAAAATCAGGAGTAAAAATGGCATTGTGTATGTATGCTCCAACATTAGAATGAGAAGCCAATGAAGCAAAGCCTCCTAATTTTTTAAAATGATTTTCAATCTGAAATTTTAAACACAGTCAAAATATTACAGACATTTGCAAACATGAATCATATTTAAAGAAATTTTCCTTCACACAGTTTTCTGAGCAAGCTCCTGAAGTATATGGTCCACCCAAACAAGGGAGTAAACCAAGAAAGATGAAAGCATAGGATTCAGGAAGCAGGGATCCAACACAAACAGAGGGGAAGGGAATTCTCAGTATCACAGCAAAGGAAGTTCCAGGAAGACAACAGCAGTGGTCTAGAACAAAGTAATTGAAGATGGAGAGCTTTAGGAGTATGTCTCCAGGAGAAAAATTCAAAGCAACCAATAAGTACTCGGGCAGGTTTGAGGGCATGGACAATTAAATTGAAATGTTTTAAAGGAATTGAAAGGTGTAGGAAGATTCAGATATACAAGGAAAACTAATTAAATGACAAAAACCCAACAGTTTTTTAAGTATGGTGGTAAGAGGAAAAGGATTTTTAAGAAAGGAACTGACATCATGATCCACTAGTTGATTTGGGAGTGAATAATATTTATTTATAAATTAATGGTATTATGAATATAGATTTAACCAAAAATTAAAAAGTTATTACTTTGGAAAGTAGGGTGGAAAAGTGTATAAATATACTAAAAATCCCCTGCAGCTGTAAGGAAGTCTATAGTTAATGCCCAAAATGGATTCATCAGGAGATAGACACATCATTTAGCAAACTATTATAATTGTAGAGAGGGGCTCTGGAGGGTCTGACTGGTGGGAGGAGCAGGGAACTGGGAGTCTGTTTTATATTATACATCTTTAGCACTATTTAATTTCTATATTATCTACATGTAATCTTTTATAAGTTTAAAAATTAATTTAGAAATAAATATATTTTGACAATATGTGATACACAATATTAAAGTTAAAAATATATTTGGTTTTCATCTGAATGCATACTATGTTCTAGGAACAGGAAGTAAGATTTTTTTATTTTGTTTTTACTGAGATATGATTGCTAATAACATTAGCTTCAAGTGTACAACATAATGATTCAATATTTGTATACAGGGTGGGGCAAAAGTAGATTTACAGTAATGAGTACTCAAAACACAACTTATTCTTATATTATTTTTATTTATTAATTATTATTTTCCATACAAACAACTTTAAACCTAATTTTGACCCACCCTGTATATTGTGAAATCACAAAAAGTCTAGTTAACATCCATTACCATACAGTTATGAATTTTCCTTATGAGAACTTTTAAGATTTACTTTCTTAGCAACCTTCAAGTATACAAGAGAGTAATATTAACTACTAGAGGCCCAATGCATGAAATTCATGCAAGGGGCTGGGCCCTCACAGCCCCGGCTTCAACCTGAAGGTCATACGGAAGGATGTCCAGAAGGTCGTTTGGCTGTCCGGTCTAATTAGCATATTATGCTTTTATTATTATAGGTAGTATGGTAAGCTGCTAACTTCATTTATCTAGAGAAAGAAGATGGGAAAGAAATATATTAAGTTTTATTGTTGTTACTAATTACCACAAACTTAGTGGCTTAGAGCAACACAGCTGTGGACTGAATTGTGTCCCCCAAAGTTTGTGTTGAAACCCTAACCCCAATGTGATGATATTTGGAAATGGGCCCTTTGGGAGATAAATAGATTTAGATACATGCACAAAGGTGGGGCCCTCGTGATGGGATTAGTGTCCTCCAGAAGAAGAAGGGACAGCAGTGCAGTTTGCTTTCTGCACCATAGAAAATCATGGTGAGTAGGCTGCCATCTACTGGCCAAGAAGAGCCCTCCCCAGGAACTGAACATGCTGCACCCTGATCTCAGACTTCTATCCTGCAGAACTGCACAAAAATAAATGTCTATTGGTTAAGCCACCAAATCTATGCTGTTTTATTACGGCAGCCCAAGCTGACTAAGGCAAACACAAATTTTTTATCATACAGTTCTAAAGGTCAAAAGTCTGAATGGGTCTTATAAACTAAACTCAAGGTGTCAGCAGATAAGTTCCTTCTGGAAGCTCCTTTCCTTTTCTAGCTTCTGGAGACTGCCTGTATTCCTTGGCTTGTGGCCCCTTTCCCCAAAATTTACAGCACAACTCCAACCTCGGTATTGTCCTCACATCACTTTTTCTGCCTTCTCTGATCCTTCTGCCTCCCCTATAAGGACTTGCAATGACATTTGGTTCACCCAGGTAACCAGGATAATGTCCCTTTCTGAAGATCCTTAATCACATCTGCAAATCACTTTTGCCATATAAAGTATCATATTCACAGGTTAGGGGATTAGGGCAAGGATGTCTTTGAGGGACCATTATTCAACCTACCACAAGAGGTAAAGGGAGCCAGCAGGTGTGAACAAATAGAACTATCAGGATTATTGTCAATGAATGGAAATATGTTAAAACCACATGTTTCTCATAATATACAGATATAGGTGAAAATTCAAATTTAATTTTAGTTATAACTACAGTTATTGAAAACCTTGATATAGATAATTTGCCTTGTCAAATCATCTTCATTAAAACAATTAGAATATCATTGAGTTAAGAGTTTAGATGCTTGAGTCAGACAACTGAGTTTAAAATCCAACTCCACAATGATAGTATCTATCTCATTGACTTGTTGTAAGACTGTGCCTCCTAACACATTGAAGATATTTAGTAAATATGAGCTCTTGTTCATTATTATTATTATTATTATTATTATTAATTATTGATTTACCTTCTAGTTGACAAAAGGGGCTTAAATAAATCCTGAAAGTTTATTCCTGAGCTGTCATACTAGAGTGACAGTTTTATGCCTTGTTTTATCAACAAGTATGTAGGATTGATAAGATTGTTGGCAGAAAGAGTGAGATTATCAGGGTGACCTTGAAAATGGGAGAAACATTTCATAAAAAATAATAGAATTTTCAGTAGCAATGAATGCAATGTTGTGTATTTAAGAATGAAAAAAATGTATCTTTATGGATACAAGATAGGGGAAAATAAAATATATCAGAGTAGATCACAAATAACTAAGTATAGAAACTACTAAATATAAGTATATTATTTCAACAGGAATAAGATTAAATGCTAGCATAATATTTACCTATGCCCGCCCGGTATGGCTCAGTGGTTGAGCACTGACCCAAGCACCAAGAGGTCAGCAGTTCAATTCCCAGTCAGGGCATATACCCAGGTTTCAGGCTCAATCCCCAATAGGGGGCATGCAGGAGGTAACTGATGGATGTTTCTCTCTCATTGATGTTTCTATCTCTCGCCCTTTTCCTTCTTCTCTCTAAAAATCAATAAAAACATATTTTTAAAAAAATACTTAGCTATGTTACCAGCAGCAAGATGCAATAAGAAAATGGCCCCCTGGACCATACCTCAGTTTATGTTAATGAGGTGACTCCTGATGGGTCCGAGATAGCCTCTTAATGGCGGTTGCCCACATGCTAGAAAGATGATTGAGGCTCAGAGCTCTGAGCCATGTGAGGTCAGCCCAACCTCCTGGCCTCTGGGGAGAAGGCAGTGGGAGATTAAGTTCAACCATATAGCTGATACTCCAATCAATCATGTACATAGTGAACCCCCAGTAAAAACTCTGGCACCAAGGCTCAGTGGAGCTTCCTGGTTGGTGACATATAGATGTGCCAGGAGGGTTTTGTATCCTGAAGACACAGAAGCTTTGAGTTTGGAACTCTCCCAGACCATATCCATGCCCCTTCATGTGGCTGATTCTGTTTTGTATCTGTTAACATGTATGTACTGCTTTCCTGAGTTCTGTGATTAAGTCTAATAAATTATCAAACCTGAAAGGGGATCATGGAGACCCCCTCGATTTCTGGATGATTAGTCAGAAGTACAGTGGCTATGGGACCCCCAAACTTGTAGCTGGCGTCAGAAGTGAGGACAGTCTTTTGGGGGCTGTGCCCCTTAATCTATGGAGTCTATCTCTGGATGGTTAGCATCAGAATTGCATTCTATTAACTAACAAATCCAAGAAGATGAAAGAAAATCCAGAAATCTAAGGCAGCTTATTAAAAATCAAACCTGTGGTTTTTGAAAGTGAAAATTATTTGCCCTAAAATATGGAGTGCCAAGTTGTACCAACAGCATTTGAGGCAAATGGAGCTTTGATGCTTCTTGAAGAGCCAGATTGAGGTTTGGCCCCAGTGACAGGTGTGTAGCATTCTGACAGAGCTCTTCTCCTGGTCCCTAAAGTATGATGTCAGCCCTGCAGCCCTTGTTTCTCTCTCCATCGCTGGTGAAGTATCAGAAATTGCCTCTTTCTTCCTTCTCTCACTCTCATCAAATCTTTTGAGATGTTGCCCCCACATAGTTAGCCATGCCTGTGAATGAACTGGCCAAGGCCTCTTAGGAACCAGCAAAAAAAGCCCCAAATGTGCTTTAATTGGGAAGACACTGAGAAATCTAATGGAGTAAACAGTGTGAAGGAGGCACTCTTTACCTGTGTGGTTTCTCTCTGGATCCTCTGAGCCTCTCCCCCATCCCTGCATCCTCTGCTCTGACCTCCGGTCATCCTCCTGACTATGACCTTGGTAGTAGTCACCTGGTCCCTGCCTCCTGGTCATGGTGTCCTCTCCATGCCTGCTGTTGGCTAGCTTGTCATGCCTTTACTTGTTGCTTGTTCTAACCTCTGGGGACTCATATTACAATTTGACATCTGGGTAACTGAGACAGAGAGGGTAAGTAACCTGCCAAGGTTGCCAGGTGAGCAGGTGGCAGGGCTGGGCTCCCAACCTGCCTGCGAAGAGGCTGTGTTCCCTCCTCTGTCCCATGCTGCCTTCCCCCAGTTGAGCTTTTGGTACCAAGTAGAAGAAGTCTGTATTTCAGTCCTATACACATTCCACTTTCAAATGGTGTCAGCCACTAAAACTTTGGATTTAACAAGTTTATCCCTGGCCAGGTAGGGCTCAGTTGGTTGGAGTGTCTTTCCCATATGCCCCGGTTGCGGGTTCAATCCCTGGTCAGGGCACATATAGGAATCAACCAACGAATGCATAAATAAGTGGAACAACAAGTCTATGTTTCTCTCTCTCTCTCTCTCTCTCTCTCTCTCTCTCTCTCTCTCTCTCACCCGCTCCTCTCTGTAAAATCAATAAAATTTTTTAAAAAAACTTTACTAAAGTATGTGTCCTATTAAAAATATTCCAAAGAAATCTTTTCTCTATCTACTCATTACAGATTGCTTATGAAATTTATTTAGACTTTATTTTTGCTTTAGAGTCTAAATTCTCTTTGGTAATTCAGGAACATGTCTTTACACCGTCATCCCATTAAAAATATTTCAAGTAACCAGGGCTTGCTCTCCTTTCTTTTTCCTGTGCTTGGGTCTCAAGACTTTACACATTAATTTTGTTGCAAAATCTAGTCAAACCAGTTAATGTGTGAACTTAAACACACACACACACACACACACACACACACACAGAAAAAATGTAAATACAAAGGAACATCTCAAGATCTGTTTTTCCCCCAATTGTAAGTGAAATCCCCGTTAGTGGCAGCCAGGCCTGGATGCCGATAGAGCCGGGGCCTCTCCTTGCAGAGATGGACTTATCACATGGTTAGCAGCTGGGATTTATGTGTAAACTCATTAAATAAAACAGCAGTGGCAGCTACCTCCTGCCGGAATACACTTTGAGGTACATGCCTGAATCTCTCCAGTCCGAGCTAGTATTTATACTGTATTATGTCTCTCTCATCTTTCTGACTGTTCTTGACATTTTCTGACCTCCAAGTACTTTTATTATTTTTTTTTATTGCTACTGTAACAATGATAACTTAAGGGCCTGATTTACATGATGGCACCTGAGCCAAGGAGAGATTATGGCATACCTACAAAACATGTTCAAGTCTATAGGCCTTTCATTATATTAAGTGGGAACTTTTGTTTTAACACAGAAGAGTTTGGAGAGTCAGGAATAACTGTGGGATTGTGTTTGCTGGGGGTCCGGAGCAGATGAAATAATGGAAGACACTTTAGTGTAACTAAAGCCGATACATCATAACATAACACTCAACTTACATTTTTTCTTGTTTTAATTAATCCATAGTCATTTTTGTTCTTTCTTACTCTGCAAAGTAATTATAATTTTCAGGAGATATAAATGCCACAAATTATTGACATATTTTCTCCATTGTAATGATTGCAACATGTAACTGTCTTGTTGGGAGATGCCAGACCTCCTGCATTCACAACAGAACAATCTCTGGTTAGAGGGTCGCATGCTCTCAGTGCCGGGCCCCGCTCTTCCAGCGGTCAGCACCTGAGCAGTCACAGCCACCACAGGCAAGGGCTAAGGCTCGGTTTGCTGGCCAAAACCAGTGTGTGGGCCAGGAACATGAGATGCCAAGGTCACCCGCCTGCCCATGGAGCGGGGCCTTCCTCAGGGCTCTGTAGTGCTGGCCCAAGCTTGGTGACAGCACCTCTGTCTGGAGTTTTTGCTCTTCTGTTCCCAGAGCCCGAGCCCTGCTCTTGGGTTCTTACTGGTGCTGCCCACCACGGTCTCCACTTCCTCCCTTCCTCACCCTTAGCTGAGGTTCTGTGCCAAGTGGATGCTATCTGTCCAGGCCGCACCGGGTCCATCTGTCTGAACCATAGTTATCAACCTCCTGGACGGCCGTATTTAACGAATTTAGCTGTACTAATGCTTCATTATTTTTCCAGTTCTGTGGAGTCATTAACATAGCATCGTTCTGTTTGGGATAAACAGTATGACTTTGGACATCATTAAACAGACTGCAAAACCTTCACAGTGTCCACATTCTCAGCCAGCACTGTAGCATCATGCTGCAATAGTGGCACACCTGTTTCAGGTGGAGTTTTCTCCTTGACCAATGTCATATTCAGCAGCTCCTCCTTTATCCAATACTTCAGCTTTTCAGCTAAGAACCACTGCTGCTGGGCCTTTCCCCATCCTTTGTCATCACTTGCATTTGGGTTTATTTCTAGGAACATTTGTCACAAAGTAAGTCTTCACCTGTTCATGGGAGTACTGAGTGTTGAGTGGTGTGCAGAGACTAGAGCTCTTCTGAAACCAGAGGTGATCCACGTGGTCACTGGTGTGGCACAGCATATTTTTAGACTGGTCACAACAATGTCTGCAGTCCCACATGCTCTTGCAGACCTTGTCACTTATTTGTCAAGAGGTGGGCCCTCTTGTCCCTTCCCTGGAAGTTAGGTGAGCCTTTGTGACTGCCTCCATGAATAGAATGTGGCAGAGATGGGACACAGGCCCACCTCACCCTCAGGATCCACTTGTCACCCTGTGAGAAGGCCCGAGTTAGCCCGCATAGAGAGGCCCTGGGCTCACAGACGACAGTTGGCATTGACCTTCAGATACAGGAATGAACTACCTCTAGCATGAGTCCAGCCCCAGCCTGTGTCTTCCAGCGCAGGTCCCACACCACACAGCAGCTATGTCCAGATTGCTGACCCACAGAATTCATGAGCATAAGAAATGTTTTAGACCACTGAGTTTTGGGGAAATCTGTTACTCAGCCAGAGTGACCGTAACAATCACTGGACAACTAGTTCAGACAAACCAGCTCACAGTTTGGATTCAGACCTTAGCACACATAATGTGGCAGCACCAACCATGCTGGCCCACCAGCTGTGGAACTGCCGGCCTCTGTGCCCACCACCCCACTGCTCACCCTCAGCCATGCAAACACTACACCAGGGTGGGATTTACTTTTCCCTGTGATAAAGCCAGGCAGTCTTGAAATGTTATAAAACGAAGAAACTTCAAAATGAGAGTGTGGTGTGCCCTGCTTGAGAGGAAATGGAGGTCTGGATCTCCATTTTTATGCAGGTCCTGCCCTCCTCACGGTTACTGCTGGGGAACAGTGTGCTTCCTAACTGGTTGCGTCTCCTCCTGCCTCTGCACCGGTGCCTACTTCCCAGCAGAATGGCACCACTCTGGACCTTTTTTCCTGTTTGCCACTGCAAGTGAAGGTCTCTGCATCCCTAGGGAATAGAAATATCCCAAAGATGGAAGGACCCTATTCCCTGAAAGGTCCTTCCAAGGAAAGCTGTCTTTAAATATGGAGTTGAATCAAGGAAAGCAACCGTAGAGCGGGAACTCAGCTGTGTTAAACGTTAGCCACTAGCTACAGTGTGGCTGTGAGCACCTGAACTGAGGCGAGACTGGTCTGAACTGAGAGTGTTGTAAATGTAAATTAGGCACTAGATTTCCGGGTACAAAACCTGTCGAATGTCTCAATAATTTTCATCTAAATTGCAAGTTGAAATGGTAATATTTTGGATATTAGATTAAGAAACATGTTATTAAAATTCATTTCACCTGTTTCTTTTTATTGGGCTACTAGGAAATTCTAAATGACTCTGGGGCGACAGTATTTCTGGTAGGCCTGGTGGTGCTAAGACATGGCATTTCAGGGCCTGTCTGTTATGGGAGCACAGAGTACCTCAGCAAGTACAATGGCACCCTTTCAAAGTGGATTGTTGCATAGTCTCCCAGACCAACAGCAGGCCTCACCCCTGCAATCAAGCTGTGCCATTTTCTTAGAAACTGATTCATCCAGAATAAGATGTTATCCACATTGTTAAAACTTAAAGCATTTTTTAGTATAGTTTTTCGATGCTGTCCTCATGAACAAGAAAGTCCTACAGACCAAGTCCTCAGAATAACTCCATGGCAGCCACAGTTGTGGATGAATTACTCTCTTTAAGGACAGGAGGCCTAATGATACAGCCTATCACAATTGTATTTAACATTATGACTTTTATCTGATAAAACTATCTTTTCTTGCTACTTACTAGAATTTTTCTTAACCCACCGCCTATATAGCTTTGCTTTTATTCTATTTTTATACTTCATACTGAAGATTTATTAAGAGTACAAATAAAAACATTATTCTAATCCACATTTCCAATTATAAACCATCTGGATTTCTTATGGCCACACAAAGAACTTCATGAGTTATATCCCTAACCCTGTTTGGCTAATATAAGACTGCTGGAAAATAATGGGTCAAATTCTTAGGACTTTGAGTATTAATGCAGCTTTATTCAGCACATTTTAAAATTTTGATCCTTACCTTATTAGACTAAAATGTCATTCTTTATGCTTTTTTAGAGAAAAGTGTATGCTGTAACACAGAATATTTGGATATTAAAACTGCTCTGGAAAACTATTTTTCTTTCTGAATGGTAACATTAAAAGTAGAGTTGCACAGTTTTTAATTGGTGTCGGTAGATGCAGTGATTCATTTTTCAGATCTGCAAAGGCAAAGTTGAAAGAGAGAATGGAGTCTGTTTTATACGTAACGCAAAGGAAACTAGGCTGAGTGCAGTCACACATCTAAAAGAAGCACAACTCCAACCCCACACACACACTGGAAAAAGTGGAAAAAGTGATTTTATTCATTTCTGCATCTTCAGAGGAGGTGGCCCAGGGTACAATCATGTGTCAAAGCAGTGAGCCCTAAAATCCCTCTTCACCTGTCTACCGAGTGCTACCAGAGTCTCCTGCCCCAGTCCCAAACTCCCTGCTCTAACCCACCCCCCAAACTCCCATGTCTGACTCCCCCTCCTTCCTCTGTCTCCAGCCTCTGCCCTCCTTGTCAGCAAGCATTCCTTGCAGTGAGTTCATGTAGTCCTAGGACCAGATCACCGGGCATCCTCAGACAGGTGAAGGGGAAGGAGGGCTGGGAAACGTACAAATGCACTTTTCTGGTCTCGGTCACATATCATTATGCTTAGAAATGCGGTGGGGGTTTTAAATGGCAATCATAAGTTGCCCACTTGTAACATGCAAATTATAACTTTTGTTACAGCACATTTAATACCCTTATATTTTTTTAATATATTTTTAGTGATTTCAGAGAGGAAGGGAAAGGAAAAGAGAATTAGAAACATCAATGATGAGAGAGAATCACTGATCAGCTACCTCCTGCATGTCCTCCACTGGGGATTGAGCCCACAACCCAGGCATGTGCCCTTGACTAGAATCGAACCTGGGATCCTTCAATCCTCAGGCCAACACTCTATCCACTGAGCCAAACCAGCTAGGGCAACACCCTAATATTTGGTGTCAGGACCCTAACTACAGTTGAGAAGTTTTTGTGTTTTTTTCTTTTAATAAGACCAGCACATCCAGCCTACCACCTACCCAGCTATTACAAATCCACGCTAGTCATAGACCCAGGAGGAAGGGGAAAGAAGTAAACCACCCAAGCTAACGCACATGCTCACAACTTTCTGTCACTAAGCACCGAAGAGCCCTGTGTTTTTGTTGTGTGTGTATCTGTAGCTCATTAATATGAGTGGCGTTGTCCGAGAGCTCGTTCTCATGTTTTCACTCATCTCTCTTTTGTGTATTTACAGTTAATATGAGTGAAAGAGCTGCAGTGTCTGAGAGCTTGTACTGATGTTTTCACTTTTCCCTCTTTGGGGAACTTTCAGTGGAATATGGCTGCTACCTCTTAAGATGGCTGTTTATTTCAGCAGGCTTATCATTATCTGTGTAAAACATCATGGCTCTTCTTAAGGAAAAATGAATTTTATTATTTTTATTCACAACTTTATTCAGATTTTGTATTCCAAAGAGTAAGAGAATGGCACCCTGCCTTTCAGATGCTTTTAGACATATGGGTCCTGACCTCCACAGTTAATGTTCATCTGCCATTTACAATGACAGGCCCTGAGGATGTGGTGGTGAGAGAGGCACCTGCCACCCTCAGAACATGTACAGTAAACAATTAACATTTCAGCAAGGTGCTACACTCATACACTAGCACCCATAACCTCAGGGACAAGACTCCACAAAGAAGGGACATTAGAGGTGTCTGAGCTCATGTGCTTTAATTTGAGAGACCAAGTCCTCAGTTACTCCCCCAGTCAGGCGTCTCTGATCCCACCTTTCTGACAGGAAAATGATGGCGCCTCCTTTTCATTGTTGTTCTGGGAATTAGACAAGTTAAAATACAGGAGTGCCTGGTGCCTAGGACATTGTAGGCCTTTAGTAAAGTTATTTTATAAACATTTCATTTTAATCTGCATTGTTATTTTGCCCCTCTTCATTACTTCCTAGTAATTTCTCATATTTCTCTTTGCCAAGATCGAATTAAAGTCAGTAAACTTTAAGAATCGGAATTTAACCATGAGGCATTTTTATCCAAAGTCTCCCCATACAGAGCATTCATCCTTCGATGGGTGATACAAAATGTGTGTTAGATAATTGTCCCATTTTCTCTAAATTTGTTTTTATTGGTTCTAACAAAGTTGGTCTTAAAGCTTGGACTTGAAAGATATTATTAGAAGATTAAGGTTTTAGAGCATTTTGTGGCCTCTGATGAGATTTAAAAAAAGTTATCCAATTGTTCTTCCTGAAGATAAGTAAAACAGCCAATGTTCCCAAAGCTGGATGGAAGGTTCGTGGTTGTTTGGTTGTGTGCATCTAGAAACAGTGACTGAGAACATAGCTAGGTTTGGGATGTTTTGGTTTTCCTTCTTTTTAAATGCATGTAACTAGGTCTTTTGCTAGAAATTTCTTTTGGGCTAAGTTGGAATAAGGAAATAAATGAAAAAATTGGACTGAGTCAGGCCAAATTCTCTTCCCCCCATGCAGTTTCAATAGAATTCCATTGAATTAATTTTACTCATAATAAAGTCAGTTGTCTTTCCAGCCTGCCTCCGGACTCAGTCCTGTGGGTCCAAGCACAACAGCCTGTTGCTGTGCAGCCTGTTGAATTTGGCAGTGAGGGTGGTGACAGGGGTTGGTGTTTGAAGTTAGCCCATTCCGCCCCTGCTCATCAATATTTTAGTACAGCTGGGTTCTCTGAAAATCAACTTTTGTCAGAAAAAAGAAAAACAGTTGTTCTGAGAAGATTGTGCTACTCCTAAATCATTGTTCTTGCAATACGATAAAATTGTAAAAGGCTCCACAACCAGCAAGAAGGTTGGAACCCAGTGACTCATCTTTCAGCATAAGTTGAAAAGAAAGGATGTTATGTGGGTTTTATTCTCTGAAAGGAGAGTGCAGTCGGTTCAAGTCCACAAGGAAGAGTTGCCAGCACATCTCTCAGGAGATGACCCGGCCTGGGAATGAGGGTTGCAGGAGACAGCAGAGGGAAGCAGGCCCGAGGGCTTGGGCCCACACTTGAAAACTCAGACCCACCTGAGGTCGATTCGGAGCCCAGCCACAAGGAAGCTATGAGGAGGCTGTGCAGTTAGCCCTAGGAGCAAAGGGTCAGGAACCCACGCCCAGGCGTGGTACCACAATGGCAAAATCCATGCCAGAGCGAATCAGCAGCGAGACGCCAGACTGGGCACCTGGCTGGATAACAAGCCAAGACCACTAGTCACAGAAGGAGGAGCCCCCTGGAGCTTCCCGTCTCCCACAGGGGACCTGAGTAGACAGCGGTGACACCGGGAGGAAGGCCAGGGAGGCAGGGACTCCTTTGTGAGGTTCTGTTTCATGTCCCTTCGGGTCATTTTCTCACTGTTGGTTAGCAAGGAGCCTTTTGAACCAGCAAGCTGTCATGTGCCTTTTCTGATTTCCGCCGCTTCATGAATCAGGGCTTTTCCGAGTGAGATCAATTATGAACTTGATCTCACAGCATGGACCAGTTTGGCCAACTGCTGGAGTTACAGGGAAAACCTCACTTCCTGCAGGTAATTCTGCAAACTCAGATCGTATGTGCAATGAGATATGAAAAAAAAAAAAAAGAAAAATCTGGTTCTAGGTTTTTGAAATTTGAAGTTTGGTTTCTTGATATAATTGTTTAAAATTTATACATTAAAAAACAAGCTATGGAGAAATGAGGCTGCATTGTGTCTACCCCAGGTCAGATCTCTCCATCACTGTATACTCATAAGTCTGAGGTTGCAGTATGGTCTCTGATTAAAAAGAAAAACCATCTGGATGTATAATAATGCAGATCAGGACAGCCTGGCCTTGAATGTGACATCCTGTCAGGCCCTGGAGCTGCTTGGAGTCATATGGCTGAGATGTGCAATGTGGGAAAATGACAGGGAGATGTATCAAGCTGGTCCTCCTGGGAGAACGGGTCCTCACAGGGAGAATGGGTAGAGCAGTGAGGGGTTCCTTGTCCCCTGGCCTGGTGTCCTACACAGCCCATTCTTGCCAAGCAGGCCCCCTGCCAGGACTCCACAGCGGTGGAGAGGGGAGGGAAAGGAGATTGTTTGTATCTGGTGGCTGTAGAGTATACAGGGAGCTTTAAGGCAGAAGTGTAGACCTTTCTGTCCCTCCCCTCTCACAGGCCGATGGAGACAATGCCCAGGAAGCTTCTAGCCGCCTCTGCCACTATGTAAGCTTTTCAGATAACAGCAGCTGTCTTTCATGAAATATATTCTGTGCTAAGTACGGTAATTTAATCCTAACAAGAACCTCTGCGCTACCACATATTATCCTCATTTTTCAGATGAAGAAGATGTGATTCAGAGAAGTAAAGATTTGCCCAAATGCAAACATTTCCAAAATTAGAAATAATTATTGAGAAAATAAAATTTTTACTCATATATCCTCAAATGCAATTACGAAACTATCTTTTCAGATATGTCAACAACAGGCTGCAGGTGGAGGGAGTATATGAAATATGCTTCTCTCTTTATATTCTCAAAGCCCATCACCAGCTCCTCTGAAGTTGTGGTTATTTGTGTGTAGCCTGAGGGAGCTACTTGGTGGGATGTGTTCTCAAAAGATGAAACTCAGAATTAGAATCAGCAACGGAGACAGGACTTGTAAAGTGATTCTTTCCAGGTGGTTCAGTAATTGCCTGCTTGAACCTGTTGCTCAGGAATACGTACCTAAGACCACAGTTGTAGGGCTGGCTCCTTTTAGGATGCTGAGCAATTACAAACAGATACTTAGCTTAAGTCATCTGTGACCCTCAATAAATTAAAGAAGAAATTGAATTTGACCAGTCATGTTTTTATTTTACCACTATCAATTAGAGGAACAGATTAGCACACAATATTGAATTATGCTTGGCCAGCTGCTTACACACTGTTCTTCAGGGTGGAAGGGGAGCAACAAAGGACCATTTTGAGGACATTTCCTGTCCGAGGACTTTCCTATTTACATAGACATGTGCTCATCAAGGACAAGACGGATGTCTCCACAGGGGTCAGATGCACTGTCTCCCACTGGAAAAATGTGGGCTGGGTCAAAAGTTTCCTTCCACAATTACAGTCTCTAGAAGCTTCTCAAGCTACTCAGGGTTCTTTGGTTGCCTTTGGAGAGAATGTTGAGGAAGAGGGCCTGGTGGAATCCCAGACTGTTACCTCACCAGATATGTGACCTTGGGCCTCAGGGACTTCCTCCAGAAACAAAGGGAGTCCTCCTGGCTCCAGAAGCTTTGGTCAGGAGGCTGTCGTCAGGGGTTAGGGCCGTCAGAGACAGATGGGGATGGGGCCCACAAGTGAGAGGGAAACACTGAGGAGGAGTGACCTATTTCTGGAGTTTCCCATCAAGTGGATCTTGGGTCTGGGACAGCCTGGCTCCCAGCCTTGACTGCTAGAGAGACCTGCCAGGGAAGAGCAGCCCCTGGACCTGAGAAGGCTTGTGGATCGTGGTACCCCACCTCTGACCAACTTGTAAACAGACCAGAGCTTTTCTCCATGAGGCCCTGGCCAGGCCTGTCTGGGCAGCAGCTTGGGAGGCCACGCCAGCCTACAAGGTGACAGGACAGGCCCTTTGAAGGGCCAGGCACAGCAATAAGAAACCTGAACCAGGAGGGCAACGGGGGTGTTGGGGTTGGAAAAACACTCTCAGGCATTTTTCTGCCTTACAGGGAAAAAAGAAAATCCAAAGGGCCAAGTTCTGCCTGTGGAGCTGGTACAGCCTGGCCCACACTGGCCGGGCCACTACGGTCGACGCACTTTGAGGTCTGAACTGCGAACGTCAGCAGGCTTTTTCCTGGCTGGCAGGAAGGGAAAGTTCCCTCCAGTGACAGACAGGAATAATGGATTTGGGGCAAGTCTGTGCCTTCAGAGGTTACCGTGAAAATTAATGGAGGGCTACGTTAAGTAATGTTACTCTAATCCTGCAGTTTGGGGCAGGGGCTGAATTTCTGTTTTATGGCATGTTTTACAAACTAACCTATTTTAGATGTTGGAACACCACGCCGTAGCAAGTTCCAGGTCAGGAAACCTGCCCCTCTGGAATGCCACGGTCCTTGGCCACTCCTGGGCGGCCTGGTCCACTTGCCTGCTATCTCCCCTGAACCTTTAACATCGGCTCATTTATCTTTCAGGTGTTATAATCATCGGCTTCCATCAGTATGCCATTATCCTAAATGGGCAATTATCTACATTGTCACTTTTGCTTTTGCTCTTTTGACCTAGAGGTCACAGAGCCCTGAGTGTAACTGAATCCAGCAATATTATTCCCTTACCTGTCATATAAATAGTCATCCCGGCAAAATGAGACCCAAGGGGGCTTTTCGCGAGGTGTTGAGAAGGCCAGTCTCACTCAATCCTTTATTCGGCTCTTTAAGGAATGCAGTACTGTTTTGGCACGCTATCAAAATAAAACAAAGTTCCATTTTTCAGCTTCTTTATTTAAAGTGTGCACCCCTGAGCTTACAAATGCTTCTTTGTGGCCTTCTTTATTGAAATTTCCATTCAGCTCTTCCATCTGTTAGCTATGTTTACCAGTATTTCCAGGGAAAGAATTCAGTATTTCACCTTTATTTGGGGTGTAAGGTCATAAAACTGTCTGGATTATTTCAGCTATATTTATACCAAACTTAATATTGCTTCTTTAACAGGTTTAAAGCTTTTAATTCCCTGGTTCATTATTCACAGGGAACAGTCTGAAGAGAACTGTGTTTTAAAATGAGGAAGGCATTTTATACCTTCTTGCTATCCCTTCACCATCCCCCAAAGAGAAAGTGTTCTATAAATGTGGATTTCATCCAAAGAACATCCAATTAAACTCCCGTCCGTCCCCTGTGATGGCTGTCGACTGCACATTATTGCATTTCAGGAGCAGAGACTTGCTCCAAGTTCTCTTTTTTCCTAGAAATATTAATGTCATTATGATCTTAGAATATTCTTTTGACTCATGGTGTAGCACCCAAGGTTGAAGCAAGATCTCCCATACAGAGATGATACATACGTGTGTGGATAAATAGATATGTATGTATGTACATATGTGTGAATATGTGCCTGTATATGGATATGTGTATGTGTACATGTATATTTGTGTATATGTGAATGTGTATATTTGCATATGTGTATGTGTTTTATAAATAAATATGTATTATATATTTAAATTTCTCAAAGCAAAGTGCCTCAGCCTTCAGCAGTAAGTTTGGAACTACATCCAAAAGAAATAATAAGACAATAAAAATGCGAAGATTATTTTTCTTTGTAGAATTGACACATCAAAATTAAAAAAACAAAAACTTTTCACACATTCCCCATAGCAGCATAAACTTGAAGGAAGCAGTGTGGAGTCATGAAAAGAACATCACTTTGAAGTGGGCATATAGTGGACACACTTCCAGGCTAATTGGGAGTGGTGGGACATGGGGGCAGTAATGCATCTGATCTCCATCTCTTCCGCTGCCCGATAGGAGCCACGCAGCCTATTAAAGTGGCTGTGTGAGGACTGAGGCAGACGTGCCATGCCTGCATGGTGCCGGGCTGGTAGTGTTCATTAGCAATGGGCTTTGTTATCACTACACCAGATTTCCCAGGGTAAGAGGTGACTGGAGTTTGTGTCTAAACCATTTGTTTTCACACTGTTAATGGTCTGACACCTGCCATCTGTGACCTTTTGCCAGATGACCACCTACGAATGTTCCCTGTTGTTGTTTCCTCGTTGATGAGTCCTGACCACATCCCCCCAGGAGTTTGCAGCGCTTGCCGGGGAAGAGTGTCAATCTTCACCCCTATATTTATTTCCTGTGGTAACGGGCTCCCCATAGGCAGGTTCAGTGGCCTGATAGAAAGAGGTAAGGCCGTGCTTCTGGGATTTGATTAAATGCAGATTTTAATCCCATAAGTCTGAGGTAGAACCTGAGATTCCGCACATGGACTCAGGTAATCCCAGTGCGGCTTGTCCACGGGCCATTCTTTGAGTTTCAAGGACCTAAGGTTCCTCAAATACTGTGGAATGTAAGGCTTTGTAACAACAGGAATACCTTCAATTTCAACGGAAATCTATATAACACAATTTGTTTTTTTTAAAAAATGGCAACACCTGTCCCATGACTTTTCAAACTCAAAGGAAATAAATAAATGGATGGTATGTTTTTCCTGCCCTCCTGTGAATGGTTTAGGAAAGGTAGTCTCTTCTTGACAAATGTGTGTTGTCTGCTGCAGATCATGCACGGGTCGGTTCATAGACTGAGGGAGATGCTTTCTTGAGGCGAGCTGGTTTGCTTCCCGGCTACCCTGGGATCCCAGGATGGTGGCAGTGGGAAGGCTAGGGAACAGCAAGACATGCCCTGAATGCTCAGTAGAACACTGGCCACAACGCTCCATGGACCTTCAGCTAGGCAGGGGCTTGCTAGCAGAATTCTCCACCCCTCGAAGAATTGGTATTTCTGAAGAACCTCACTCCTGGGTCCCTGAGTGGTTTTATTTATTTTTAATGATCATGTTAGGTGTTGTGGATTTTAATTCAGTAGTTGTCTTTTATTGACTTGTTCTTCGGAAGAAGCCAAAGACAACTGGTCTCAAAGACATTTCTCTGAGTCCCTCCTGGCTTTGCCTGAGGCCAGCTGCTCTGCCTTCATCTCTCTGAAACTCAGTCCCCTTTTCTTAACCCAGAGGTCACTAAGGTTTTCTGATTCTCTAAAATCATACACACCTGTGATTTAGTCAGAGCTGCTGGTAAAGATGACTGCAGGAATGCAGTGTGGAAATGTGCTTCTTTGTGAGCACAAAGAAAACTTTGGAAGCTACTTCTTTTTTTGTTTGGGTCAAGTAATTTCTACCCTGCCCTGAGTTACCATGCTTTTCAGAACCATCACTTGCTGTACATGTGTTTTCAATGTGAGCCACAGCTTAAAATACCTTTCCTCGATTTCTGTGAGACAGAGGACAGTGTGTGTGTTCAGGCCTGTGTTTGTCTGTGTCTGCACGTTTCCACTCGGCCATCATTTGGGGATGCTGATGGGCCCTAATCCACTTTTAATAGCCTAGTGAGAGATCGCATAGTGCTTTGTTTTACAAAATATGAAAACTATCTGCAGCTGTGAAGGAATAACCCTTGTAATTCATCGGAGAGCCTGCCTCTCTTCCTTGTGGGATCTACTCCATATCTCACATCAGCTCATTATTCTGTCCGCCCCCATGGATGCAGAGAGCCCACAGGATCGATGCTATAAAACAAGACGCTATTTCCACAGGCCGGGAAGGGGAAGCCGTGACAGGAGTGATGAGGCACAAGTGAGTTAAGAAGACAGTATATCTCTCCACACCAGATGATATACTGTCCTTTATTCTGCAGCTATATTTATATTAACAGTGCAGCTAAGAGAAGAGAAAAGTAGAATTCTTTATGTTTTTGATTCATTTATTTACAAGGCCTTGTCTTCAACATTTTCAGTGTTCTTTGGAAATTTTGCAAGAAGCAACAATGGCCATGGCCTTCTTCTTTCAAGATTTCCTTTAATTAATTTTTATATATCATTCTAAGGTCTATTTTTGGATAGATGTAGTCATTTCTGTGCTTTAAATTAAAGCTACTATTCAAAAATTCAGTCTAGTTCTACTTTTCAAAAATGTATCATGTATAGTGGTTTTAATTTTCACCCAATAGTAAATAAATGAACTCTAAGATACTCATAACCTGATAATGGATTTGATTTTTCTTACAAACAGGTAAGAAAATAACATGTTAAAATCTTCTCTATCTTTTCCAAGGAGAATAAAGTCTTAATTAACTCATTCTTGGAATAAGACGTGACTCCTTCAGTTGAGTTTCTTCTCCACATACTCTCAAGAGGAACTGACCACTTAGAATGCATGTGTAGACATTCCTGAGAGCTGGGCCAGCACACCCAGTAGCTCTGAGTCAACAGCTGACTGACTTCAGAGTGAACTGCTCACTTCTCCTGCCCATCCACGTACACTCAGATATTCCTCTGGTGTCATACATACCCTTCCAGGTGTCAGCCCTCTTCCTTCACTGGTATGACTCTGCTTTGAGATGTGGTCCTGAGGTGCCCTGAACCCTTTTGTGAAGTGGGTTCGTGTAAATGAGCCTTTCATGTCCAATGTTTGACACTGTGCAGCACTAAACCATTCTGAGCAATGGACAGGGCTTTCATTACCATCTCAATAAAAGAATAGAGCGGTATTGGAGGCATGATTACTTCAGTAGATGCTGATACCTTCCAAGGAATATCATGACTGTTGAGAGAGACCTTGGTTAACCAAATAACAGCTGTTTCCCTCATAGTGCACTTAAAGTTAAAGTAGTGGGCCCTCGCTGCGTTTCCTAACTGCCCTGAATAAAGTATAGAGCTCATGCTCTGTTTTTCCCATGACCTTCCCCTGCATTTTTCATCATCCATTGAGCCATTTGCTTTAACCCCTGCTGTTTGAGCCCAGTGTTTGCAGTTAGGGGTTGGCAGAGAAAGAAGATGTGGTTTTCCAGTATTAATCCCACCTAGTGATCATCACAAGCTTCCTTAAGGGACCTTTTTACCTGCATTTTGCTCTGAAACATATCTCCCAGCTTAAACATGAGAAATATCGAACAGGAACATAGTGGTAATCTTTTCAATAAAACCTTCCTTCCATGAACTAGTTGGTACTGACAAACTGCTACTTGAAGAGAAGTTGAGAGGAAAAGAAGAATATTTGCATCTATTTTCACATTTAGTTTTATCTTAGGCATCTAATAGACCTCTGCCAGTTCCTCCCCCATTAGCCATTTCCATTGGAAATGGCTAATGGGGGAGGAACTGGCAGAGGTCTATTAGATGCAAATATTAGAGGTCTATTAGATGCAAAATAGATGCAAATATTCTTCTTTTCCTCTCAACTCCTCTTCAAGTGGCAGTTTGTCAGTAACAACTAGTTTATGGAAGGAGGGTTTTATTGAAAAGATTACCACTATGTTCCTGTTTGATATTTCTCATGTTTAAGCTGGGAGATATGTTTCAGAGCAAAATGCAGGTAAAAAGGTCCCTTTGAAAATAGTCACCAGCCTATTTTCAAAGTTCTCATAAACGAGTGCCCAGTGGTGTGTAATGCTCCGTGTTCTGCTCAGCAGACAATCTAGCACATGATAGTGGGTGACGCTGCACCCCAGTCAGCGTCTCTGTCCTCTGAATCTCTGCACAGGCAATTTCATTTCAAGAGCTGAATATGTTTCTAAAATGTTTAACTGCTTCTGAGGGCACAGTCCCAATCCTCATCCACATTCTTCAAGGGCCCCTTCTGTATTTGAAAGGGGCCTTTTCTTAGTGACACAGAAATTCCAATTATCAACTTAGGGAATTGTTATTTTCACTGAATACATTATGAAAGGACTCAGGAAATTGTGTACAAGAATTTCTCTACATAGACACAAGAACTTCCCAATTATAAAGAACATATTTTACTTTTTCCTTGGCATATTCCTTTTGTGTTCTACCATCAGAGATTAAAAAAAATAATAAGGTTTGTGTTTTGATTATGGTCTTCAATTCATTTTCTCCTTCTGCAACTGAAAATAGCATGCAATTCTGGAGGTGATTGAAGGGCAGTGTGTACTTGAACACCCTGTTGCGCTGTTTTCATCAACACCACTCGTTCTCCAGGACACATACAACTAATCTTTACGAAGACTAGGTGTCTGCTCGCAAGGCTGTCCTTTCTGTTGCTGTTGGAAGTCGACAAAGTTTCTTTGCTTGTCCTCTGTTCTTTCTTGTTCTCTTCAGTTTCTCTTGAGACTGATTGTTGTCTCTCCATTATGTGTTCACACTTCCAAGCTAGCCCCTCTAGTCTTTATAGTATTAGAGCTGGCTCAGATATCACTGAATACTGGCTGTTGGTGCCTTAGGTACTCTCCTTGCTGGGCGTTCTAGATGTTAGAAAACTGTTCCTTTTCCATGGCACCACTTCTTACTCCTACCACTGTAGAACTTCAGCAAATCAGCTAACATCTCCCATCCACTGTTTTATCAAGAGTAGAAACAATAGTTCCTGGCTTTTTTTAAACTCAAAAAAATTTGTTGTGAGATCAAATGACATATTATGAGGGTGTTTTAGAAGACATAGTGCTGTATAACCTTAGGATGCTTGCGCCTGATTTACTCTGAATGGCATCATTAATGCAAAGTAATGTTACTACTATTTTGTTGATCTGCTATGTGACAGCCATTGTTGCAGCTACTTTACACTCATTTTCTCCCTTATTTCTTGTTATCTTGTATTTATAGTTGAAGTGACTTGCCCAGCATTCTGGGCACTGAGCAGCAGGGCTGGGCTTCTACCGAGGGTCTGTCCCATGCCCAGGCTTTCCTTGTGGTTTCTCTCTGAACGCTAAATTAGGAGAAAGAGAAGACAGAGGAAGACACAGTTGAAAATGAATATAGTGTGTTTAAAGTCTTGTTGCTGACATGTTCCAGATTCATCCTGTTTTCCAGCTTAACTCTCTGAGCTCCAAAGGGATACAGTCCTGGGTGCCAGGGCGGGGCAGGGGTGCCAGGGCAGGGCAGGGTTCCAGGGTGTACGGAGTGAGGGATGAGTAAGGATCAAAGTGACTGTGTCTTATAAGCCTTTTACTTATTCTATTATTTCATTTAGTTTAATCGTTTTATTTATGTGTCCTGTGAACCAAATAAAGAGTGCATTAAACCATTCAGAGCCTTACCTCACACTCTAGCAAATGCTTCTTCATTTATTACCTTGGCAGCTTTATTTATTAAAAGATCACCATTTTAAAAATCTTTTCAAAACAGTTGTTTGGAAGCTTTTGGTAAAATGATCTTCTATCCTCATTAGGAATACCATTATGGATGCTTCTCATTAATTTTCTTCCTCCTGATTTTCACTTTCCTGGTATAAACTTTCACTTTACTACTCAATGGTTGGCTCTCAGAACAGGAAGGCAAGTTTGACTTCATAAAATCAACAACTAGCATTTGCACAGTGTTTTACCATTTACAAAGACCGCACTGTTTGCTGCCATTGTCTGGCTCCCAGTGCGGAGGGTCCCTGTTGCAGGACTCGGGCACCAGTGAGGAGGCTGCCGCCCAGGAGCACTCTGCAGAGTCATGTGGGTGTCCACAGTCTCAGCCCACAAGTGCTTCATGCTGACACCTTCCCTGCAAGGACTGTGGCCCATCTCTCTCGTGTTCCACACTATGCCTGAAGCTTGATCCTCAGTAAATATGTGCTGGGTGGAAGCATGAATGAGAGAAAATTAGTGGAAATTGTAGTGTTACCTCTGTAAATCAAAATTTTGGAGCCTCATGTCCGAAGATAGCGTGTAGGTGATATCTGCGAATCACCTAAAATTTTAGGCCAAATTGTGCCCCTGTGCAGCCTCACACATACATTTTTCAGTGAAGAGGTATCCTCCTTATTGTTCACCAGATTCTCAAAAGGGTCCGTGACCCAAATAAAGTGAATAATGACTGCTTTAAAAACTGAAACAACTAGGCACAAAATATTTTAAGATTTTATTCAGCATTCATAACAAAAGATAGAAATCATCAGAAAGTTAGATTTATCCTCTGTGTTCCCTAAATAGTATCTGCATTTCATGTCTAAGCTAATCTACTTCGGATTTCTAAAGCTTAAAACTAACCAGGTGGAAGCTTGGGCTTGTGTTCCTGCCGGCTAATTAATAGCACAGTTCTGTGACCTTGGGTTTCACGGACTCCCACAGCCATCCCAAAGTGCCCCTGAAGGGTTAAAACGGGCAGGGAATAATAGTATGCCAATCAATTTCTTCACTGTGCTTCCCGTGTTGTCTGAATGTTCATAGATTCAGTTTAAATATTGCTTGTGCTTCAGCTGAGAGTATATAATATATGTTTCATTTCCCCCAAGTCTGAAAGTTTCTTAACCGACCTTTGACACTCAGGAATGTATCTCTTCATGAGTTACATTAGATACTTTCTGCTGCCTTGGGTGCTCTTTTTTCTTTTTTTTAATGTATTTTATTTATTTTTCACAGAGAGGAAGGGAGAGGGATAGAGAGCTAGAAACATCGATGAGAGAGAAACATCGACCAGCTGCCTCCTGCACACCCCCTACCAGGGATGTGCCCGCAACCAATGTACATGCCCTTGACCGGAATTGAACCTGGGACCCCTCAGTCCGCAGGCCGACGCTCTATCCACTGAGCCAAACCGATTTCGGCCCTTGGGTGCTCTTTAAGAGAGAGTCTGTTTCCTTTCCTCTCTGTGACACACTAGTATATATGGAGCTGTTGTATAGGATGTGTTCATTTAGGATGGTAGTGAAGTAGCTGAGGGCCTATTACACAGAATCCCTAAGTCCAACAGAGGACTTTCCTAGGCACTAATTACATCAGATCCCCTAATGTACAGTATAATACACTAGCAAATAATTTATATCACTGGGTAACTTTGCAGTTTATCGTAGAATGTATTGTAATTAAAGTAAGCCATTACTCCTCATCCAGCCATATTATTTCATACCTTTTATATCTTACAATAGTCAAAGAATAGCAAAAGGAATCCAAAGGAAAAAAATGTATAAAAGTGCACAAAAATGTTTAAAAGTGCATAGCTTAGCTTTTAGTCTACAAAATATTCAATAGGTGAATACTGGTTTATAATAGTTATGAAGGCCAGTTTTCACAAATTGTGAATATTAAAAAGAAACAAGGTATTTTTTAAATCAAAACAAAGCATAGTATACATTATAGTGAAGTAGCTAATAAGAAACATTTATTCATCAAAGAGTTAGTAAACATAGTCTTTCCTTGGTTGAAGCAGAAGAACTCCAAGATAAGCATCCGAGTTTGAATTTTTTAATACTTTATGAGTCATATTTTATAGACAGGCTACATTGACACCTTTTCCAAAGCTATCCTTCCAATTAAAATTTTAAAAACAAATGATGAAATGGTCATTGTTGTACTTTTTGAACATATCTAGTTAATTAAACTATCACTAAATATTTACAATGTGTCCTCTCAAACATTGCAGATGTAATAGAAAGCCTGTCTCTAGGACATTATATGCTTTGCTAAATTAGATATCCCAGTGTTTACACACATACGTATGGTTAATGATTCATGTTACCTACTAAAGTTTCCTCTTTCCTAATTTAAAAGATATTTAAAGGCTGAATACTGAAATGTTTATTTTTGACCTCGGAATCTTACTGCTTTATATAGTAACACATAAACAAGCTAAATACTTATTTTAATACCACCAAACCCACTTTTTACCTTCATTGCGAAAGAAAGGTCCGGTCAGCTGAGGTCAACCTGGACACTCCCAGCTTCGCGGGCACAGAGCTGGGGAACTCGGTCACAGTGTGGAGCGTCAGATGCAAACTGAACATGCTTCTCAGCAGCTTAGAGCTGGGATTAACTTGGATCCCCTCGTCCTCTACTTTTAATGAAATTCCCTCCCTGTGTTTTCGTGTTTGGAAGAGAGTCCAAAGTTATCTCATGCTAATTCAGCCCGGCAGTGCCCTCCGGGGATGTCACAGGCTTCCCTGACCTCTCCAGAGAGAGACTCAGCAAAGGGATGAGGAGAATGAAACATTCCTGAGAAATTGGAAAGCAGCAGCCCCCAGAGAATTTGCAGAGAAACTCGCTCCAGACTCAGCTGCCAGATACTCAAGTCACCTTTTCAGCACTTGCTTGATGTCTCTCTCAGTCCATCTGGCTTGACTCAGAGGTCAGTCTGGTGGCTGGGAAAGGTGGCAGCTCCGAGAAGAATCAAGGGAGGCCCAGCAGCAGCACTTTCTGTCTTTCTCATTTGTTACTGGAAATACACTCAAAGGCGGGGACACAACGTAGGGTGGAAATAGTGCTGGGTTTTGCTTGGCTGTCTTTTTTTTAAACCTAAAATTTACGTTAAATGAACTGGCATTTTTATTTCCCAAATAATGAGTTCCCTGATTTTTGATAACTGAAATTTAAGGGTTGCTGTTATTTTTATCATGTAGAACCTCTGTAACTAATTATTTTGTAATTGTATTTCTTATTTTACAAAGGATGTTTTCTCTTGTGTCTTTAATGAAATTTGGGGCGGTGTGGGGGAGGGGGGAGGGGGAGAGGTGGTTACAAAATATGGTTCCAGTTTTAAAATTATATTCTCTTTGTGGTTTACATTTCTTATATGAAGAATTTCAGAAAAGTAGAAAAACATGAGTATTCTAAAATATGATATCTATATTGTAAACTAACAAAAAAACTACATTTTCTAGTTTGAATATTTACTTTTACGGTGAATTGAATCAAGGTCAGTATGCCCTGCAGTGATGGTGTGAGAAGAAGGTTTGAAGATTCTTACTCACTTCTACACTTCTGTCAGATTCCTAGGGAAACACCCCTCTATCAGCCCTCGGTTAGGCTGGATCGCTAAACAGGCAGACCTCACTGGACCAGATCCGGCTGGCTACTTGCCATGCAGTGTTTAGTCCAGGCAAAGTTTTACATTTTTTAAAGCTAACAGCCAAAATTTGGGTGTTTTTTTTTAGCATAGCACTTGGTTTTCCAGCATTTCAGATGGGAACCGTCTGCTGGAGTGAAGTGCACATTGCCTTTCTAGAAATGGGTATTCTCTGTGTGGGCCACCAGGGTGAGCCCACTGGGTGCCCTGCAGGCCTTGTATTTGGAAACTCTGTCTTAGTCTTTTTGCCAGTGCCTTGTTAAAAAAGAGAAATCACAAAATGAATTGCACAACAACCCAAAATCTCTGGGACACAGCAAAAGCAGTCCTGAGAGGGAAGTTCATAGCATAACAGGCATACCTAAAAAAAAAAAAAAAAGAAAAATAAACAATAAACTATTTAACCCTACAAGCTAAAGAATTAGAAAGAGAACAAGAAACTACCAGAGTAAGTAGAAGGAAGGAAATAATAAAGATTAGAGCAGAAATAAATGGCATAGAGACTAAAAATAATACAAAAGATCAATGAAACCAAGAGCTGGTTCTTTGAAAAGATAAACAAGATTGATGAACATTTAGCCAGAGTCATCAAGAAACAAAGAGAGAGGACCCAAATAATTACAATCAAAAATGAAATCAGTGAAGTAACAACTGACATCACAGAAATACAAAGGATTGTAAGAAAATACTATGAGCAACTATATGCCAACAAGCTGGACAATGTGGATGAAATGAACAAAGTCCTAGAAAAATACAATCTCCTAAAACTGAATCAAGAAGAATCAGAAAACCTGAATAGGCCATAACAATTGAGGAAATTGAAGCAGTACAAAATAAAATAAAATAAAACCTCCCAGCAAAGAAAAGCCCTGGTCCAGAGGGCTTCACAGGGAAGTATTACCAAATAGTCAAAGAAGAACTAACACCTGTCCTTCTCAAACTATTCCAAAAATATCCAAGAGGAAAAAACACTTCCAAGCTCTTTTTATGAGGCCAACATTATCCTAATTCCAAAACCAGATAAAGACACTGCAAAGAAAGATAACTACAGGCCAATATCCCAGATGAACATTGATGCTAACATCCTCAACAAAATATTAGCAAGTTGGATCTAGCAATATATTTAAAATATCATCACCACGATCAAGTGGGATTTATTCCAGGGATGCAAGGCTGATATAATATTCACAAATCAATAAATGTGATACATCACATAAACAAATTGAAAGACAAAAATCACATGATTGTATCAATATATGCAGAAAAAGCATTTGACGAAAACCAACACCCATTCCTGATAAAAACTCTCAGCAAAATGGGAATAGAGGGGTCATTCCTCAACATAATAAAGGCCATATATGACAAACCTAGAGCAAACATCTTACTCAATGGGCAAAAACAAAAACTATTTTCCATAAGAACAGGAACAATGTAGGGATGTCCACTTTCACTACTGTTATTCAACATGGTACTGGAAGTGCTAGCCATAGTGATCAGACATGAAGAAATAAAAAGCATCCAAATTGGAAAGGAGAAAGTAAAACTGTCATTATTCACAGATGACATGATATTATACATAGAAAACACTAAAGAATCCACCAAAAACCTACTAGATTTAAAAAGAATTCAGCAATGTAGCAGAATACAAAATTAACACCCAAAAATCGGTGGTATTTTATATACTAATAATGAAGTCTCAGAAAGAGAAAGTAAAAAATAAAAATCCCATTTACCATAGCAATAAAAAAAATTAAGATACCAACAGAAACCACGTCATCTTAAAGTAGGGAGCTGCTGTGACTAGGAGCCCAGTCTCACTACCTCCCAGACTGGCCTCAGACACCATACCAGACCCTACAGCCATTCTGGCCAAAGATCTGCTACCTCACCTGCAGACCCAGCCTGTCAGCCACAGGCTCCTGTGAGCCATGGAAAGCGCGACCCTCCAAGCCCGCCTCTTCAGCCACAGGCCCCTCACTACCTGGTGCCTGGGCCCTCCAGTGAGTCTCAGAGTATGTGGTTTGTGACCCTCCCACCAAGCCCGCCACTGCAGCCAAAGGCACCACATGACTTGGCGTCTGGACCCTCCGGTGAGAGCAAAACAAGGGGAGACAATGAAACAACCCACAAAGGAAAGAAAAGGAGAAATCATCAGAAAAGGGATGAAATTAAATGGAGGCATGCAATATGTCAGAAAAAGAATTTAGAGTCAGGGTCATACAGTTTCTAAACTGGCTGGATGAGAAAATCAACAACTTATGTAAGAATCGAGAGGAAATGAAGAATGATATAGCAAAAATAAAAAACACAATGGAAGATTTCAACAGTAGACTAGAAGAAGCTGAGGACCAAATTAGCGAGTTAGAATACAAGGTAGATAAATATACCCAATCTGAACAGCAATTGGAGAAAAAAATTAGAAAGCAGCAGGAGAGTCTAAGGGAGCTTTTGGACAACATGAAATAAAGTAACATCCATGTAATATGAGTGCCAGAAGCACAAAAAGAGGAGCAAGGATTAGAAAATCTATTTGAAGAAATAATGACAGAAAACTTCCCTGATTTGGGAAAGAACAAAGTCATACAAGCATAGAGAGTCCCAAACAAGAGGAACGCAAAAAAGACCCACATGAAGACACTTCCTAATTGCAATGGCAATCATTAACAACAAAGAGTCTTAAAGATTGCAAGAGAGAAACAGAGAATTACATACAAGAGATCCCATTAGATTATCAAATAATTTCTCAACAGAAACACATCAAGCCAGAGGGCTAGGGAATGAAATATACAAAGGGATGTAAAGCAAGGTTCTGAATCCAAGAATACTCTATCCAGCAAGGCTATCATTCATAATTGAAAGGGAAATCAAGAGCTTCACAGACAAAAAAATAGGTAAAGGGAGTTTATCACTACCAAGGCAGCACAGCAAGAAATGCTAAAGGAAAAAAAAAAAAAGAAAAAGAAATGCTAAAGGGAATAGAAATGGAAGGAACACAGGCATACAGAACAAATATGGTAACAAAAAAGTACCTATCAACAATAACCGTAAACGTAAATTATTTAAATGCTCCAATCAAAAGACATTGAGTGGCTGAAATGGATAAGAAAACATGACCTGTATATATGCTGTCTACAAGAGACCCACCTCAGAACAAAGGATTCACACAGACTGAAAGTGAACGGATGGAAAAATATTTTTCAAGCAAATAGAAATGAAAAAAAAAAAAAAAGCTGGGATAGCAATACTTATATCTGACAAAATAGAACTCAAAGTGAAGGCCATAACAAGAGATAAGGAAGGCCAATTCATAATACTAAAGGGATCGACACAACAAGAGGATATAACTGTGGGAAACATATGTGCACCCAATGCAGGAGCACCCAAATATGTAAAAAAAATTACTGGAAGATATCAAGGGAGAAATCGACAGCAACACAATCATAGTAGGGGACTTTAGTGCCCCACTGACACTGGATAAATCCTCTAGACAAAAAATCAACAAAGAAACAGCAGTCCTAAATGACTCACTAGATCAGATGGACTTAACCCTTTGCACTCGCTTGCTTTTTTCTTGATTCCTTTATTCTAATGCTAACCGTGTCAAGTCACACTCGACATCCGAGTGCAAAAGGTTAATTGACATCTTCAGAATATTTCACCCCAAAGCTATTGCATGTACATTCTTCTCAAGTGCACATGGGACATTTTCAAAGATATACCACATATTGAGACACAGGCAAAGTCTTTTCAAATTCAAGAATATTGAAATCATATCTTCTCAGATCACAATGGCATAATATTAGAAATCAACTACAATAAAAACAAGTTTAAAAATTCAAACACTTGGAGGCTAAATAGCATGTTTTCAAACAATTACTGAGTTACCAAAGAGATCAGAGAAGAAATAAAAAACATCCTGGAAACAAATGAAAATGAAAACAACAATCCAAAATCTATGGGACAAAGTGAAAGCAGTCCTCAGAGGGAAGTTCATAGCATTAAAAGCCTACCTCAAAAAACAAGAAAAACTGGTAATAAATTATCTAACTCTATGACTTAAAGAATTAGAAAAAGAGCAACAAGAAAAGCCCAGTGTGCACTGAAGGAAGGAAATAATAAAGATCTGAGTGGAAATAAATCCCAGAGAGACCAAAAAAATCAATACAAAAGGTCAGTAAAACCAAGACCTGGTTCTTTGAAAGGATAAACAAGATTGATGAACCTCTAGCCAGGCTTACCAAGAAACAAAATCAGAAATGAAAGAGGCGAAATAAAAACAGACCCCACAGAAATACAAAGGATTGCAAAAAAGATACTAGGAACATACCATGTTCATGGATTGGTAGAATTAACATCATTAAAATGTCCATACTACCCAAAGCAATCTATAGATTCAGTGCAATGCTTATTAAAGTGCCAATAGCATATTTCACAGATCTAGAACAAATACTCCAAAAATGTATATGGAACCAAAACAAAGTCAGAATGGCCACAGCAATCTTGAGAAAGAAGAAGGAAGTTGGAGGGATCAAAATACTAGATATGAAGTTATACCACAAAGCCACTGTACTCAAAACAGCCTAATACTGGCACAAGAACAGGCATATAAGTCAATGTAACAGTACAGAGACCCCAGAAATCGACCCAAGTCCTATGCTCCTTTAATGGACCTGAGTAGATACTTGACAAAGGATACAAGAAAACACAATGGAGTCAAGACAGTCTCTTCAATAAATGGTGTTGGGAAAATTGGATAGGTACATGCATAAAAATGAAACTAGACCACCAACTTACACCATACACAAGTATAAATTCAAAATAGATAAAAAACAAATGTAAGTCGTGAAGCCATAAAAGTCCTAGAAGAAACCATAAGCAGCAAAATCTCTGACATCTCTCATAGCAAATGTTTTTGGATACATCTCCTACGGCAAATGAAGCTAAGGAGAAAATAAACAAATGGGACTACATAAAAATAAAAAGCTTCTGCACAGCATTAGAAACTATGAACAAAATGAAAAGGGAACCCCCTGTATGGAAGAACATATTTGGCAATGATACATCTGTAAAGGGTTAATATCCAAAATATATAAGAAACTCATACAACTTAACAAAAGGAAGACAAACAATCCAATTCAAAAAAGGACAAAGGACCTGAGTAGATACTTCTCTAAAGAGGACATACAGATAGCCAAGAGACATGAACAAATGCTCAAAGTCACTGATCATCAGAGAGATACAGATTAAAATGACAATGAGATTTCACCTCATAGCTGTCAGAATGGTTGCCATCTATAAATCAAGAAATGGTAAGTGCTGGCCAGGATGTGGAGAAAAGGAAATCCTAGTACACTGATGGTGGGAATGAAAACTGCTGCAGCCATTATAGAAAACAATTAATTATGGAATTTGCGTTTTACCCAGTGATCCCACTTCTGGGAATATATCCTAAGAAACCTGTAACACCAATCAAAAATAATGTATAATATCTAAGGTCTGGTAACAGCCCAACTGCCCATCAGTGGACGTGTGGATACAGAAGCTGTGGTACATCTACACCATGGAATACTATGCAGAAGTCAAAAAGAAGGATATCTTACCCTTTGAGACAGCATGGAGAAACCTAGAGAGTATTATGCTAAGCGAAATAAGCCAGTCAGAAAAAGACAAGTATCACATGATCTCATTCATATGTGGAATGTAATGAACACAATAAACTGAACAAAATAGATCCAGAGACATAGAAGCATGAACAGACTGTCAAATCTCATAGGGAAGGTGAGGATGGGTGGGTGGGTGGGTGGGTGGGTGAGTGGGTGGGAAAAGATCAGCCAAAGAACTTGTATGCATATATGCATAACTCATGGACATAGAAAATAGGGTGGTGGAGGCCTGGGGTAGGGTGCAGGCTGTAAGGTGTCAATGGGAGAAAAAAGAGGACATATCATAAAGAGGTAATATGCAAATTGACTGTCACACCTTCGCATAGGATGGCCACCCCCATGTGGTCACAAGATGGCTGGCCAGGGAGGGCAGTTGTGGGCAATCAGGGCCAGCAGGGGAGGGCAGTTCGGGGCGATCGGGCCAGCAGGGGAGGGCAGTTGGGGGCGACTGGGCCAGCAAGGGAGCAGTGAGGCGTCGATCAGGCTGGCAGGGGAGTAGTTAGGGGGTGATCATCAGGCTGGCAAGCAGAAGTGGTTAGGGGCAATCAGGCAGGCAGGCAGGCAAGCGGTTGGGAGCCAGCAGTCCTGGATTGTGAGAGGGATGTCCGACTGCCAGTTTGGGATCGGACCTAAACCAGCAGTCAGACATCCCCTGAGGGTTCCCAGATTGGAGAGGGTGCAGGCTGGGCTGAGGGACACCCCCAGTGAATGAATTTCATGCACTGGGCCTCTAGTACTTTCAATAATAAAAGATTTTTTTAAAAGATAAATCACTTTTCAAAATACTTTTGTTCACTAGAAAGTTATTCCTAATCCTTTTGTAAAAGCAGATATACAAATATTACATCATTTCTTCATTGGCTTACATTATTATTCTCAAGATATTTCTGTCTCCTACATAGTGAGCTAGAAAGAGGGTTGGCCTGGACAATGGAAGGTGTGGGCTCTTATGCTGGGTGTGTCTCTAGCCACCTGTAACATCTTGTTTGACCCCCATTTTCTTATCCTTAAAAAACAGATGAACCTGCTCTCAAAAAGTTCTCTGATCTTTGTTACTGTGCACTTTCTAGTAAGTCAATACACAAAAGCTTAGGTTTTCTAACTCCCCTAATTTATCTGTCCAAAAAGAAAAAAAGAAAAATCACAGAATCAAACATGTTGATGCACTGAGAGATATTGTCTGTAACAAACATGTATTGTCCTTTGTAATGGTGAGGACTGCTCACGTAGGCCTTCCCCCCGCCCCCGCCTTTCATCTCCACAGTTCTCATGAGATGGCCCAGGCTGAGCAGTTAGAGTGGACATCTGCACTGGACTTTTGAGTAGAGTCATTGATGAGGGATCCGGGGATGTTTCAAAGGACTCAGGCTACAGGCTTAAAAATCCTCAGCTCTGGGTGTGAAGGCTGAAGGTGGGACAGGGAGGAAGGACCTGTGCTGAGTCCTGGAAGTATCTGCCCAAGGCTCTGGTTTTGTGGCTGCATCTAAGTCAGTGTGTGCTGAAGGAGTTAAAGGGCCCCAGTCCCAGCTCCCCATAGGGGAGTGTCTTGGGCACTGGAGAGAACCTGGCACAAAGTGTGTTTTCATGGAACTGCTTATCAAAACTAAGCCTCTGCCGGTTCATTTAGATGGGCGGGTTGGGTGGAAAACTGGCAGAGGGATCAGGAAATCTGCCTTCTGTTCCTCATTCTGCTGCCGCCTGACCCCTTCGCAGGTCATTCCCTCTAGCGTTCTCAGTTTCTCCATCTGTAAAATAAGACAAGGACATAACGTTCTTTATAAGAAATGTTAGAGAAAGTTTTCTGATTATTTTCATCAAAACTATGGCAAATGAATATTTCCATGGGGGCTCTGCCTTGATCCAGTCTTTGATTTACTCTTGTTAGTGCCTTATCAGTTTGGAGGTACTTTTCAGACCACAGCCTTCTTGCTGCCTATTAGTGGTTGTGTTCCCACCTAACCTGCATGTCAACACCATCCCCCACTCTAGGAAGGGAGACAGTGGAGGTGGGAGCTCTTTATGCCAACATAAACAATAAAGTTTGGAAACACTTAGACCAAGATAATTAGGAAAATTATGTTGAATAAAAGATGGCATTAGACTTCTTATTATGCTTAAGTTAGAATCCAGTTCCAAAAATCACTCTCCAGTTAACCAATGTGTTTATAAAGGTTTGTTTGCTTTTGTTGGTTTAGTTGTTTTCTTTTAAATATTTTATTTGTTTAAATCTGCTTATTATTCCCCAGTTCAGGCTCCACTTAGGAATTTTTCTTCTTCATTGAGAAATCATGTTGGAAAAATACCGCTATCAACAGCTGTTTACTATTTAGGAACACTATTAAACAAAGGAACACTATCTAACAATGATTAATGAAGCTAACTATTAAGAAAAAAAGACTTAAAGCTCCTCTGAAATATCTACTTGTATAATGCAAATTTATTTTTTTGAAATAGCAGAACCCCACATTAAGACAAACATATAAATTATCAGAATTTTTATGCTCTTTTAAAACTCGAATATAATTGATCTGTTTTGGGCAAGGAATCAGAAATTCCTAAGGATGGAAATGCTGAAACCCTGATTCCATTCTAAAACACTTAAAAATAGAAAGAATTAGTGCTCTGAAAAATGCTGTGTTTTTATGCTGAGCATGAGAATGGTCTGTGGAATTGTCACATCATATCTCAGTGATCGTTAGGAAGCACTGATCTCTTAGGCATTAACCCTGGAATTTTCTCCAATAATATTATCTTGTATAATGGCAATAATATTTAATAGATCACAAAGTGCTTTGAAAATGTCATCTAGTGCAATGAGGTGAGTGACTGGCATTAGGACTTCCATCTGTGTCCTTTTCACTGCATGACAATGAGACTGTGCTCTGTGGCTGCCTATATTCCTTTAAAAACACTTCGTTTGGAAAGAAGAATAAACACACAAGGCCTTCATGTCTTGGTGCTGTGATCCTCTCAGCTCTCACGTTCTGCATACGGTTTGGGTTTTTGTTGTATGTGTTTTTGTATCCAGTCTCACACCACAGGCTCCCATTACATAAAAGTACACAAGTGATCACAGAAGGGGTTCCTACCAGCACTGTGTTTACTGCTGGGAACAAGATCTTTTAAAAATACATAACAAAACATTTTTTCTTCACTCGTAGCTCCCACCTCCAGTAGTGGTGAATCAGATGAGAAACCAGCAGTTCTGTGATGCGTGGCTCTGTTCTCCTCCAGAGCCTCCAAACTGCGGGACAGGGGCTGGGGAATACGCTCAGCTAAAGAGATGGGAGTTTCAGCAGGTGGCACTGTTTCCTCTAAGTGATCAGGACATCTCTGCCCCCCAGTTGGGGGGCACTGTTCACTCTTAAGAGCAAATGTCTAATGGTTGTCCTTTTACTCAGTAGTTCTAGAAAAGTTTCAAACTAACTGATTTGGAGACAAAGGTGAGTCCTGAAAACTAAGAAATAGGCTCTCATTGCTTTGTAGATCACCAGGCTTCATGATGACTGAGATATTCCATTGTTTCCCCCTAGAGCAGACCTGCAGTCCCTGTCACTTTTAGAAATACAATACTTGATTTTTTTTTTCATCTGTGTTTGTCCTGGAGTCAATCACACACTCTATGGGAAAGGAAAAAGAAAGGCAGGAGCAATTGTGTGACTGTCATTCCCTCACTGACCCAGCTCTGTAATGTCTGTGGACACACGCGTCTGGAGCCTAACCAGATAGCAAGGACAGCGCATGGGGAGTTGAGGGTTTATCACTTGGCAGCTGGTTTACTCATGGGGAGACACTAGGACTATATCTCCATGCCCGTAGAGAATCGATTGACTGAATGTTTTCCTTAAAGACTTAATTCTCTGACTCCTCAGCTCACTTCATTGTCCTCTCTCTGGGCTCTGTACTGAATTTGTTCTTTTTCATTTCGCTTAAGAGGATTCATTCTGGAGGAAAACTCCCTCTGAATAATGGGGCTGGGGCGAGGACTCATTGTGTATTGTCGCACCTGTGGATGGCCCACATTTAGCAGCATCTTAGAATATGTCCTAAAGCTCCAACAGCACAAGCCACCCTCACCCACTTTGCTTCTCTCACTGTGGTTTTAGAAAGATATAGTAGAATTAGAAACTGAAGATTTGGTGCAGAGTGAGCAGAAAATGTGATTAATGCATGGCTCATTCTCAAGAGCAGAAATGTACACTATATGTTCCACTTGCACAATTTAAAATGGCCAGCTTCTTCATTTAGGGCTTTTGGAGCAAATGTTCAATAACTATCCTTTAAATCAATAATATTGATTTAAAAATAAAAGTATCAACACTATGTAGTATCTGACGCTGAAGAAAAAAATTTGAGGGACAAGTAAAATTTATTTTTAAAATATTATTAGTTTGAAGTTTTCTAAATACCCTTTTACTCTTAATAAATGCAATAAGAACACCGTCATGTTCTTTGACAAAATGAATAGGTATGTGATCGCGATGGGTTTCGTGGACTTCACTTTGGAGACTCCGCACATTGCATATCTTCCCAGGAAGGTTCCAGTCCTGAAGTGAACACCCGCCTGACTAAACACCCCTCAAGGTGCTCTCTTTCTCTGAGAGTCGGAGGCCGAAAGAATGGAGCCAAGATTGCGTCATGAGCCCTTTGTGATCAATAAGAACATTGTGGTGCTTATTTCACGGCTGATTAACTTATATGTCTACAAGCCAACACTTGACTTGAAAGGCTGGTCTGGCTTCTCGCGGTTCGAGCGTGGCCTTTACTAGCCTGTCCTGGCACCGAGCTCTGGGACTGCTCTTTCCTCACCGCAGCCAGGGATCAGCCCTTCAGTTTCGTAGTGAGTAACCATCAGCTGGGGCCTGCCGTTTTTTTGTGAGAGGGCATTTTGTCTTTTAGGGCACCACCACAACGGCAGGATCATTGGTGTTAGGGAGGGGAAAAAGGAACTCAAAACCGCATCAGATACCTGCTTGTGTACTGTTCAACTTCGGAGAGGCAGAAAATGTGGTGGCTTTATTTTCCTTAATAACTGGGGTAAACGCAAACAGTTACAGGCAATTGAGCGTTTAATGATGAGATGATGCAGGAAAGCATAACAACAAAAATGGCCCACATGTTCTCAGGTCACCGCTGAAGCGCGCTGTGTTTCTTGGCTTTTCTGTAACAGTTCCCATGTATTGTATTTTAATTCATGTCAGGACCCTAGAACTTCCTTTTAGTGTTTGCATTTCTCCTTGAAAACTTTCTGTTTCATTTTTAGGGAAATGGAATCCTTGTGTCTTATAGTTGAAGTGGCGTCTGACACTGCTTTTAATTTCAGCAATTGTGGGGTCAATAAACCATTGTGTACTTGGAGAGAGAAATTGGCAGAAAAGCAGAATATGTTCAAGACTCTTGCCTTTCATTGCTAGTGAGATTTCCCAACTGGAGCTTCTCTGTGTTATTTCGCCTCTGGCTAACATCTAAAGATCAGTAATAAAGCTCTATGCAAATACTTCCATGTATTAAAAGAACAATATTTTGACACTCATTGACACAAGCAAAAAAATACAACACTAAATTAGTGTTCGGGACAACAATGAAGACATTGTCAGTTATATGAAATGAATGTGAGGAATGTTGTGCTATAGTACAGAAAAGCCTGCTCCTCCGTCTCGACCTTTAGCATTTGCTAGTTGACATTACTCATGGGGTTGTATAGTAATAGACAATTGTTTATTGTTAATAATGGACCTCAAGCAGTCATTGATACTTGTCAGACTTCTGAAAATTTTAATAACCGAAAAATAAATATTTGTTCTCCAGACTCTCGTAATTTCAGTTTAGCTTCTCTAAAAAAATTCTTTTGGACATTTTAGAATTTTCAAATACTGATAAGTTAAATATCTAGAAAATGATTAAATTTATCTATAGCTTATTTTTCTAGATTTCATCTAGAGTTATATAGACCCAGAAAAAAAATCTCCCATCACCATCTATTTGTTTTTTAAATAATTGAATGTTTAGGCACTCTCTTGATTTTCTTTTTAATTTGGTAGACATAAAGGAGCTCTTTGTTTAATTTCCAGTAGCTCGGAGGAGTCCTTATTGGAGGTAAAGTTGTCTCTAAATTATTATTTTTTTTTATATACAGTGGAATTCTTTCCTCCTATATCACTAGGTGCAAATATTACTGTTATAATAAGTGTTTTCTTAAATATAACTGGCTTCCTTTTTCATATCTTCCAATCAAAGACATTACAGAGTAAGCATCTAAGAAATACTTGAAACAGAAACATTATGCTCATGGGTAAGACCAAGTCAATAAGAGCAATTTGACCTCACAGAAGAACAAAGCTTATGCACTGTTTAGATTGGGGTAGTTTATATTTAGCAACCAAAAATTAAAGGTAGAACGATTAAATCTCAAACTGTTCAAACCTTGTTTTAAGATCTTGAGTGGAGAATGACTGTTAAATTGAAATACTGAGTTTTGTGAATGAGTACATTCTGGGGAAACACATGGGAAATGAGTTGAACGGACACCAATTCCCAGTTACAGAGAAGGGGCATGTGTCCCAGCCTTCAGGCTTCCGGGGGCTAAATAGTGGGCAGCATCAGCGCGCTTTGGGATTTAGAACAGATGGATAGGCTTCCGAAGCTCTCCCACTCCACTGGTGTGTCGTCTTCCTCGGTGCTCCCATGCCTCCTTTACTGCTAGCATTCACCCCCATCAGCCTTGTGTTGTTGTAGTTGTGGTTAAGGACATGGCAGCCTTCCTGTGGATTCTGGGGAACCAGGTGGTGTCTTGCCCCTTGGAACTGCCTTCTCAGCTCCAAGTACAGAGCCTGGAACATGATTGGCTCCACACATGCAGACTCTGTGAAGTTCTAGAAGTATTGCTTGATCTCCAGGTGTCTTTATCTGACCTTGTTGGTTCAAGGAGCAGAAACCGACTGAAATTCAAGTAAGAGGGGATTTATAAAAGGAGTGTAGGGATCCTTCCCAGGAACTGGGAGATGAAACCAGCTTTCCTGTGTGTTTGCGCATCTCTCCCCTCACACCCCCCTCAAGCCTTGTAGTATCCCCTCTCCTGCTCCTGTGCCCAGATGGGTCTTCGCCGGCACAGCTCTGTGGTGCTGCTTCTGCAGGCCTGCCCTGGCTTTAGCAGGGCGCGCTGACCGCCTGTGGTGCCATATAGCTCCAAGGCTCAGTGCTGTCCTACTCATTCAGGTTCTAGGTCTCCTAACACAGACTTTTTTAAGACTCTGATGGGCCCAGAATATGTCAGGTGTCCATCCCCATTAAGGGGGTCAAGCAGGAGCCGTGGGCAGGGATAATCTTGCTCAGGAGGGAGGTTTTGGAAAGCTTCCATGCCCCATGTCTTCTGGATACTACCTGGAGTTTACGTCTCAGAAGTTCTCACTTATGTCAAACGTCAGCTTTTAAAATCCTTTTCCTGTATAAATGTTGGAAGTCCATAACCCAAGTAGGCACAGCGTTTACTTGTTTATTTCCACCTGACGTATTTGCAGACTCTAGTGCAGGGCCTGGCACCAGCAGACATTCCATAGATAGTTATTGACAGACGGATCAGGTTCCCAGTTAGTCCACAGAAGTCCATGCAGCGATTCCTAACAACCACTTATAGCAGAACTTCTACAAGAAAATGCATTCCTAGTCACAGCCATTGGGAAAATGTATGTTAGTGTGATGCAATAGAAAGAATACTGAAAGGGAAATGAAGGCTCTGGTCCAGCTCAGGCACTAAATAGGTGTATGACCTTAGGTGAGTCATGAATTCTCTCTGGTTTCAGTTGCTTTGTCTTTAAAGTGAACTGAATGAGAACATCTCTGAGGCCCTTCCAGCTATAAAACTCTGTGGCTCGACAGAATGAGGATTAAACAGACTCCACCCTTTCAGTCGCCCTCCCAGTGCAGTACACATTGCCAGAGCTTGGTCACGGAAATGAACTGGATCCTCAGGCACCACTAACCCTCTCAAGCTATATAATCACCATTGTCATCATCATGATAAATAATAGTCCTTGAACACTTACTGTGTATCAGGCACTGCTCCAGGCACTTTACATATATTAACTAATTTAGTCCTAAAAGCAATCCTGTAGGGACTATTATTGCTCTCATTTTTCCGAGGCACTGGAGAATTAAGGGATGTGCCAGAAGTTACCCAGGAAATTCCAGAGCTGAGGTTTAAACACAGGTGGTCTAATCTGAGTCTGAGCTCCTACCACAACAAGTCGTTGTCAGTGTAGTCCCCCAACCAGCATCAGCTTCCCTGAGCAGCTGGTTAGAAATTCAGAGGTTCAGGCCCCAGCCCAAATCTGCTGAATCGGATCCTGGGCTGGAGGAGCGGTGTCTGCTGTGGCCTTTCAGATGGCTGCCCACTGCAGTCTGGATTCTGCCCCTCTCCTCAGCACTGCATTCCCGCACGCCCCTGGGAGGTTCTTGGGGTTTCTGCCCCCCAGGTATTCCAGTTGGGAGGTTGGGGGTGGGGTATCATGCCCATTTAGACATGAACAAGGCAAGCATTCAAATGTCATAAATGATCATAAATTAGGAGCTAGTTATGCTACTTTCCAAGCCCTCTTTCTCCTAGTTGGCATCACTGATGAAATCACTACCGGAAGAGGCAGGAGGTGGAGACAATTACACAGGAGGGAGTGGGAGGATTCCTCCAGCTGTGCCCGGCGAGGAGGAGGCCTCCTCCAGGAAGCCCAGCACTGTCTTGGCAGATTAAGCAGACAGGATTCAGGCGGTGCCTTACATGACAGGCCCGCCTCGCCTTTCCTCCACGAGGCTGACTCTAGCTGGACTCCCACGCAGGGTCCACGAGCACACGCAGTTACTGAGCACTTGAAGGGGGCCCCGTCTGAACTGGGATGTGCTGCAAACATCTAATACACACTGGATGTTGAATCCTTGGTACATGAGGAAATACTGTAAAATGTCTTGATAACATTTTATATTGAAATGATAACGTATATATTGAGTTAAGTAAAACATTAGATTGAACTTCACATTTTTTTTACTCTTTTAATGTGCTAATAGAATATTAACACTGTCGTCCATGGCTGCATCATACTTCTGTTGGCAGCATATTTTAGACTAAGCTTGAGAAGTGCCGTCATTGTCTCTCTTCAAGCACATGATATGGTGTGTAGATCTTATTTACTGGTAGTGATGGTGATCAACACCAAATCTGAGATCTATGGCAAGGCCAGGACCTGTTGTTCAAGGGAGCCCTGAGCCAGCTCAGAAGTTGGATTCCAGAGATGAGAGTCAGACCGAGAGGCAGAGCCAGGTGGTCAGGACCAGCTGGAGGGGTCACAGAGGAGGCAGAGCTGGCTTCCAAGAGCATGTTTAGGCAGCATAGTGGGACCCATGAGTCGGGAGATGGACGGTCAGGCGGTCATGAGTGTAAAGTAACTTCCTGCTGCACGCCCAGAGCTGCTGGGCCAGGACCTAATTCTGGAATGGCTTACCTGGGTGTGCGAGTGGGTGCAGGTAATGGGAAACACCTGGCTTAGGTAGGTGGCTGGGCATGCTCCAGGAAACAAGCACTTCTGGGAAGTATGTTGTGGCAGAGATGATGCTGGGGCCAAGTTAGAACATCTGTCCAAGTCTAGTGACCTGAAAGTGAGTTTCCATATTCCAGGTGTTAGTCTGAATTACTGTTGCCCCCATATAAACCTATCACTGCATGGTGGTAAAGGTAGGCAGAGCCTTACATGAAACCACAAGCTGAAGCAATGTCTGTTTAAGTTAAAGGCAAAATTATTCATTAATATATTGAATCAATCAACTGTTGTTCTAGTCATCACAAGATGGTGGGTTTTTCCAGCGATGGCTGCAGAACCCCTCCCATCCCGCACACCTCTTGCAATGTGACTCTACCATTTCCTCATAAAGGGGTGAGTCTGTGCCCATTTCTAGAATTTGACCCTCTCACCAGTAGCTTGCAGAGGAAGCAATATCAGGTCACCTCAGACTGACGCCTTCCGAAGCCATGCCGCTTCTGTTTTGTAGAAAGCTTGGTCTGCACAAGGGAGCAGTGAGAGACCATGGGGATGGAGGTATGTGAAAATTGAAGTGCATCCACCACCCAGGGCCCAGACCTGTGAGGGAAGCCATCTGGGTCCTGCAGCTCCAACCAGGTCACCTCGATCAGCTCCACAGGGAGCACAGAGGAGCCACCATGCCTCTCTCCTCCACACCCCCATCCCTGATAAACTAACTCACAGAATCCTGAGCAATAAAACGGCTTAGTAAGCAGCACTGAACAGATGAACCATCCTTTATCTGTATGCGCATTTTCCACTGAGGTTCTTTCACACAGTATTTATGTGATCACATAACTTTGGGACACATATAACTGCCTAAAATAATTCCTTGTACACTCACTCAGAATATATTATGCTGAGCTTGCATACATGCATGTAGTCTATAGATTTTGCTCAAATGACTGTGGAGTAATAAGAGGCCCACCAAATGACATTACACAGGAATGGAGACTGTGTTTATGGATAACCACCCTCACACAGTACTGCCTTATGGCAGGAACACGCTACTGAAGGAGAAACCAGTTGCCCTGCCTGTGTCACAGCCTCCTGGCTGAGGGCAGTGTAGAGTACGATCTGAGGGGAAGGCGGAGGTGAGGCGGTCATTGCCAGATGGCTCCATAGTGGCCATGTGACTATGGCTGTTCTGTGAGCCACATTAACCATCTGAGTACTGAGAGCTGAGGACAGCTGTGTCCTAGGCCAGAAGGTATAGCATTTGGTAAGAAGGTTCTGAGAGCAGTTTGAACGCAAGCTGCAGGCTACCTCTGTGCACTTCCCTGCTCTTTCTCATGTGATTTCTCCAGCAATTATTAGTAGTGTTTAAGCAGGAATAGTAACTGGAAAGGTACTACCCATGGTCTGTGTCTGAGGTGGGAGTGGGGAAGAGGGTCCCAAGAAGAAGAAAAGGAGCACTTAGTAAAACAGATGAATAGCACATATTACAGGAAGTATTTGTCAGAGAAAAAATATGTAGCTTGTGCTCAGATAACTAACTGTTCTCCATAGATTCAAATAAATTACAGGCAACGTGTTTTGGTTCATATTGCTAAAAGAAAGGTGGGCAAATTGCAGGCCATGCTCCAGTTGCCTGTTTTTGTAAATGACATTTTATTGGAGCACAGCCATGTCTGCTTATTTCTATGTTGTCTGTGGCCATATTTGCAGCATAGTGCTGCATAGTTGTGTTAAACATTGTATGGCTCACAAGTCTAAAATATCTAATATCTGGCCCTATAAGAAAAAATTTGCTCTCCCCTACCTTAAAGAAAATAAATGAAAGCCTAAGGGCTGAAAGTAATCAGGAAAGATATGGAAGAGAAAAAAAAATTATTTCAGAGATTGAAGCCACATTAGCAACGAATTTAAAATACATGTTACTAAAATAATCAGGTGAACAACAGGAGGAAATCACGTAAAATAATATCCATAAGAACAAACATTAAAATGAGTAGATAGGGTATAATAGACATAGAACGGAGAAGAAAAGAGATATATGCATAATTGGTGTTCCTGAAAAAGAAATGGAACAAATAGAAAAGATAAAATACACTCAAAGATTAATAGAAGAAATAAATAGAAAACTTGAATCTGCATATCGAAAAGCAGATGGTAACCCAGGAAAAATTATTCAGAATTATTAACACAAGACTAAGAGCCTTTAGGTTTATAGTGTTTCTGGGATGAGATGGGTGTGCCTGGCTACAATAAAAGGGTAGGGGCCAGGCAGATTTTGAAGTAGCCTCTTTCTTTTAGTACATATGATATCAATGCAGATGATACATTAACAGCAAAAGCAAGAAGCAAGAGCTACATAGCTTTCTAAATCGTGTTTTATTATTTTTGGTGTTTTTATTTGTTATCTAACAATTTTTCCCATTCAGTACCTTTGTATCTTTAAAATGTCCGAAGAGCCCTTCATCAGAGGAATCTACAAACCATAGTATTTTTGCCCTTGAAGAAAATAAATGGATTGAGAGGGCCTATTTTATGCTAGATGGTTTTCTTGATACAGTTTTATTTGTTGGTCATTTTGTACCTGTTGCCCAACTGTGTTATAGTATAGGGTACTCTCCCAGGCTGACGCTCAGACCTGCCTGTGTGGTGCCACAGAACAGAACTGCTGGTGCAAACTGTGAATGTCAGGCTGTCGTCTTCATTACTGAGCGAAGCTTACAGATAAAATGTATTTAAGCGGACCCACACCTGGCCTCCTTTATGGGAATTTTAACTTCCATTTGTTCAAGTTTCTATGATTCTTACTAAAATTATTTCATAGATATTCTCCCCCGAAATATTTCTCCTTTAAGATAATTCTTATGACAGTAGCCCATGCAGCACAAAAGCGCAGGGCTAAAAAGGCAGCAGTCAAATAACATGGTTAAACATAACCTTGATTAACAAATCTTGTTATTCATGGATGACAGCTCAGTTAATCAGTGTTTGCGGCTTGGATACTAAACTGGAAGTTAATGGTGAGGTGGAAGCAATTGTAGAATCCAGACTTTTAAGACAAACACACATCACACCCCAAAAGGCATGCATGGAATCAGGTGTGGTTAGTGGGCTGTGATGTACTCGGGGTGTTCTCCTTCACTGGTGCAGCTGCAAGCAGCCTCCGTAGCTACCAAGTCAAGGAAAAAGGAGTGACCCTCACTGCTCACTTCCGCATTCATGGTTTCAATAGCCAGAGAGTAGCTTGTGGGAGAGGAGTATTTTTATTTGAAATTTCTTAACTCAAAACTTTATTTTGACTTCTCTAAATTAGATTTGTAGAATGGATAGGTTAATTATGTAGTTACAAGAGAGCACATGTCCAAAGTTAACTAATATTTATACGTATCTATTTTGGCTGTCAAGCCAATGGTATGGAGTCAGATTTCCCCCAAACTTCACAGGCCTTAAAAGCAAAATGAATGTGAGACATGATTTGAAAACTGTGCTGTTCATTTGACATGAAGTGACATTCTGTGTTGAAGAATCTGAAGCATTGGTAAATTGCTTAACTAATTGTTTTTCCTCCCTGTGAGATGGATTAAGAAGCAGGAGATGTTTTTCTTTTGCTGATGATCAGTGCAGGGCTGAAAGTAAAAAAGCATGTGAGGAAATGGATAAGTTCATCATATCCTTAAAGGCTCTAAAAGAATATGGAAAGACTTCGTCTTTCTCCTCCTTCATTTCTGGAGAGACAAAGAGAGAGAATTAACGTCTAAAACATGCAACCTCAAAAATCCTTTCTGCAGCCAAAGCTGGGTGGCAATTTGATCACAGATTGTGCCCTGGCGGTGTTATGGGTCATGTGCTCAGCATGTGAACAGGAAGGTGAGAAGTGGTGAACTTTTGCCTCAGTTGTGCCATTCATCAGAGAATAAGTAGACCAGATCACCGTGTGCAGCTGTATAAGGAGGGGATGGCTGAGTGCTCCTCACACAGGGGCCTTTGTGTCCTGGACATGACCCAGCATTATGATGGGATGCACTGGGCCTGGGCTTTGTGGCAAATTACTAACCCATTATCACACCAGAACACAAGATCATTTATCTTCCAATCTGGAGTGTCACCTGTTCTTCATTTACCAGTCAATAACCATTAATTATGCTCAATGGAAATTTAAACAAAGCCCTTTCCCTCTGCACAACCAGTAAACTATTTAGTAATAACAAATAAATCTGGAGTTGTATATCCTTTCCCTTTCCATTCCCAGACTGGAGTCTGGTACAATATAGACTTCAGAGGAAATGCCTAGAAATTGATAGGTCAGAGGCTGCAGATAGTTTTCTGGAAAAGAAAAGAGCAGATGCTTGGCACTCACCCTAGTGAAAGTGAGGCCCCAACTGATCCCCAGGCTCCTGCTGAGGAACAAAGTGATCCACTACACAAAGGAATCTACTATTAACCAGTAATCATATCTTCTCCTTTTATTTTTAGCAAGCTGTTATTTTTTCACATGCCTAAAAATATGATTTTTAAAAAGTATTCTAGCATAACATAGCATTTTAGAAGAAATAAAATAAAGCGGAGCTGTCCTAAAAGACCTATTTGAAATGTTATTTTTAGAATGGAAATTTGAGTAAAACACATTCAAGTGTATACATTAATCCCTCAGAAAAATGTTCAAATAGAAATTCTAGCCAGAAGCATAATTTAATTTTTCCTAAAAACTTTGAAAGCATTTTGAAGAAAGCCAAAGCTAGAATGTGTGTGTGTGCGTGGGCATGGGTGCACTGGAGAGAGGTGGGGGAGGGTGGCTGAATGCAGGCTGCGTCCCAGTGCACCCATCTGCACCGTGTGCCATGGGTGGCAGAGAAACTCAGGGGCATCACAGGAACTCATGTCCAGGACTAGACTTGGGACTTTTGTTCACGGTCTAGAAGGAGAGGTCAGAGTTTCCACACAGCCAAGGGAAGGGGCCTTCTAGACCCCAGGAACTGCACGTACAGATCACAGACACGAGGAGCAGGCCCCGGCCCATCGAGCCTCTGCTGGAGCCAGTGCCCATTACAGAGAGACACCTCTCCCAGGAGCCTAACAAAGGAGGGTGCCAGGCACAAGGCTTGGCGGCAGAGCCAGGCTGCATTTCAGACCACAGCCCTCATCTTAATCTTAGCCTGGAGCAGATAAGAGTGTGCAGCGGCCTTGGAGGTTTGGGAGCTACGAAATTTTTGTAGACTGTGTGATGTGTGGACTACTCGGATAGAGAGAACATCTACTCTGTGCCTTTAAAAAACTAATCGAGCCCTAGCTGGTTTGGCTCACTGGATAGAACATTGGCCCATGGACTGAAGGTTCTCAGTTCGATTCTGGTCAAGGGCATGTACCTCTGTTGCAGTCTTCATCCCCAGTGGCAGTTGAGAAGTATGGGGAAGGCAACCAATTGATTTCTCTGTCTTGCCCCCTCCCTTCCACTCTCTCTAAAAATCAATAGAGCCCTGACTGGTTTGGTTCAGTGGATAGAGTGTTGGCCTGAGGACTAAAGGGTCCCAGGTTCGATTCTGGTCAAGGGCATGTACCTTGGTTGTGGGTACATCCCCAGTAGGGGGTGTGCAGGAGGCAGCTGATCGATGTTTCTCTCTCATCGATGTTTCTAACTCTCTATCCCTCTCCCTTCCTCTCTGTAAAAAAATCAATAAAATATTTTTTTTAAAAAATCAATGGAAAAATATCCTCAGATGAAGATCAACAAAAATCCTATCTAATAAACGGGTATATGCTAATTGACCATCACACCCTCACAAAGATGGCAGTGCCCAAAGCCAATAAGGAGGGAATATGCTAATTGACTGTCATGCCCTCAAAGATGGTGACACCCAGAGCCACAAGATGGCGTCACCCAGTCCCCTCAGCCCCACCGGGGCTCCAGCCTCCAGAGTTCCCCAGTCCCCTCAGCCCCCCAGCCACCCAGGGCCAGCCTGAGACACAGGCAAGCCTCGGATGGCAGCTGCCCAGCCGCCCAGGGCCGGCCCAAGGGATGACCAAACGACTGAACCAGCAGGCTGTGTGAGGCAACCAGGCCAGCAGGAGGGTTAGTGAGGGACGACCAAATGACTGAACCAGCAGGCTGCATGGGGCAACCAGGCAAGCAGGGGGTTAGTGAGGGACGACTAAACGACTGAACATCAGGCTGCATGGGGCAACCAGGCCAGTGGGGGGGCCGTGAGGGGTGACCAGGCCGGCAGGGGTAGCAGTTGGGGGTGACCAGGCCAGCAGGGGGTGCTATTGGGGGCGACCAGGCCAGCAGGGGGGCAGTAAGAGATGACCAGGCTGGCAGAGATTGTGCAGTTGTGGGCAACCAGCCTGGCAGGAGGGGCAGTTGGGATCGATTAGGCTGGCAGGGGGAGCAGTGAGGGTTGACTAGGCCAGCGGAGTGGTGGCAGTTAGGGGTGACCAGGCCTGCAGGGAGGGGGCAGTTGGGGGCAACCTGGCTGGCAGCAGGGGGCAGTTAGGGGCAATCAGGCTGGCGGGGGCGGGGGGGAAGTTAGGGGCAACTAGGCAGGCAGGCAGGTGAGCAGTTAGGAGCCAGAGGTCCAGGATTGTGAGAGGGATGTCCGACTGCCGGTCTAGACTGGCAGTTGGACATCCCCTGAGGGGGTCCCAGATTAGAGAGGGTGCAGGCTGGGCTGGGGGGGATCCCCCACCCATGCATAAATTTCATGTACCGGGCCTCTAGTAAAAATAATAAACCAATCGAACTTTGTTATTATTATTAATCTAATTTGTATAAAACTTAAAAAGTACTGTGATTAGCCTTGGTCAGGTAGCTCATTTGATTGGAGCATAGTCCTGTACACCAACAAAGGTTTCCGGTTCCAGTCCTGGTCGAGGCTGGTAAGGGGGATAAACTATGAATCTCTCTCTCTCTCTCTCTCTCTCTCTCTCTCTCTCTCTCTCTCTCCTACCCCCTCCTAAAAATCAATATGCATATCCTCGGGTAAGGATTTTTTTTTTAAGTATTGTGATTAAATTCATTAGTTATGACCTAGTGCAGAATGAAACCTGATATTTCATTAATGTGGACAGAACTATCTCCTAGCCAAGACAATTTTATCAGTTACTTTTAGTATATCACTGACATGAATCTGTTGCCATTGATTCATCCAGTTGCCACATCTCCAAGGCATGTAAATCTGCCCAAAGTCTCATCTTTTATAAAACAGAAATATGATTTAAAGTTATCATGTAATAGGCCAAAAATACAAAATATTCACAAGAAGTAACTTCAAGTAAAAGAGAAATATTTACATATTTTTATTTTTAGAAGTTTGCCACAAATTCAAAAGAATAAAGAAGAATTAATTTTTTAAGAGAAAATAAGCTACCATGTTGAATTCAGCAGGCTAACTTTCAGCTTATACAATAGTAGCTAGGGAGACACCAACCAAAATAGTTTTCTTTAAATGTTAGAACAAGAGTTCATCTTTAATACTGTGCACTGCGTTATAATGAACTGCCTGTTATCTTTACCTATTATATTTTGAAAAGTGAGTAGAAGTGATTAACACACACACACACACACACACACACACACACACACACACACACATTTATTTGTGTCCTGCTTGGATTTTTCTTAAAGAGACATGCCGTTGTCAGATACCAACTGTACTTATTTTAAATCTGTATCTTCCATCTGTGTAAACAAAACCTATAAACTTAACTGCTGTTCCAAGCTATAGAAACTCAATTCCTGTATGTCGTTGATAAAAGCTGATATAACTGAATGGAGCCAAGCTGTGATGGTGGCCACAGTTTGTGTCTTAAACATGTGACTACATTGCTGCCCCACTGGCCTTCTCATTCCTGTTGAAAAAGTGCGCCTATAGAAGGTCCCATTGAGCACCTGACCTTGAAATGCTGCCTGGTGAAAGAAAACCTAAGCTGGTACACACCTTCTCATTGCCTCCCAGAGAACTCTATAAAAGTGGTAGTATTCTTCATTCCATGATTGTTTTTGCATTAATAATTATTTTTAATTTAGTAGAGATTTATTTTATAGGGTTTTGCTGTACTTTCTTTTTGTTGGAATGTGGGATTGGTAACCAGTGAAGCCTCTAGAAAAAATATTTACAAATAGATACAGAGGAGCAGTACATGAAGTATTAGCTGTTGCTCTTAGAAGGGTAGCTGTCCTACTCATAGAAGTTGGCGATCTTTAAAATATTTGAGCAACTGGAAATCAGGATCCATTGTGTAACATGGTAGACTTAGTTACGTTTATGAAAAAGGGCAGTGGTAGAGTTCTTGAGGTCTTGAAATACTTGTGAAGTCCAACATTATGTTTAGGTTTCAGTATTCCCTGCTTGAGATCATTTCCTTTGTGCTGAATCACGAATCATCTCTTTACAATTAATAATAATCCTTTGAGTAGGTGGCATTCTTTCAGTTTTACAGATAAAGAAATGGATTTATAGATCAATTGTTGAATCTCAGATTTTGGAATCCAATTTAAACAATATCAGTATATAAATGGTAGTAGATTTTTTAAAAATTCCCCTTGGGACTTAATTTTTTAATTTTTTAAAAATCATTATTTCAAATTACAGTTGACATACAATATTATATTAGTTTCAGTTTTAAACCCCAGTGATTAGACATTATATAACTTACTAAGTGATCATCCTCATAAATTTAGTACTCATTTGACACAAAATTTGTGCACTGGGGCAGGGGGTGTCCCTCATTCCAGCCTGCACCCTCTCCAATCTGGGAACCCTCAGGGGATGTCTGACTGCCGGTTTAGGCCCGATCCCACAACCCAGGACTGCTGGCTCCCAACTGCCTGCCTGCCTGATTGCCCCTAACTGCTGCTGCTTGCCAGCCTCATCACCCCCTAACCACTCCCCTGCCAGCCTGATTGACAGCCTAACTGCTCCCCTGCTGGCCCGGTCGCCCCCAACTGCCCTCCCCTGCCAGCCCAATTGCCCCCAACTGCCCTCCCCTGTCGGCCTGATCACCCCCAACTGCCCTCCCCTGCTGGCCCAGTTGCCCCAAAATGCCCTCCCCTGCAGGCCTGGTCACCTCCAACTGCCCTCCCCTGCTGGCCTGATTGCCCATAACTGCCCTTCCCTGTTGGCCATCTTGTGGTGGCCATCTTGTGACCACATGGGGCGGCCATCTTGTGTGAGGGGATGATGGTCAATTTGCATATTACCTCTTTATTACATAGGATTATTGACTATATTAGAGGCCCAGTGCCCTCTCGCAGTCCGGGACCCCTCGGGGGATGTCTGCCTGCCGGCTTGTGGCTGGATGGCCTTCTGCTGCTGCACAGCCTGCTGCTTGAGTTTCAGCAGCTGCTGCATGTGCATGGGCTGGGCCACCACAGTCTGTCCTGCGAACACCATCAAGTGGGTGAGTCAAACGTGGAGGCAGGCTCACCCTGAGTTCCCTGTGCTTCCCTGAGTCACTGAGTTGTTCAGACTGACTGCTTTCTACAGAGAATGGCAGCGGGATCAGGCCTAAACCAGCAGTTGGACATCCCTCTCTCAGTCCGGGACCCCTCAGGGGATGTAGCAGTGTGCCAAGTGGCAGGCAGCCAAGGAGGAGCCTGAATTAGGGCTGGGCGCCATGCCACTCATGCTCATCATGGCCTGCTGCGCCTGTTGCCGCCGCTTGGTAGTGCTGCCACAGAGTCAGGAGAGGCTCCTGGCTGAGCGGCGCTCCCCCTGTGGGAGTGCACTGACCACCAGGGGGCAGCTTCTGCATTGAGTGTCTGCCCCCTGGTGGTCAGTGTGCATCATAGTGACCAGTCGTTCCAGTCGTTCCAGTCGTTCCGCCATAATGGTTGCTTAGGCTTTTATTATATAGATTCCCTGTGCTGTATTTTATATCCCTACTAGAGGCCCAATGCACGAATTTGTGCACGGGTGGGGTCCCTCGGCCTGGCCAGTGATCAGGGTTGATTGGGGCTGTCTTGCCCAGTCCTGATCGGGGCTGGCCGACCGGGGAGAGGGCCCGTGGGAGGTTGTCTAGCTGTGGGAGGTTGGCTGTGGGAGCGTACTGACCACCAGGGGGTAGCTCCTGCATTGAGCCTGTGCCCCCTGGTGTGGTCAGTGTGAGTCATAGCTACCAGCCAGTCATCCAGTCATAAAGGTTGCTTAGGCTTTTATATATATAAATGAATATTCTGTAAGCACCAATTTGTGCTTCTTAATCCCCTTCACCTTTTTCACCCATCCCCAGAATCCCCCCTCCCATCTGGCAATGGTCAAAATAGTCTCTGTATCTATGAATATGTTTCTGTTCTGCTTCTTCATTGATTTTGTTTTTTAAATTCATTTGTTGATAGATATGTATTTATTGCCATTTTATTGTTCATATTTTATCTCTTCTCCTCTGTCGTCTTCTTCAAGAAGACACTTTAACATTTCATATAATCCTGGTTTGGTGGTAATGACCTCCTTTAGCTTTTCTTGTCTGGGAGGTTCTTTATATGTCCTGCAATTGTAAATTATAGTTTTGCTGGGTAAAGTAATCTTGGTTGTAGGTCCTTGCTTTTCATCACTTTGAATATTTCTTGTCAATTCCTTCTGGCCTGCAAAGTTTCTGTTAAGAAATCAGCTTGACAGTCCTATGGGAGTTCCCTTATAAGTAATTAGCTGCTTTTTTCCTCTTGCTGTTTTTAAGATTCTCTCTTTGTCTTTAACCTTTTTCATTTTAATTATGATTTATTCTGGTTTGGGCCTCTTTGTGTTTATCTTGTTTGGGACTTTCTGCACTTCCTGGACCTGTATGTCTATTTCCTTCACCAAGTTAGGGAAGTTTTTCATCATTATTTTTTCAAATACATTTTCAATTTCTTGCTCTCTTTCTTCTCCCTTCAGCACCTCCATTATGTGAATGTTGGTACCCTTGAAGTTATCCCAGAGGCTCCTTACACTATCTGTATTGTTTTGGAATCTTTTTTTCTTTTTGTTGTTCTGATTGGGTGTTTTTGCTTTGTTATGTTCCAAATCGATGATTTGATTTTCAGCTTTACTCAATTGTTGATTCCCCATAATATTAGTCTTCATATTAGTTAGTGTATCCTTCAGTCCTGACTGTATTTTTTTAATGGTTTCCATGTCCTTCTTTATGGAGTCCATGTCCTTATTTATGCTGTCGAAATTCTCTCTACTTTCAATTACTCTTCCTTTAAATTCATTGAACATCTTTATAACCAGTGTTTTGAATTCTGCGTCTAGTAGATTGCTTATCTCCTTGTGTTTAGTTCTTTTCTGGAGGTCTGTTCTGTTCTTTCATTTGGGAGGTGTTTCTCCTTTTTTTGGCAGCCTCCCTGTGTTTGCTTTTATGTATCAGGTAGATCTGTTTCATCTCCTGTGCTTGGTAGAATGGCCTAATGTAGTAGTTTTCCTGTAGGGTCCAGTGGCACAGCCTTAATCACCCAAGTGGGGCACTCCAGGTGCTTCCCCCCACCATGTGGCACATCGATGAGAAGGATTTACCCCTAGGCCAATCAGCTACAAGGACTAGCTGTGACCGCCAACCACTGTGGAGGATCCGCTGTGCAAGGGCCAACCCCACAGAGAAGGGCTTACTTCAGCAGGGCTCTGGTGCCCACAAAGTCCACCCCTTGAGTGTGTCACTATGAAGTTGGTTGGGTGATGGTGCTTTGACATGGTCTGAAACTGCGCACTGGGTGTGCTGGCTCTTGGGCCTCCCGGGAATTGCAACCCAAGGTCAGCCACCACCTGTGTAATACCTGGGCCACAAAGTGATCTTGAGCTACAAAGTGATCTTCAGATGGCTGCCACTTGTACTGGGCTTGGAGGTGCCCAGGAGAGGCCAAGCTGTGAACCCTAGCCAGCCACTGTAGTGCCAGGCCTGGGGCCACTTATCGAGAGGTACAGGGCTTCCTGCGGCCAGATGCTGCTTTTAGGAGAAATTTTGGGAAAGTCTAAAGCATGAGCCAAGACCATTCTTGTGGAAAAGCTACTGGAAAAATCTTGGGTTGCCTTAGAAGTTGGGTTGGGTGGAGTCTCATGGAATTACCAGGGAGGCCAAACTGTGATAGCCAGGTTTGATGGAGACTCAGATATGGTGCCCACCTTCTTGCTCTGTGGGGGAAGGACTCATTCAAAGGAACAATGACTTCTGTCTGGGAGAAAGCTGTCCCCTAGTTCTCACCCTGATGCCAAACAACTCAGTTCCTTCTCAAATGTCCCTGATGCCTTTTGAGCTGCTACCCCAGTTCTGGATCTGGAGCTCAGAGGGAGTGAGTCAAAGTAAATTCACATGTGGGCCCTTTAAGAGGATCTGCCTAGGACTCCAAGAGCCCTCTGTCTCACTCAGTCATTATCTTTTTTTATGTTTGTTGTTATGTTTTGTTGTTAATCCTCACCCGAGGATAGTTTTCCATTGATTTTTAGAGAGAGTGAAAGGGAGGAAGACATAAAGAGAAACATCAATGTGAGAGAGACATCAATTGGTTCCCTCCCACATGCACCCTGACTGGGGCTGGGGATTGAGCCTGCAACTGAGGTACGTGCCCTTGACCAGAATTGAACCCCCTTCAATCTGTGGGCTGCAGTGCTATCCACTGGTTTTTACAGCTAGAGTTGTAGGGATTTCTCTTCCTGGTACTGGAACCCTTGGCTGGAGGTCCTAGTGTGGGCCTGATACCCTTCACACCTCAGGAGGGACCTCCACAGCCTAGTTACCCCTCTGAATTTTTATCCACCACACATGGGTGTGGGGCAGGCCATTCTGCATATCTGGCCCTCCTACCAGTCCTGATGTGGCTTCTTCTTTAAATCCCTAGTTGTATGACTTTCATTCAGCTAGATTTCAAGTGTTTTTCTGAATGATGGTTGTTCTTTAATTTAGTTGTAATTTTGATGTGGTTGTGGGAGGAGACAAATACCATATTTACCTATGCTGCCATCTTGACCTGAAGTCCATTAATAATTCTTGATTATTTTGCTTTTTGATATCACCACATTGATACCTTTATTGTTAAGAAATTTTGTTCTATTTTGGGGATAAACATCTATCTTTAAAATACTTTTCTTTCCCTTCCATCCATGATATGAAGGTAAATTAGACAATGCTTTCAAATTCTTCTTAAGAAAGAAGAATTGCCACAGATACTCTTCAATATCTTGTTCCTCTAAATTGTTGTCCGAGGACCTGCTACATGAGAATCACCTTGGGTGTTAAAGACAAAAATGCCTAAAGCATGTTCTCTACTAAGCCCACTTCAGCAACAGTGGCCCAGGCATCTTATATTGAAACTAGAGGCCTGATGCACAAAATTCATGTACTGGGGGGTGCGGGGAGTGGAGGCTCAGCCTAGCCTATGCCCTCTCACAGTCTGGGAGCTCTCGGGGAATGTCCAACTGCTGGCTTAGGTCCATGGAGTGGGCCTAAGCCATCAGGCAGACATTCTTAGTGCTGCCAACAGGTGGAGAGGCTCCCGCCACCACGGCTATGCTCACCAGCCATAGCCCAGCTTCTGGCTGAGCGGCGCTCCCCCTGTGGGAGCACACTGACCACCAGGGGGCAGCTCCTGCATTGAGCATCTGCCCTCTGTGGTCAGTGTGCATCATAGTGACCGGTCATTCTGCTGTTCAATCAATTTGCATATTAGCCTTTTATTATATAGGATGTTTCCCACATGATGCACATTATGGCTTGAGAACCACTACTCTAGTGGTGAGAATATTGTATTATATTCTAGTTGTAGGTTAAAGTATTTAAACCTGGAGACTATTAGACTAAGGCAGGCCACATGAGCTAACCTAAGCCTGGGTCACTTCACTCAAATCCATGAAAATGAAGCTTAAGACCAACCAATCAAAAAGAGCTAACTTGCCTTTCCCAAATAAGGCAACTGCATGAGCTATAGCCAGTCAAATAATTGCTTTGCATTGCTTTCTTCACTTCAGTGTCTACTCTATAAAATCCTTGCCACTAGCTCTTGTTGGTGAAGCACTCCTAACCACTTCTCTATTCAAATTGAGGTATGATCAAAGAAAATCTTAAAACATATATCAATGTGCTTCAGTTCACCTTTTAACAATGTCCATACACAATTATGTGTGTTTGATAGCATTATATTTTCCAAGTGGTAGCTGGCTGCAACTTTAACAGGGATTTGCCTGTCTCTCTCTCTCTAGGCTATGTGGCTGATGTTGCAGAATGACGAGCCAGAGGATTTTGTCATCGCTACTGGAGAAGTCCATAGTGTCCGGGAATTTGTAGAGAAGTCATTTTTGCACATTGGAAAAACCATTGTGTAAGTATACCTGAGGCTGATTTTAGCTCATTCATCAAACATTTGCTGGCAGGTTTGTATATATGCTTGCTATTCTACCTTGGTTTTGTGTTTTTCCCTTTTCACTCTCTTGTAAAGCAATGTAGGGATTTTCAGCATGGAGCAGGGACTTTGTTATTCATCACACATCCAACTCTACTTATGTGAAGTGTTTGTCACTATCTGAACAGTCTTTTCAAAATTTCTTTTATCTTTTTTATATTTTAAATATTTTTACTTTTGAAAGGTTTTAATTTTTTATTATAGTTTATATATGGTATACTATGATATTACTGTAGCTAATTGTACTCTTACCAGTCAATATGATAATATTACATAATCTTTTTTAATACTTTCAATTTACATTTTAAAAATAGAGGCCCGGTGCACGAATTCAGTGCTGGCAATCAGGGCCAATTGGAGCTGGCCAGCTGGGGGGAGGGACTGCAGGAGGTTAGCCAGCTGTGGGAGGTTGGCTGTGGGAGCGCACTGACCACCAGGGGTCAGGTCCTGCATTGAGCATCTGTCCCCCTGGTGGTCAGTGCATTGTCATAGTGACTGGTTGACCAGTAGAGCAGTGGACCAGTCGTAATGGTCGCTTACACTTTCATATATATAGATTTTTAAACCCATTGAAAACTTACAGAAAAGTTTCAATGCATTACAAACAATCTTCTTTTCTCTGAACTATTGAGAGTAGGTTGCCAGCCTGGTGCCCCATCACCTGGGACTTTTGTGTGTATTTCCCATAAACACAGGCATTTTCTCACATAAATGTAATACAAACATTAAAATCAGGAAATTCACCATGATAAACTGCTACCAACTAACCATCAGATCTGATTGGAGTTTTGCCAATTGAGTGAATCCTACACTGTACAGGGTTGGGCAAAAGTGGGTTTACAGTTGTGAATACACGAAACAGAGTTTATTCTTGTATTATTATTTCTTAGTTATTGTATTATTGTACATACGAACAACTATAAACCTATTTTTGCAACACCTGCATATGAAAATGGTCTAGTTTATACTTATGCACTACATTCACTTGTTGCATTAGAAAATTTTGAAGGCAGATTTCTGTTGGAATAGTTGAAAAATTTGTGGGAAATAGTATACATGGAAGATTGGAAGATTCTTTTGTGGCAAATTTTTTACTATGGTAAAAAAATATATATAACAAAATTTATCATTTTAAACATTTTTATTTTATTTTTTAATAAATGTTTTTATTTTTTAATTACACTTAAAATTCAATATTATATTAGTGTCAGGTGTACAACATAATGATTAGACATTTATATAATTTTATGAAGTTATCCCCTGATAAGTTTAGTGCATGTCTGACACAATATATTGTTACTACAATATTATTGACTAAATTTCCTATACTGTATTTTACATCCCCATGACTGTTTTTATAACTAACAATTTGTACTTCTTAATCCCCTTCACCTTTTCCACGCAGCTCTCCAACCTCTTCCCATCTGGCAACCATCACTTTGTTCTCTGTAATTATGAGTTTGTTTTTTTTGTTTATTCATTTATTTTGTTTTTTAGGTTTCACATAAGTGAACTTATATGGTATTTGTCTTTCTCTGTCTGACTTATTTCATTTAACATAATACCCTCTAGGTCCTCCATCCATGTTGTCACAAATGGTAATATTACATTTTTTATGGCTGACTCATATTCCATTTTATATGTGTACCACTTCTTTATTCAGTGCTCTCTCAGTGGGTACTTAAGTTGTTTCCATATCTTGGCTAGTGTAAATAATACTACAGTGAACATAGGGATACATATCTCTTTTCAAATTAGTGTTTTGGATGTCTTTAGATAAATACCCAGAATTGGAATTGCTGGGTCATATGTTAGTTCTATTGTTAATTTTTTTAGGAACCTCTGTGGTGTTTTCCATACCACTGCACCAATTTACAATCCCACCAACAGTGCATGAAACTTCCCTTTTCTCCACTTCGTAACCAACACTTAATGTTTGATGGTTTATTGATAATAGCCATTCTGACAGATGTGAGGTGGTTTTAGTATACATTTCTTTGATGATTAGTAAAGTTGAGCATCTTTTCAAATATAGGCCCTCTTTGGAGAAGTGTCTATTCAGGTCCTCTGCCCATTTTTAAATCAGATTGTGGGGGTTTCTGGTGTTAAGTTGTATGAGTTCCTTATATATATTATATCCTTATCAGATGTATCATTGGCAAATATCTTCTCCCACTCATTAGGTTATCTTTGTGTTTTGTTGATGGTTTCATTTCCTTCCATATACAAAAAGGTTTTAATGTGATGTAATTCCATTTGGGTTTTTTGTGTTTGTTTTGTTTTTGTTTTGTTGTTTCCCTTGCCTGAGGAGAGTTATCCAAAAAAATATTGCTAAGAGCAATGTTAAAGAGTTTATTGACTTTGTTTTCTTCTAGGAGTTTTATGGTTTCAGGCCTTCTATTTAAATCTTTAATCCATTGTGAGTTTATTCTTGTATATCTTGTGAGAAAGTTTTATTTTATTACATGTATCTGTCTAATTTTCCCAGTACCTTTTATTGAATAGACTGTCCTTACCCCGTTGTATATTCTTGCCTCCTTTGTCATAGATTAATTGATCATGTAGGCATGGGTTTATTTCTACACTGCCTATTCTCTTCCACTGTCTATTCTATGCCTGTTTTTATGTTAGTATCATACTGTTTTGATTACTGTAGTATAGTTTGATATCAGGTAGTGTGATGCCTCCAACTTTGTTCTTCTTTCTCAAGATTGCTGTGGGTATTCAGGGTCTTTTGTGGTTCCCTGTGAATTTTAGGATTATTAGCTCTAGTTCTGAGGAAAGTGTCATTGGTATTTTGATAGGGATTACATTGAATCTATAGATTGATTTCAGTTTTGTGGACATTTTAATGGTGTCAATCTTCCAATTCATGAGCATGGTTTATTCTTCAATTTATTTGTATCTCCTTCAGTTTCTTCTTCATCCTATCTAATAATAGACAAATATGCAAATTGACCATACCTACAACACACCCATAAGCCACACCCACAAGCCATGCCCACCATCCAATCAGAGCGAGTATGCAAATTAACCCAAACCAAGATGGCTACAGCCACAGAGAGCAAGCTTTCCCAGGTAACAGAGGAAGCCAAGCTTTCTGCCAGCCGTTGCAGGCCTAAGCCTCCACTCAAGCTACAAAGTTTTAATTATAGAAGATAAACAAATTCAAACAAATGGTGGCAGAATGGAGCTTGAGAGAGCAGGCCAGGGTTGCCGCCGGCAACAGGGAAAGCAAAGCTTTCCACACACCCTGGCTGGGCCCACCCGCTTAAGGCAACAAAGTTTCAATTATAACCCCAACACAAATGGCTTCGGGCCTCGGAGGGAGCCCCAGGCTTGGCTCTGCTCCAGGCTACAAAGTTTCAATTGTAGAAGGAAAATAAATTCCAGATACCAGGGCCTCCGCTTGCGTTGCAAGGGGGGATGGCCGGCCTGCAAACCACCACAGGCCCCTTGCTCAGGCCGCCCCACGCCCCAAGGGTACCCCACCCTGATCAGGGACGCCCTTCAGGGCAAACCAGCTGGCCCCCACCCCTGTACCAGGCCTCTGTTCTATCTAATAAAAGAGTACTATGCAGATTGATCATCACTGCAACACACAATATAGCTGCCCCCATGTGGTCAAAGATCCTGCCCCCATGTGGACACAAGATGGCCACCACAAGATGGCCAGCAGGAGAGGGCAGTTGGGAGGCACCCGGCCTGCAAGGGAGGGCAGTTGAGAGGGACCAAGCCTGCAAGGGAGGGCAGTTGGAGGTGATCAACCCTGCAGGAGAGGGCAGTTAGGGGTGACCAGGCCGGCAGAGGAGGGAAGTTGGGGGCAAACAGGCTGGCATGGGAGTGGTTAGGGGGTGATCAGGCTGGCAGGCAGAAGCGGTTAGGGGCAATCAGGAAGGCAGGAAGGCGACCAGTTGGGAGCCAGCAGTCCTGGATTGTGAGAGGCAGGCAGAAGTGGTTAGGGGCAATCAGGAAGGCAGGCAGGCAAGCAGTTGGGAGCCAGCAGTCCTGGATTGTGAGAGGGATGTCCGACTGCCCGTTTAGGCACGATCCCAGGGATAGGGCCTAAACAGGCAGTCGGACATCCCTTGAGGGGTCCCAGATTGGAGAGGGTACAGGCTGGGCTGAGGGACAACCCCCCTCCGTGTACGAATTTCGTGCACCGGGCCTCTAGTTGTCTTATATTTTTCCAAGTACAAAGGTCATTTTCTCATCAGTTAAACTCATTCTTAGGTATTTTTTATGCAATTTTAAATGGGATTGTTTTCTTAATTTTTCTTTCTGATAGTTCCTTATTGTTTTTATAAAATGCAATCAATTTATGGATATTAATTATGTATCCTGCTACTTTACTGAATTCATTTATTAGTTCTAATTTTTTTTTTTTGTGTGGAGTCGTTAGGGTTGTCTCTGTGTAGTATTATGTCATTTGCAAAAAATACAATGACAGATTTACTTCTTTTCCAGTTTGGATGAATTTTCTTTATTTTCTTCTCTGATTGCTGTGACAAGGACTTCCAATACTATGTTAAATATAAGTGGTAAAAGTCGACATTCTTAACTTGTTATCGATCATTAAAAAAAAATGCTCTTAACTTTTCACCATTGAGTATGAAGTTAGTTGTGGCTTTGACATACGTTACATTTATTATGTTGAGGTACATTCCCTCTATTCCCACGTTGCTGAGATTTTTTATCATAAATTAATAGTTTGAGTATAAGTGTTAGTTCTTCTTTGAATGTTTGGTGAAATTCACCTGTGAAGCTAGGACTTTTGTTTCTTGGGAGATTTTTGATTACTGACTGAAATTTATTAATAATTATTGATCTGCTCATATTTTCTTCTTCATTCAGCTTTAGGAAATTATATATTTATAGGAATTTATCTGTTTTTTCCATGTTCCATTTGTTAGCATATAATTGTTCATAGTATTTCCTTATAATTTTTATATTTCTGTGGTGTCAGTTGTCACAAGCTTTTTCACTTGTGTCCTTTCTCTGTATATTTTTTTGATGAGTCTGGTTAAATGCTTATCAATTACACTCATCTTTTCAAAGAACCAGCTGTTTGTTTCATTCATCTTTTGTATTGTTTTTTTAGGTCTATTTTGTTTCTTTCTGCTCTGACCTGTAGTATTTTCTACCTTCTACTCACTCTCGGCTTTTCTTTTTTTAAAAATTTTAAGTGTAAGACTAGATTATTTGAGATATTTGTTGTTTCTTCCGATACACCTGTATTGCTATTAATTTCTCTCTTAGAACTCCATTGGCTGTGTCCCATAGATTAGGGGTCCTTGTGTTTTAATTTTCACTTGTCTCAAGGGATCATTTGATTTCTTCCTTGAACTCATTGTTAATCTATTCATTGTTGAATAGTGTGTTATTTATCTTTTTGTGTTTGTGTGTTTTTTAGTTTTGTTATTGTAATTGATTTCTAGCATCATACCATTGTGTTTGGAGAAGATGCTTGAAATTATTTCAATCTTCTTAAATTTGTTGAGAGTTGCTTTGTGGCCTTACACATGGTGTATCCTGGAAAACATTCAGTGTGTGCTTGAAAAGAATGCATGTTCTGCTGCTGTGGGGTGAAATGTCCTAAAAATTGATTAAATCTTTCTGGTCTAAAATGTCATTTAAGGCTATTATTTACTTACTAGAGGCCTGGTGCACGAATTCATGCATGGGTAGGGTCCAGCCAGCCCCCCGCCTTTGGGGCAGATTGGGCCTGGCCGGCTGGGGGGTGGGGCTGCAGGTGGTTGGACGGCTGGCCCCAGCCCATGTCAAACTCCTGGTAGAGGGGACAATTTGCATATTAGCCTTTTATTATACAGGATTGATTTTTTTGGTCTGTATGATCTATATATTGATGTCAATGGGTGTTAAAGTCTCTTACTATTAGTGTGTTACTGTGGATCCCTCCCTTTACTGTTGCCAATATTTGCTTTATATATTTACATACCCTTATATTGGATGTATAAATGTTTACAATGGTTATATCCTCTTTTGAGATAGATGACTTTATCATTAAAAAATGTCCTCCTATGTATCCTATTATAACCTTTGTTTTAAAGTCTATTTTATCTGATATAAGTATTGCTACCCCAGCTTTCTTTCCTTTCCATTTGCATAAGATATCTTTTTTTTATCCCTTTATTTTCAGCCTGTGTGTATCTTTCTATCTGAAGTTAGTCTCTTATAGGCAGCATATGTATGGGTCTTGTTTTCTTATCCATTCAGCCACCTATGTTTTTTGATTGGAGCATTTAATTCACTTATTTAAAGTAATTATTGATAGGTATGTAGCAATTGCCATTTTATCATTTATATTTTTACCTTTCTTCTTCATAAAGATACCTTTAACATTTCTTGTAATACTGGTTTGATGTTGATGAACTCCCTTAGCTTTTTCTTATCTTGGAAGCTCTTTTATCTCTCCATCAATTCTAAATGACAGCCTTACTGAATAGAGTAGCCTTGGTTGTGTAGGTCCTTGATTTTTACCAATTTGAATGTTTTGTGTAAATCCTCTCTGGCCTGCAAAGTTTCTGTTGAGAAACCAGCGTATAGTCATATGGAAGTAGGTAACTAACTGCTTTTTTCTTACTGCTTTTAAGATTCTTTCTTTGTCTTTAACCTTTGGCATTTTGATTATGATGTGTTTTATGTGAGACTCTTTGGGTTCATCTTGTTTGGGACTCTGTACTTTCTGGTGTTGTATGTTTACTTCCTTCATCAAGTTAGGAAACTTTTCAGTTACTATTTCTTCAAATGAGTTTTCAATCTCTTTCTTTCTTCTTCTTCTTCTGGTACCTCTGTGATGTAAATGTTGTTATGCTTGATGTTGCCCCAGAGGTCCCTTAGACTATCCTCACTTTTTAATTTGTTTTTCTTTTTGCTGCCTTGTCTTCCAAATCACTGAGTCAATCCTCTTCTTTAACTAATTTTCTTTTGGTTCCCTCTAATGTATTCTTCATTTCAGTTATTGTATTCTTCATTTCTGACTGGTTCTTTTTTATGGTTTCTGTCTCTTTGTTGAAGTTCTCGAGGACATCATCTCCTCTTCCCTTAAATTCAGTGAGCGTTCTCTGTATCTGGTAGATTGCTTGCCTCCATTTTGTTTCATTATTTTTCTGGTGTTTTGTCCTGTTCTGTGGGGCCCAGTGGCACAGTCTCCCTAGTCACCTGAGCCAGGTGCTCCAGAGGTGTCCCTTGTGTGGGTTATTGTGACTTCTTGTTTTATTTGAGTCTTGGTTGCTTTTGGCACATCAGTGGGTGAGATTCACTAACCAGCTGTGAGGATTTGCTGTGACTACAGCAGACAAGCTGTTAGGCAGGGGCTGACACCATAGAGTGTGATTCACTTTGCAGGACTCTGGTGTTTGCTAAGTCCATCCTTTGGCTGTGTTGTGTGTGCCATTAATTGGGTGATGCTCTGGTGTGATCTGAACCTGGCCATTGAGTTTGTTGGTTTTGGGGTCTCTTGGGATCCACTGCACTGCAGGTAAAGGTCAGTTCCTGCCAGGGCCTGGCTCAGGACCACCTGGTGGGACCTACAAAGTGTTGGGCTGGCTTGGAGCTGCCTTCTAGAGACTGTGCTTCAAACTGAGTCCAGCTACCATGATTATGGGGGCTTACGGCTGCTTAGCAAAGTATGCATGGCACATGGAGGCCAGTCACTGCTTTTTAAGGGCTGTGGACCTTTGAGAATTTTAAAGAAGTCCACAGTACAGGGTGAAGCTAACTGTTTGTGTGTAACAGACCCTGAAAGAGTTGGGTGGGACAGGATCTCAAGAAATCACCAGGGTGGGCAAGCAGTGTGATCCAGGTTATTGGAAACTGTTAAGTTCCAAAAATTGTGATGGATGAATATATAAATTCTTATTTCTTAATGAAATATTTGTGCTAATAAAACAAAGACTTTAGCATAATGAAAGTATTTACTGGTATATTAGGAAGGAGAGAAAAGTATTTACTGGTATATTAGAAAGGAGAGAAAAGTGGATGAGCATTTTTTCTGGTCAGAATTCTTTTGTTCTTAAGGGACTGAAATTGGACTCACAGTGGCCTCAGGGACACTTGGGTCTGGGATCTGGAACTCTGTCATTCTTCCCTACCTTTTGGCTCTACTGCTCTTGCAATGCGATCTACATTCCTTTAGCATGTCCCTGTGACAGAGGATGTCATTGATAGTGTTTCTGAGGACACACGTAACACAGTCAAAGAGGACTAGAACCCTTTTTGATAGCTATCCACTTAAGAGAAATCCTAAGGAAGGATCCTAGCTGTCCCCACTGGGTCCCGTGATCACCTCTAGACAAATCACTGAAGCCAGGGCATGGGCCATGTTTTGAGGCATTGTCCTGTTGTCAGGGAGAGAGAATTCTATGTTTGGAAGAAGCAGGGGCCTCCACCAACATGGGAATGTTATTTCTCGAATAAAGGCAAAAAAGTGGTACTAGGTAGACAAAACAATATGTTCATTATAGCCAAGAGTATGCCATGTGCTGCACACCCATTCATTTTCATTTCAGGGCAGGGGATGCTGTTCACGGAGGAGGAAGGAGGTACAGTGAAGTACCCTCCAAGGTTGCTCAGCAGTGAGTGGTAGAGCCAGGGTCTACGACTGCATTTCTCTGAAACAAAAGGCCTTTTATATTGTACTTCTCATCCTTCAAAAGCTTTGCAAGGTGATGGCGTGCATGCAAACAGTGAAGACACCTTATAAGCAAACAACTTGCCCAATTAATCCTGGGCCTGCATGCCTCGGGAAGGAGAAGCCCCAACATAATGCAAAGAGAGACCAAGATTCTTATCCTCGGCTTTTGAACATCCGAGGCCCAAGTTCTGATGAAAACATGAGATCAGAAGGATCTGTGAAGGATAATTTTCACTACGTGTTGTTTTGGTCTGTCACTGGAAGCATATCCCATCCTGCCCAGTGGCACTACTCCTAGTTCCAGGAGCCCATCCCATCCTGGAGCCTTTAGCTATAAGGAAAGGAGGTAGGACTGGTGTCCACTAATTCACCAGTGTGTCCTCAGTGCTGACAGTAGCTGGCTTGCAGTGGGTGCTCTATAATATCTATTACTGAGCCCCAATGGAGACTGAAAGGCCGCTTGTCAGAACGTCCTTCCACGAGTGTCCACTGTCAACCTAATTTCCCCATGTTAGGTGAGCAGGAACTCCTCCAGCATGGTTCCCTCTCACATGGTGGTGACAGCTCTGGGAAGCCACCATGCTTCCTATCCCAGGAGCTACTGAGGAGGGATGATAAGGACCTGAGTTGACACAAAGGCTTGGAAATGGAGAGGATAGACTGACCCAAGGAAGACAGAACTGGACTTGGTGAACAGTTGGATATAGAGAGTGAAGGAGAACTTGATTAGTAGAGCCATCAAGTGAGACAGAAAACTTGCTTCCCTGCCATCATTTTCACTGCTGTGTTGTGTGTGCTTCAAGGAAGGTGAGAGATACTTTCTCTGAACTTGTGGGCTTGCGCTAACCTCGTATTGCATGCCTTTCATATTAGACACACTGGTCAATATCTGAACATGCTCACTTTAGCTGTTTTCAGATCTGTTGTCACTTCTCATTCCTGCTACTGTTTTGAAAATATCTGTTGTAATTTTCATTGGAAAAGCTTATAAAATGTGTTACCATCTATATACTTAGAATTGGCACAAATATTTGCTCTTGAAGTCTTTGACACCATTTAAGTGATTTTTACTTTGAATTTTTCAGAAAGATAGCACATTCATTTGAATTTGGGTTAGTGGAAGATACTCAGCCCCACATGCAATCCTGGTGAAAGTTAAGGTCATGTTTGACAATTAAATTCCCAATTGATCATTAGTATTGAGAAGGTGCCTTCATGACCACAGATGTTTTCTTCTAAGAACATTGCAGGGTGTGTGTTTGTTTGTTCAAAGGAGGGTGCATTGTTGATTTTTTTCCATTAGTGTTTTGTTTTGCTTTTCTCTTTCTCATTAATTAAGTACTAAGTCATGTTAAAAGGAAGCACTTTTACAATTAAAGTGATAGTAGCATAAACTAAGCAGGCAAATTCTTGTCTTGACTAATTTTCTGTCATTCATCTTATTAGATTTTGAAAAGAGAGTTGTAAGAGTAGCCTGCAACCATGTAAGAACCACTGTCTACTGCATGGGGTGGAGCCAGACAAGGGAAATACTGATCATAGTTTGCGGTACTGTATCTACATTTTCAGTAAAACCAACAAGGGTAACAATTATTATATATATATTAAAAGAAACACATTAGTGTTTCTAAAGTCCTCCTGGCTGACATAATGACATTTGTGTTCATTGTATTCTTTCCCTGATAGGGAAATGTTTTGTGATGGGTGGGATTTCTGAGCCTTGGCCCTTGAGGCTCAGAAGAGGGCTGTCAGAAGAGGAAGCGGTGTGTGGAGGTTTGCTGTGGATTCTGCATTCCTATGGCTGGGCTCAAGGCTGTGCTGGATTGCACATGGGAAAAGCACATCCTTCTAGTCAGGCATTTCTGAGGAACAGATTTTCCCATGATGCACTTCTCAGGGTCTTTAGGGGGTAGTTAGGAGAAGGAAATCATGTGGCCATGCATCTCTCCTCTGGGGATTTCACACCTGAAGGTGTGCACAGGTGAACCCAGCGTCCCTTCCTCGACAGAGGATCACAGCATCTGTTCTCCGGCCTGGGAGCCCCTGATAGCTCCACCTCCCGCCTTACCAGCTTGCTACCTGTTTCCTTTATGTCCCTACCAAGTGAGTGAAATCTAAGCTGCCAAGTGGCTCCCAGACAGTCATCCGCCACATAGATCTGTCACTGGAGCTAGGAAATCACACTGTGAGAAGCCTGCAGAGAGCCTATTCCTGAATATAGGTACCATGAGAACTTTCTGGAGATACTCTTCGAAAGTATACACTTAACATTTAGTAATAAAAAGATTTGGTGTTTTCATATAAGCTTCAATTTGCCATTGAAAGAGTTTTCCCCCTCCTCACTCCATCCTTTCTTTCTTCCTTGTGTTGTGCCCTCCCCGCTCTCTCTGGAAATTTAAGCCATACTATCATTTTATATTTATAACTTCTAAGATACTTGGGGTTTTCACCCATTAAAAAACACACACACACACAAACTATAATGGCCTACAGTGAAGTGGCCCTTTCCTGAGGCAGTGGGTTTTGAATTATTAGCAGGTGCAGGATCTAATTTGAGCCCTGATGTCTTCCGTGTCTTGGAGGCTGAGGTAGCCCTCACTATGTGTCATGTACAATTGATGCTCTCTGCCCACTTCATTTTTCTCTCAAAGCCAAACTCATCTAAGGGAATGAAAGGGCATTCTCTTGTCCTTGAGAAGTGTGGGCTCTAACTGGGTGACGATAAGAACACATTCTTTACAAATATATACAAATAGATTGTGCTATTGTGCAACTCTTTTATATCAGTACTGAGGCAATAGCACCATAATCAAGACTGGAGTGGTATCCGTAGAAAGGTAGACTTAAACAAGCCACAGTGGGAGTTATGAATGGTAGTTAAGAAGACGGAAAGCATTCCAACTGGATGGAATGGCATGAGAAGAGGCATGGAGGCAGGAGTTATTAAACTCTATGTGGGCAGCGGGCAAGCAAGTAAGCTGGGTTGGACCAGCCTGACCACATTTGTGTGCATGAAGAGATACCTGCACCTACTGTACCCTCTGCTTCCCACACTTACTGTCTAGGTCTTAGCTTAGGCATCCTCCTCTGGCTCACACCCCACCTTCAGCCAAGTCCTGCTGAGTGCCCTCGCTGGTCCTCTAATAGCACCCTGTCTGCCTTCTGCTATCATTGATACACTCCATCATGGTGGCCACTAGTCTCCAAGCCTCTAAGGACAAAGACCATGTCTTACTTACTCATGCCTGTGTCATTGGCTCCTGGCTTAGCTTAGTGCCTAGCACTTAGTAGGTACTCAGTACATATTTGTGAGGGAGAAGGAAGGGGGGTGCATAGATAAAGTTGGCCAAATGGGGAGGTACAGACAACAGAAAGCCCTGAACTATGGCTGAGACTCTCATACAGAACTGGAGCACTAGTCCTGGAATTGCCACCTTCCCACCAGAGCCCCTTGTAAGACCTCGATGTATTTTACTCCCATAAAGCAAGAGAAACTCCAGTTACATTCTTGGGAGTGGGACATCTTAGCTGAGTTAAAATCAATCAAAATACAGCAGTTGCATAAGCACACACCTCTTTGCACCAGTGCTGTCTTTTAGAAAGAATGGTAGGTTTTGTGGATAGAGCACGGTTATGGGTCCATGAAAAACACAGCACAGAAACACTAGGGCTCGTGCAGAAGCCACTGTGTGTTTGAATCCCTTCCACTGCCGTTCTTTGCAGAAGAGAACAACCTCTGGTCTTCTTTCCTTTTTTCCACCATTGAGTTAATTATTCGAGTCCTGTTTCCTAACAATAAAACGTAAGTAGAGACCACTTGAAAGTAGAACCTCTCTAATAGTTTCTCAGTGATCCTGATAGAAAGAAGAAAGCAAGGGAAATATTGACCAATGGACAACTCTTACAGAAGATGTTTGGGAGGCCTCCCCATAAAATTGACTGTGTCCTCCCCACCCATTCTGCTCATTTCCACCTTGTGAGATATGGGTGTCATCTGAACCCTTCTCCATGAGACCTTTTGTAAATTGTTCAAAAACAAAAGACTCCTTTTCCCCCCACATAGGAACTACAGATTGGACTACTCACCTGACTCTGAGTTTGGGGATTTGTCAGCTGACATTTACAAAGGGCCCATTGTATGGAAAGCACAGAAGAAAAGTCCCTATTACTCTAACAAGTAACATGAACAGTCTTCTACATGAACAGTGTATAATGGATTTAAATTTTAGATTTTTTGTTATAGTTGATTATTTATTAACTGCAATGTAAGAGCTGAAACCCATCATTTAAAACAGCTATCATTAAATAAATAAATAAATAAATAAATAAATAAATAAATAAATACAGTTATCATTATTAATATGAATGAAATGGAGCAAGACTGGGAGCAAATGGAGACAAAGGAGTTTCCATTTCAGTAGTGATCCAAAAGACCTGTACACACCTAAGTTCCATACACACACACACCTTTGCACAATGCTGACTTTTAGAAATTAGGGTAGGTCTTGTGATTCAAACAGTGCTCCCTGAACCTAAAAATTATATCCTGTCTCTCTTTCTAGGAGCAGAAACTCCTGCCTTCTCAGGAAACTCTGGGTCATCCCTCTCTCCTCTGCCATCAGTCCTTCTTTACAGCTCCTTCCCATCAGCATCTTGACACTTTCAAATTCAACCATCTTTTTTAAATGTACCCCTCCCAAACACTCATTCCCTCCAGACCCTGCCCTTCCTCTTGTGCCAGAATGTACAAAGAGCTGCCTCTCCTCACTGTCTCCCCACTCACCTTCTTCCCTCTTCCCCTCAGGCCAGTCTGTCTCTGCCCCAAGGCCTCCATCAAAGCCACTCTCTAACATCCCCAGGGGCCCAAACCCGAGGGTCCTGTTTCAGTTCTCCCCAGCCCCTGGTAGTGAAGACCCTTCTCCCTTGGCACACACCTCTCCCCCATTCTCCTGCAGTCTGCAGTGTGCCTGGCTCTTCCCAGTCAGCTCCTCAGTCTGCCCGGAGGGTGGCTTCCTCTATGGAGGGTATGGCAGCAGGCATGTCTGTGGTTGTTCAGAAGGCAGAGTGGAAGGAGGAGATGGGGGGCAGGAAGCACTGGGTATTCAGGGCAGGTGGGCAGATTAGAAACCCTGAGGCAGAGCTAGGGCTTGGTGGACAGAGCCCTAGCAGGCAATGTGGAGGGAGCAATTGGGGAGGGCCTTGGTCAGTCAGCCTGCGGTTTGTAATGCTCTGTAATGTTCTTGATGGTAATGAGCTTCTCCTTCATTGTTAGTTTTGTTTTTCCCAGTTAATTTAGCACATAATTTAAATTCCAATCCTTCTACAAGGAATTGTCAGAGAACCCAGCAATTTCCTCCCTTCCACCCTCCCTTCCCCTCCATTTTCACATCCTCTCTGCTTGAAAAATTGTGTGGCCCTCTCCACCTGCAAATGTATGTATGCTCTTCTTGGTCAGTTGTCCTCATTTACCTCAAGCTAAGTATTTGCTCTACTCTGTTTTTCTGTTCTCTCTGGAAACCCCATTGCACTCTGTTACACTGGCATTTAGCTCCATGTTTCTAAATAACATTTTTATTGCAGCCTCTTGATTTTTTTTTTTCTTCTAGACATTATCTATTGGCCTCCTCTTATTCAAGACAAGGGTGTTTGTTTGTTTGTTTTCTTTTCCTTCTCTTGCCCCATCCCTCCTTTCCCTTAATATTCTATTTTTATATTATTTTATTTTTTTCTATTGTTATATTTAAATTTAGGTTAGCTTAGTGTTACATTATCATGACTGATCAATGTTATTCATTCTAGTAAAACCACAATTACATTTTCTTTTCTTCACAGTTGTCGTTTTTTTACCAAAGAGCTAACAATTGTCATCTTACTTCATTTGCCTTATCTTCTATATATTTATCACTAACTACCCCAAACTCTGCTCCAGCTTGTGAGTTATTCTATCAGTCATGTCTTTCTGTAGCGGCCCTTCTGGAACCTTTTGGCCTGACCTGCCTTCATGTTTGTCTGGAGGGTTCTCTTAGCCACTCTCCTGAGTTGTATCCCCTATTTTCTGGCATCTTTTTAAAAAATTCCTTTGTTTGTTGAAGCAAAATCTTAATGAAGTTCAAGTCTAGTCCCATCCATTATTTTGAGGGGGCTCCCTTTTTGTCTGAAAATGCCCATTCTTTTGCTCTGATCAATTTTCTTGATTTATTTTTAGGTAATTATTTGCTCTGCTCTGTTTTTTCTATACTCTCTGGAAAGCCCATTATACTGACCTCTTGAGGCCATCTTCTGATTTTTTATCTTCCTTCTGTTTTTTTCATATCTACAGGGTTTTTTTCTACTTTCTGGGACATTTCCTCAACTATATCCTTAAAAATCTTCTCTTGAACTTTTAATTTCTGAATTGTGTTTAATTTCTAAAATCTTTTAAAATTGTTTTTGTTATATAATATCTTGTTTTTGTTTCTTTGATATCTTTCGTTATGTCTCTGAACATATTAATGGTGGTGCATGTGAGTTTATGGTTTTGTTTTGTTTTAAATTATTTTTCTTGATTGTTCTATTTCCTTCAATTTGCTGTTTTTCAATTTCTTTGTTGTGATTTATGTCTTTCATATCTGTGGTTTTGCTCACATGTCTGTCTGGTAATCTTGGTTTTCTGCTCATGTTTAAAAACTGAATTGGGAATTCCTGGAAACATGGAGATTGTTGACTGTGGCCCTATAGGGAGACTTGGACATTTAGGTGGAGAACCTCTGACAACTGGAGAAGCGTTCCCAGTCTCCTCCCTGCAAGGAGACAAGCCTGCCAGCCAGCACCCTAGGTTGCTAGGCAACCCCAACATATAGTTTACATACTTAATCCTTCCCTGATTTCAGCACGGTGATCCCACCCTTCAATCCTGGGACCTTCTTCTCCAGAAAGGGTGAGGCAGCTGCCAAGTACTGTGGTATCTCAGAGGTAACTGGGCATCAGACTATGTCTCCAGTAGAGCTGTAATCAGCTCACACTTCCTAAAAATTTGGGGGCTCCTGCAGGTGTAAATTGGGTTAATTCTTGGCTTTACCACCGCTGGCTTTGGAGTCTGTTTTCTGGGGCTCCTGCTAAGTTCTTGAACACTCATTCAGCTGCTGTCCACCTTCTGGGATTTGGTTCCTCTTTTCTCTCCTGTTCTTTTAGCCCTTAAGGGTTTATTCCTTTTTTGAAAGGAATCTTGGAAGGAGCAAAAGTGTGTGCAAGTGGCCATCTTTATCCAGAACCTAATAATTCTCCAGGACTAGTTATGTCATTTGCTAAATTTTAGCCTCCGGTAATCTATCTCTATATCTGTGTCCTAATGAAATAGTGTTTCTTAAAATAATTTCTGAGAGCTTTGTGATTTTCCGGTTGCTATACGTAGCTGTGTCTTTTCAACTGGATGTACCCAGTGACTGGTGTTCCTTAAAGGGGTTCCTAGTTGGAAATCTTAATAGCACCCAATCTTGCCTTAATATGCTTAAGTCTGCTATTCTTCAGTGCTTTTTAATGCTTATTAGAAGCCAACAATTTATTTTAAAAATTGAATTATACAGGATCCCTGCTCAGTGAGCTGTTGATCTAAATTAGTGGTTAGCAATCCCTGTTAATTAGTTATATCCTTTACTCCCTGTCAAGGTATCATCATTTCATGAACATGGAGCTGTGCTTTGAGTCATAACATTACTTGTTAGGACAAGTTAGCTGTTACCTTCTACTTGTTAATACAAGTGCTTCATATATTGTTGTAACTGAATGGTTTTTGGCCTTTAGCCGAAACTTTTGCTTACTGCCCTCATATAGATCTAGTAGAAATTAGAAAGTGGTTTTTGCCAACTCAGTCCTGCTTTGAGCCATTTCCTGGTTGCAGTTGATTATTCAGTGCAGCTATATTATTCATTGAGGCAGTGCCATGCCCTTAGAGATGGCTGGACTGTACATAGCCTTTGCAAAGTGGCAGCCCAGCAGGCAGCATTCAGACAGAGAAGGCCTGCATGCCGGGAGCTCATGTGCCCAGGAAGCCTCAAACTCAGGTCTAACTTGCAGATTTCTTCTTTCATCTTTTCCATTTCAGTTACTGTTACAAATTTTACATGTTAGCATATGACTGTGGAGCAATCAAAGAGAATCAGCAGTAGACAGGAAAATTAATGCTGGTCCAAAGATGCAAGCTGTTGGTGTGAAAGGAGATTTAGTTGAGGGGGAGGCTATACCATTAACTCACCCCCTAAAGCAGGGTGGGCAACCTGTGGCCTCCAGGCCAAACCCCACCTGAGGTCTGATTTTTACTGTCCTCTAAGGAGATTTTTATAGTTCTAGGGTAGTTAAAAAAAAAAAAAAAAAAAAAGATGCTGCGAAGTAAGAAGAAAGAAAAAGAGGAAGAAGGAGAGAAAGGAAGAAAGTTCAATAGAGGCTATATGTATGTGATCTATTAAGCCTCAAATATTGACTTTTTGGCTCTTTACAGAAACAGTATGCCCACCCCTGGTCTAGACACCATGGCTTAGCCTCATCCCTTTCCTGTCCACACACTCCTTCCCCAGTCCTGGAATGTTCTCCAAGTTTTCTTAAGGCTTTAGCAACTTAAATATGAATGTGTGTTTATGTGTGGTTTCCAAAAAATGTAATTATAGATAGATCTGAGTCATCAGTTCTCAAGTGTGTGACATCTAAGCATATTTACCAACATAAAGGCTGGCATTAGGTATATGAGTACACATAAATCAGCATGGTAGACTACGTGCCTAGCTACAATGGGGGAAATATAGCAAAATTATGAGCAGTATTTTTATAAACCCTTTGGGCTTAGTTGGAAATACTTTCAGAAAGGTAGATGTTGAACTTGTTTCTCTTTGTAAGTATAAAATGTAAACAAAAATAAAATTAAAGTATGCTTTTACTAGTATGATACAAATATCCTCTTATTTACTGAAAGCCTAACCATAGAAAAAGTTTCACTTAAACAATTACCTTTGGAATTAGATAGGTAATTTTTTAAAGTTATGGCTTTACCAATTGTTCTTCCTCACTATGGATATTAGCCAAAATGTGGTCTTTGTCCATCAGAGATGTGCAGGTTCCTCATCACTGCAGGCTTTCTCACTTCACAGCATTTTCCTTGACATGCTCTAAGTTTAAGGCATCCACATACCATTTCCAGGTGAATTTTCCAAAACCTTAGCTCTGATCCTGCCAAATCAGTCCGATCAACAGTAAGAGATGAAACCAAAGAAGTAAGTTATCAAACATTCCTTTTTTAGTCAATTAATATGAAAGTCCTGGGAAATGCAGGTGGCCCAGTGTTGCTGGGCTCAACACATTGTGCTATAACTCTGTGCTGTGGGATCTTCTCATGGTTGCCTTGAGTGCATTGAAATTTAGCATACTCGTAACCTTATTACTTCTCCAATGATGAAATGGTATCCCTGTGCTGCCAAAGAGTTAATTGAGAATAGAACATTCAGATGAATGCTCAGAAATGAAGCTGTGAGGCCAGCTTCTGTCTCTAATACCCAACCTGTGTCCAAAATGGCCAACATGGAACATTCTGTGGCCAACATGGAACATTCATCTTCAATAGCACTTGTGGGTCACATCAATGAGTAATTAATTTAAAGCTCTATTCTTTTCTTTACTCCCCACTGTGACTCTGATCCAGGCCCACTGAATCCTTTTATCATAGGATTTATCTTCAGCTGATAAAGCAAACTAGCTCTGGGAATAAGCATTGAAGTCAAACATTACTTTGTAATTTCTTTCCCTTCTTTGCCAAATGTTTCATTTATAAGGATAATTCAAATTATATAGTATTTTCTGTTTGGGTATTAGATTTTTGAAATCCAGAGGTCAACAGTAAGCCAGTAGCTTTATTTCTTTAAAAATCGGGTACCTAGCATGGAATTCCAGTGAAAAGCTGGTCTTCAAGCTCATAAGCACATCCTGTGTAGTGCGCAGTGTAGACCTGAGGGGCCATTGTCGGGATCCTTAACTGTGGCAACTTAGATGTTTAAGGAAGGAATAACAGCATAGCTGAATTAAAGGAGACAGAGAGATGCTATTATACCCTCTCTTAGCAGGAAGTAAACCAATTAGTTGTGCACTTTTTAGAGATTTAATCATTTGAGATGTATTGAGGCCTGCTGCTGACTGTGTAGAGCAAGGGAATTCATATTTAATACAAAGGTGAAAGGGATGGTTAATTAGGTATGAAACTTATTCCATACTGGAGTGCATTGAATTTATAATAAATATCCATAAAACTACAAAAATTTAAAAAGGGGAAGGGGGAGACAGGAGAAATTAATTAATTCATAATAATTGACTTAATCAGGAATAGTCTAAAGAAGTTAAAAATATTTAAATTCCCTGAAAGTTGCCCAGTTCCTTATTTTGAATAGTCTGGTCATTTCTAAAGTCTTGCTTCTGAACCCATCATGATTTTCTTAAAAAGAAAGGGGGAGGGAGGAAGCCCTACCCTTTCTAAAGAGATCTGGAAAGGCTCTGAAAGTCACTATTCCCTAATAACATGGTTAACTGCAGCCTGGGCTCCTGTCATTAACGAGCTTACCTACTGCTGCAAGGAAAAGGCTGGGCTGGCCTGAGGGATCACACTGTGGCCAAATGCTCCCAAGCAATTAAAGGCTGATTAAGTGTTTATCTTCTTTACAGGTGGGAAGGAAAGAATGAAAATGAAGTGGGCAGATGTAAAGAGACCGGCAAAGTTCATGTGACTGTGGACCTCAAATACTACCGACCAACTGAAGTGGTAAGGTTTCCTGGCCACCCGGTGTGTGGCCACACTTGGCCGCTGTCTGGGAAAATGCTCACGGGATGCCAAAGCCAACCTTCAAGCTCCCCATCAGGCTATTCTGGTGTCTTTTAATGGGCTTGTTCCAAACCAGAGCCCAGTGAATTGAATTTGAGATGTTGTTCTCATCACAAAATCCATTGCTTTAAAAAGGAAAGCAGGGGTAAAACACACCCAAGGAAGTGGTGAGTCTATGGAAACAGAGACTCATATCATATGGCAGCTGTCATTGTGTTAGTCCCCTGCTTTGGTGCTGACCCCAGGTACCTACAGGATGTCTGACTTACAGGGCCCTCCATGGTCTGCAGGGTCTCAAGGTCTGGAAGGCTGCCTGCCTCCTCAGTGCACACAGGCACATGTGCACACACAAACTAAGCCCTAAGTGAACATTAACACGCAGCTCAAGTACTGTCTTTCTTTGATTTGTTTTCTAGACAATATACTACACTGCTGATGTCTCTGCTCCTTCCTTCTTATTGATAGTATATGTGATCCATAATTATATTATAACATCTATTATAACTTATATACTCATTTGTTTACATGTTTTTCTCCCTTTACAAAGCTGCAAACTCAGGATAAGGACTTTTAAAATATTTTCCATTGTAACAAAGTAGGTGCTTAATAAATGTTGATTGATGGGTAGATGGATGGATGGATGGATTTCTAAATATAGAGATTTCTGTGTTAAGAAATGACCTGTAGATTGTTAGATCATCCTCCTTTCCTAGATTTATAGAACCTTATAGTGTGGCATTGTCGCTTTAACACTTTAATATGGTCCACCTTCCATGGTGACCAAAACTCAACATGTTACATATACCTAAAGATAACAGAAATGGCATCTTCAGAGAGAAATGCTCAGACGTGATGGTTACCTAGTGACATACCCATTAACTGAAAATGGAATCCTGTGAACCTGTTTTACCTGTGTTTTGAACCAAATTCCTGTGTGTTGGACAACCCCTTAGAGATTAGGAAAACCCCAGTGAAGAAAGACTGAAAGTGCCTGTGTCATCAGTAACCACCCTTTAAAAACGTCTTCTTTCAAACAAAGGAAAAAACGTCATGCGCCCTGCAACCAGGAGGAAGTGAAAAGGAAAGATTAAGTAAGCAGTGGGCAAAGAGGGCTGTAGAGTGGAAGCTTTGTCCTGGCAGGGCGTGGCGGGGCCTCTGGCACTAGGAACAAAGGCTCCCTGTGCTGATGCGGGCGGGTCTGCGGAGGAGAGGACAGAGGACTTGCTCTGTCTTTGGGAGGAAGATCCTAGCACACCCTGCTGACTTAGCACTGAGGTCCCTGCGGAGCCCCCAGCCGCACTGGCGTTGTTTCCAGTCCTAAGAGGTGCCGCAAGGTGTCAGTTTTCTGGAACTTTGCACAGATAACATAAACAGGCAAAGCTGTTTCTATGCTAACAGAATTTGTCATCTCCGAGTGGAAAATTTACTGAGCCAACATAACAATTTTATATGGCTCTTTCTCTCTCTGACACCAAAATAGTTTCAGAAGCTCAGAAGTCATTAAGAATGGCCTGTCTGTCATTCTCACTTGGCAAGGCGTGGGATTGATAAGTACACATAACAAAAGAATTTGCTGAACAGGAAAAGGACCCTTGGACTAACAAGACAGTTCTTGAAGTCTGTCCTGTCAACCCCTCTTTCCTGTCCTGATGCTACATCCCTCCCCCTTTCTTTGTTCATTCAAATGTCATTATCATACCTGTTCTGCAACTCCATTCACACTAATGCTGTTTGAGCATAAGAGTGGTGTCTTATTTCCTATGCTCCCTTTGCTTGTTGATCTAGCTCCCATCCCAATGCTCTCATTTACTGCTTAAATTTGGATGTTAACCTGCATGTCATCTTTCTAAGCCTTTAGGATGCATTAATTTTGTTCCCTCCACTTCAACTAGGTATTCTATTGAGCAAGCTTCTCTTGTACAGGGAGACTAAACTTTTAACTTCATTCCTCAGAACAAGGAGTTTTCCCAAAACTGGGATCAGTTCTACAGCCTTTTGTTGAATTGCCTTGGGGGTAATAGGGCTCCTCCAGTGAAAAGGTGACCAAAACTGAGCACTGCTTGTAAATGCGCTCTCGCCTAGGTGTGGGCCTTAATAGCCAGCACATTTAGAGAGTCACTGGGCATGAGTCCTGGAAAGCGCCGAGCTCCTCTGAGGAGCAGCAGCACTTGGTGTGGTGCAGGATGGAGTTCTCCCACATCTGCACTGTGTCCTTCCCGCTCAGTGTCGGAGTTCTTCCCACCCGTCCCAAGGCTCCATGCATTCATTCTTCTATTCTGTGAAAGTGTGTTCTCCTGATGAGTTTAATCGTGTGTATCCCAAGATCTTCAGCACACAAGGAACTCCAAAGCCCAGGGTATAAACGTGATCTCCTTAGCATCCAAAGGTTCCAAAATGACTGGTAGAAAAGAGAGAGAGAGAGAGAGAGAGAGAAGAACATTTGAAAAGAAAAAAGTGAGGGACATATCAGGTCTCAGAACACCAGTACCCTAAAGCAAGACTAAAGGGACATAGTGCTTTAGGTTGTTTTTTGAACAAGATGCAGACTAGTCTTCGGAAAGGCTCTTTTCCTCCTGGAGGCCAGCAGAGAGTCTATAGAGCCTGTTCGCACAGCACCAGGAATGTCCGTCCTCATTGGTGCCTCTACAGAACCTTCAATCCTGCTTACGTACCAATATGAAATGAAGGCTTTTGTTCTGAGCTAAGGACTCTGGCATCCAAGTAGAACTGAACAGAGTCACGTTTTTTGCTTCTTTACCTATAAACCCCTGGGTTTCCTTTAACATTTAGGAATATTGCTACTGTGGAGAGCTTAATCCTGAAAACTAGACTTTAAATTCCCCATTGCCCTGAATTGCAGTATTTGGTGATGGCATTATCAATATTTAAGTTCTGTCCTCTTAAAACGCCTGTCTCTTACATAGTTTTCTATATGTGCATTCATTTACACCTAGATTCGTTGCATTGTGCATTTATTTGTAGAGAAGTAGGGTTGTGCTTATGTGCAGGCCCCAGGGCCAATTGTAGGAGTTCAGAAACTGTCAATCACTAGCTGTGTACCCTTAGGCAAGTTACTTCTCAGTGCTTCTGTATCTTTAAAAATGGGTTTGTTAATAGAACTTCCAAAGAGTTGTTTAAAATTAATATACCAATATACAAAATGCTCATTAGAACAGTATCTGGCACACAGTAAAATACCCAATATTGATGTATATTTTTAATTTATTGATTTGAGAGAGAGAGGGAGAGAAAGAGAGAACATTGACTTGTTGTTCCACCCATCTATACATTTATTGGTTGATTCTTATATGTGCCCTGACCTGTGATTGAACCTGTAACCTTTGGATATTGGGATGATGCTCTAACCACCTGCGCTACCCAGCCAGGGCCGATGCTGTTATTGTTATTCATTCATTCATTCATTCATTCATTCATTATTTACCAAACACTGTGTTAGACCCTGGGAATACAGTATGAATAAGATAGACACATCCCCTGCTCTTGTGGAGACTGTAGATATAGAGGTCTCTATCAGTTACTTAAACCTAGTATCTTTTGAAAACTAGAATGGCATCATTGGTGAATTATATAGATTAACCAATAAAAGGTACTATCAAAGCTACTAGAAAATGTTAATAAGTACTTTGATTTTTTTTTATTCTTGTTTTATCTTGATTTCTGTCCTTTCTGATCCTCTTTCAGAAAATTAAGTAGATGTTCAGTAGTATGGAAGTAATGAAAATATAAAAACATTGATATTGACCTATTACTTACTTTAACCGCAAAGGTATCTTCCTTTTATTTGAGAATGTTTAACTTGGAGAATTTAAAAGGTTGAGTTAGTGAAGTATTCAGCCTAAGGTGCCAAATTTGTAACCACATCAAATGCTCAATCCACTTTTTTAAAAAAATCTCTTTTTTCCTACAGAGCATTTTAGGAAATGGCATGGGGGACACAGTCACAGACTAAAAAAATTGCGTATTTTTTCATTAAAAGTATCTTAACTGAAATTCTAGTAGATGATGCGAACTACATTTTTTCTTGCTATATTGTTTGCCTTCCACATTCATTTTTCTTGCCGTTGTATTTCTAATGTTCTCAATTGTGATTGGTTTTATTTTATTTACTTAGATGCTTCCTGTTTATTCCCTTTATAGATATTAGAAAAAATCATGAATTCAAATCTAGACTTGAGAAAACAATAACTTTAAGGGAGTTTAACAAGCTAGTTAGAGTAGCACCTTCCTTCAGTAAAAACTTGTGTCCTGTTTCTAATCAAATTACCATATGCTTGTCCATTTGTCCCCTCTGCATACTTTTCCTAATATTTTTCTGTAAATGATGTTAAGTTCACTGGCCCATAGTTGCTCGCTTTGTCTCATAGCCCTGGTTAGAATAATGTCACATAACACTTTCCAGACCTCAGGAACCTGATCTGTCATCAGAGGACCTGTATAAATACTAGTGAGAACTTCCTTCAGTTCCATCGCTGTGTATTGGGGTCCTGAAACTATCCCCTTTGACTCCCTGTTCTCACCACATTCTCACACTTCCCCACATGTAGCAAGAAATTAGATCCTCTCTACTCCATCCTTCGACTTCCCCAGTTCTGTGAGAAGCCAGCTGATCTCTCCCTGTCCTGATTCTTCTGACCTCTAAGACTCTAGTCCTACCCTTTACCCCCACTTGTCTTTGTTCTTTGTGTGACTGGTGGGAGCCTGGATAAGAGGACACAGAGAGAGCAAATGAGGGGCGGGTCCTTCTTCCTGCATTCCTTGAGGTGGAAACAGAGAGGCTGGACTGCTCCTTCTGGGAGGTCCCTTCCAATTTTCACATCCCTGCATTTCTGCTTTTGTAACTGTCAGACCACAGCGTGTACAGTGTTGTCGATAAGGCCCCCATCAGAGTGTTTCCTCTTTTATAAGTAATCTCCGGACTTCTTACTACTTGTATTTTATGAGTAGTTTTGTTTGTTTTTTCTATGAATCACTGTTTATAGATTTTGAGCCTCCCTCTTAGGCTCCTCCTTCCTTAATCACATTGGCCTTTCTTGCCCTTTCCTTCCTGGGACTTAACCAAGAGAGCTTTAAGTTTCACTCTCTTTGGTTTTCCATATACTTCATAGGGTCCAGTACAAAACCCCCAGGCATGAATAGCATTCCTCCTCAAGCCTGTGTTCTTTCCTCAGTGGCTGTCCCCGCAAGAGCATTTCATAGCTACTGAAATAGTGATTGTGTGCTGGCTATCATGCCCCCAACTTCCTTCTAGTTTTCCTTGAAGTTTCTTATTATTAGATCCAGATTAGAGGGATGTCTTTAATGACTAAAAAATCTTCATGAGTATACATAACTACATGCATTCTCTTATTTTAAAATACATTTTGTATGTTTCCTAAAATCTTGCTGGTGTCCTTAATATAGATGATTTCATTCCTTGTGCCAAAAGGGAATTCCTACAAAATCTGTACCTTCTTTCTTTAAAAAAGCTGTGCAGGTAATGACCAGCCTCATTTGTAATTGTATTGTTGGCCTCTTGACATCTGCAAAATAAATTCCAAAATCTCAGAAATTTGTTTCAGCCTCTGTAGCTGCTTTCCTTAGGAATGCTAGTAAGTTAGTACTTGAGCTCAGCGTCTACATTAACTAGCTCTTATGCAAGTCACTGAACGAATAGAAGTGCTTATGGGAGACTGTCCATCACCAACGTGACCACCTGCCCCCTCTTCATTTCTTCCAACCAGTGAGATATGTGTGCTGGAATTTTAGAAATCCCTATTTGCTGCTTGTTTTTTAAACAACTCAGCGATGCTTTTCTGTTCTATCAAGTCATATTTACATTCTAAAATAATTATAACTTAAAAATATGCAAGGAGATTTCATAGATAATACTATCCATGGTGTTCTTCCTCCACCCTATTCCAATAAAGTTAACTATTCCTGTCCAAGTTTGATTTTTTCCTCCTAGCACATTATTCACTTGTGGACACCAAATATTCTGAGTCTACTAAAATGTAATCCATGTATACCAACTTTGGGCTCCTATCTGTCTTTGTCCCACCCTAGAGGCTTCCTCTTGCTTCACTCTCCTCACCCTTGGCTCATGGCAAACTGATTTCTTCATTCATTGTTATGCCCACCAGCAAAGTAGAGAGTCCACTTGACTGCTTTGTCAGACCCCTCAGGTGGATATCCACAGAGGAGGTCCACTTCCTGGCCTGGACGCTCAGATCACCTCCTCAACAATCACACTTCATGTGCAAGGCCTGCCAGTTAATACCCAGTTTCATTCAGCTGCGGTTAAAAATAGGTCCTGTGCTTAATAGCAAAATCAAGTTTATACATTTTTGTAATGCTGTGATCAATTTGCCAGTTTCTTGGATAAGTCGGTTGTGAAAACCTGGTGCAAGGATATCTAAAGTAAGACATGAGCAGATGTCTAGATACTAAGATTCTCTAATTTTTAGGATTTACTAAAAAAGTCCTTTGGATAGTACATTCGTCATGTACATTTAAAATATAATATTTAGTCACAGACAGGTATAACAAGGAGCTAACTGAACCAGAACAGTGGAGCGAGAAAAACAATGACAGACATCGGGACATTGTAGAGATGGCAACCACAGGATTGGGGATCCAATTGGATGCTCATATGTGAAAGGCAGGAACGGAAAGTAACCCCTGGAGTAGAGGCTGAAGAATGAAGGGTGGTGGGCCAACAGTGATGGCATGACCCATAGGAGAGATGGAGGGAGAGGACACAGTTTGCAGGGGAAGGCACTGAGGTCTGTTAAACTCATGTGCCTCAGGGATAGCCATGTAGCAATGTCAAGCAGGAGTCGGGGCTGGAGGCCTGGTGTAGAAGGAAGAGGTCAGGTGTCGGGGCTAGGTGTGCAGGTGCTGAGAGTTGAAGCGCTGAGATGAGTATCCCAAAAGAGAATGTTTGGGATAGGGGCAAAGAGGAAAGAAGATCATGAAGCCTAGTCACAAAGCTAGGCAAGTTTGAATTCCAGGAGGTTGGTTTCAGAAACACATTTTGAAAAAGTGGGTTAAGAATTCAGAGTTCACAAATTAAGGATTTGTATTCCAGGGTCTAGGGCCAGACTAAAGTATCTCTTACCCTAGGATAATTATTCCCTGCCTTCAAGATTTAAAGGGGGAATACCAAAGAATTTATATTAACTGACAAATGATTACTCCATTACAATCCAGGCAAGACTGAATTTCAGAGGTAAGTAGAGGCCTGATTCCAAACTGATGTGTCCTGGAAGTCAAGGTGCAAAGTATTTTAGGGTTCCTAAAGATCAAATGGCTTATGTAAATACAAGGTACTCTGCCCTGCATCTTATCATTTTTATTACTGTCATCATCATTAATTACTGTCATCATCATTACACCTCTGTGGTTATCAAGAGGCATCTGAAAGGATACTTGAGCTCTTCCACTCCTGAGGTTTTCTTTTATTTAAGTACTTTTTTTTTTTTTTTTTTAGAGAGAGAGAGGAAGGGAGAGGGAGAAAGAGATAGAAACATCATCAATGAGAGAGAAATGTCATCAATTGGCTGCCTCTTGCATGCCCCCTTCAGGGGATAGAACCCACAACCCGGCATGTGCCCTGACCTGGAATTGAACCAGCAACCTCTTGGTTCATGAGCTGATGCTCAATCACTGAGCCACATCGCCTGGCTTACATACTTCTTTTGCTTTGTATTTATATTACTTCATGCACACACAGCTATTCTTCTTGACCTGATGATAGAAATGATGATCATGGTGGAAGATGGGGAGTTGAACTGGTGACCTTCTGTTTTGATTCGGCCTGACTGTATGTCCCTAGCAGATGTAGCAGGCCCTGACATCCAGCAAATTCTGTGGCTGCCCCGGTGCCTAAGTATCCATAACAGGCCAGAGAGCAGCCATGTCCAAGTTCACTGTCAGCCAAACCCTTCACGACTCCCTCAGAAACCTGGATGAAAAACCTACCTTTGTTCTTACTTCTGGGAGCCTGGATGGCACTTGTACCATCTAAAACCTGTGTTGGTCTCCTAGTGTTGCAATAACAAATTATCATAAATGTAGCAGCATAACACTGCACAGATGCATCATCTTACAACTCCAGGGGTCAGAAGTCTGAATCAAGTTGCACTGACAGAACGAAGGGACGGCGGAGCTGGGTGCCTGGGGAGGCTGGAGCGTTCTCGGAGCGCAGGGTGTTCTGTTGGCAGGGAACACTGGATTAACCACTTTGAGCCGTTGCCAGTTCAGTGCTTTTTCTCTTGTTTGGAGAGCACATTATTAATCACTTGGAGGAGAAATAAGAAATGGAGGACTCTAGTTAATTGTCAGTTTAACGTTTCATAATATACACACTCAAAAAAAAAAAATACCATTAACATGCACTTGGGCAGCTATAAATGAGAACACACCATTCTTAAGTCTGAGGGGACACCGGGCAAAGAGACAAGAAAGGCGTCCTGAAGAAAGGGAGATTTAGAGTAGGGTTTTAGAAAGATTTGTGGTTTGAGAGAGAGCATTCCAGGTCAGGGCAGGAGGTGTCCTGGGAATGAACCTTCATGCAGGGACCCCTTCCTGTGGAGAGAGGGAGCTCAGCAGGGGAGTAATGAGAAGCAAGGCTCCTCACCACACATGTTCCTGCCAGCCCATCCCTTCGCCCGAGATAGCAGTACTCAGGCCCCACCTCCACACCCCCAGCCTGTCTGCAGCCAGCCAGCTGCTCCTCCTCCTTTATTTTCTTCTTCTTTTTCTTCCTGTGTTTTTACCTTCTCTTTCCTTGCTGTCTTAAGTCTTAAAAACCAGCCACATGTTATCCTTATGCTCCATGTAGCCACTGTTCTTTCTGAGATAACCGATTTGTCTTATGGTACATGTCATTAACCTCTAACTGGTTCAAATTCTGGAATTGTCCCCTCACCTATTCTATTAAGTTAAAGTTTCGTGTTTGATTTGAATTTTTAAACAGTTCACAGTTGTTTTAGAGATTAAAAGTTAAAATCGAGAATAGGGAAGAGCTTACTTTCATAAGAGAGATTTGTTTATTTCATAAACATGGGTCCTTAACAGTCATTCCAAGATCAATCTAAATGTGTGTTTTTAAAACATAATCTTCTCTTCTCAGTGGCACCTATTCTTCTCAAACTCTTCCAAAAAATTGAAGAAGAGACAATACTTCCTAACACATTTTATGAGGCCAACATAACCCTGATACCAAAACATGGCAAGGACAGCACAAAAACAAAACAAAACAAAAACAAAAAACTACAGACCAATATCTCTTATAAGTACTGGTACAGATGCAAAAATCCTAAACAAAATACTATCAAATCGAATATAAAAATATATTTTAAAAAATACATCAGCCCTAGCTGGTTTGGCTCAATGGATAGAGTGTCAGCCTGTGGACTGAAGGATCCCAGGTTCCATTCCAGTCAAGGGCACATGCCTGAGTTGCGGGCTCGATCCCCAGTAGGGGGCGTGCAGGAGGCAGCCGATCAATGATTCTCTCTCATCATTGATGTTTGTATCTCTCTCTCCCTCTCCCTTCCTCTCTGAAATCAATAAAAAATAAATTAAAATTAAAAAATACATCACAATCAAATGGGGTTCATTCCAGGGACACAAGGATGATTCAACATACGCAAATCCATCAATGTAATACACCACATTAACAAAACAAAGGATAAAAATCATATGATCTTAAAATAAATGCAGAAAAAGCATTTGATAAGATACAACATCCATTTATGATTAAAAACTCACTAAAATGGGTATAGAAGGAAGTTACCTCTACATAATAAAGGCTATACATGACAAACTCCTAGCTAATATCATACTCAATGGTGAAAAACTGAAAGCTTTTCCTCTAGGATCAGGAATAAGACAATGATGTCCACTATCACCACTCTTATTCAACATTGTGCTGGAAGCCCTACCTAGAGCAATCAGGCAAGAGAAAGAAATAAAAGGCATCCAAATTGGGAACAATGAAGTAAAAGTGTCAGTTTTTACAGGTGACATGATTCTTTATACAGAAAACTCTAAAGACTCCACCAAAATACTATTAGAAACAATAAACAAATACAGTAAAGTTGCAAGATATGATGTCAATGTACAAAAATCTTATAATGTACAAAAATCTTACAATGTACAAAAATCTGCATTCCTATATACTAACAATGAAATTTCAGACAAAAAAATAAAAAAAAAACACACAATTTCTTTTGCAATTGAAACCAAAAGAATAAAATACCTATGAATAAACTTAAGTATATAACAGCTCCAACAAGGGGTTAATATCCAAAATATATAAAGACCGATATACTGAAAACTACAAAGCATTATTAAAATAGATTGAAAAAGACACAATGAAATGAGAAGATACTTTGTGTTCATGGATTGAAAGCATCAACATAGTTAAAATGTCCATATTACCCAAAGCAGTATACAGATTTAATGCAATCCCAATCAAAATCCCAACGACATTTTTAAATAGAACAAACAAATTATCAGCCCTGGCCATTGTGGCTCAGTTGATTGGGCGTCATCCTTAGCACCAAAAGGTTGCAGGTTCCATTCCAGGTCAGGGCATATGTCCAGGTTGTGGGCTTGATCCCTGGTAGGGGGTGTGCAGGAAGCAGCCAGTCATTGTTTTGCTCTCACATTGATGTTCCTCACTCTCTCCCTCTCCCTTTCACTCTCTCTAAAAATCAATAAAATAAAAGAAAAATATTTTTAAATCATTAGATTTATATGGAAACACAAAAGACCCTGACTAGCCAAAGCAATCCCCAGAAAAATGAACAAAGCTACAGCTGTCACACTACCTGACTTTAGATTATACTACAGAGCCACAATAATCAAGACATCATGGTATTGGCAGAAAAACAGACACATAGACTATTGGAACATAATTGAGAGTCCAGAAATAAAACCACATGTATATAGGCAAATAATTTTGACAATGGAGTAAAGAATATACAATGAAGAAAAGAAAGCCTCTTCAATAAATGGTCCTGGGAAAATTGGAAAGCCACATGCAAAAGAATAAAATCAGACTTCAGTCTGTCCCCATGTACCAAAAATTAATCCAAAATGGATCAAAGACCTAAATATAAGGTCTGAAACAATAAATTATATAGAAGAAAACATAGGTACTAAACTTATGGACCTTGGTCGTACAGAACTTTTTATGAATTTGACCCCAAAGGCAAGGGAAGTAAAGACAAAAATAAATGAATGGGACTATATCAAACTAAAATGCTTCTGCACAGCAAAAGAAACTGCCAACTAAACAAAAAGGCATCTAACCAAATGGGAGAAGGCATTTACAAACAACAGCTCCAACAAAAGGTTAATATCCAAAATATATAAAGAACTCATGCAGTCTTTGTCCTGCGGAGTTGGGTGGGCAGAACCAAGGCTACTTTGTAGTGGGTTAGAGTTCCAGTTCCACCTTATCTGTGGGGGCAGGAGCAGGTCCCAGACTGACCTTGGGTGTGTGAAGCTTGTCTTCAATGGCTGTGGGGGTGCAGCGGCCTGACTTCTAAGCACAGGCCGGTATCTCCCAGGGGGTCCCAGAGCCAGTGCATTTAGTGGCCAGCTTCAGACCACATCAAAACATCACCCAACAACCTCCACAGTGACACACTCAAGGAGCAGATTCAGTGGGTACCATAGGCCAACTGAAGTACGTCCAGCTCTGTAGGGAGGGCCCCTGCACAGCTGATCAGTGGTGGCAGATAGTCCTTGCATTGGATTGGCCTGGGGAGGCAGGGTAAATCCCTGCCATTGATGTGCTAATAACAATCAAGACTCAACTACAACAGGAGGGTCTACATAGGCCACAGGAAGAGTGGTTGCACAACTGGAGTGCCAGGTTGAGTGATCAGGGAGGCTGTGCCACTGGACCCTATAGGACACCTACTACAACTGGCCACTCTACCAAGTCTGGGAGACACAGCAGCTCTACCTAATACATATAAACAAACACAAGAAAGCAGCCAAAATGCGGAGACAAAGAAACATGTCATAAATGACAGAACAGAAGAAATCTCCAGAAAAAAAAGAAACTAATTAAATGGAAGCAAGGAAACTACTAGATACAGAGTTCAAAACAATAGTTATAAGGATGCTCAAGGAACTTAATGAGAACTACAAGGGACTTAATGAGAATTTCAAGGACCTTAGTGAGAACATCAAAGAAATGAAAAAGGACCAGTCAGAAGTGAAGCATACACTAACTGAAATGAAGAGTAATTTACAGGGAATCAACAGAGTAGGTAAGGCCAAGAATCAAATCAGCAATTGGGAATACAAGGAAGTGAAAAACATCTAAGCAGAACAGAAAAAAGAAGAAAGAATTTTTTTAAATGAGGATAGTATAAGGAGCCTCTGGGACAATGTCAAGCATACCAACATTTGCATCATGGGGGTGCCAGAAGGAGAAGAGAGAGAGCAAGATATTGAAAACCTATTTGAAAAAGTAATGACAGAAAACTTCCCTAACTTGGTGAAGGACACAGACATATAAGACCAGGAAGCAAGAAGAGTCCCAAGTAAAGAGGCCCACACCAAGACACATCATAATTAAAATTCAAAAGGTTAAAGACAAATATATAATCTTAAAAGCAGCAAGAGAAAATCATTTAGTTACCTACAAGGGAGCTCCCATAAGACTGTCAGCTGATTTCTTGAAGGGAGTGGCAACAAACATTCAAAGTGATGAAAAGCAGAGACCTACAACCAAGGTTTTCTCTACAGAGCAAAGCTATCATTTAGAATGGAGGGACATAAAGAACTTCCCAGACAAAGGAAAGCTAGAAGAGTTTACCACCAAATAAGTATTATAAGAAATGTTAAAGAGTCCTTAAGAAAAAAAAAAAAAGATAAAAATTATGAACAATAAAATGACAATAAATACATATCTGTCAGCAAATGAATCTTTAAAAATAAAGAAGCAGAGTAGAAATACACTCATAGATGGAGAGAACATTTTGATGATTGCCAGATGTGAAGGGAGGTGGGGGGAGTGGGGAGTCAGTGGAAAAGGTGAAGGGATTAAGAAGTACAAATTGGTTGTTACAGAATAGTCATGGGGATGCAAAGTAAAGCATAAGGAATATAGTCAATATATTGTAATAACTATGGTATCAGGTGGGTACTGACTAGATTTATCAGGATGATCTCTTAGTAATCTGTATAATGTCTAATCACTGGAGTGTACACCTGAAACTAATATAATATTTTATGTCAACTGTAATTGAAAATTGAAAATTATTTAATTTAAAAATAAAAAAATAAGTAAAAAAAGAACTCATACAACTCAATACCAAACAAATAATTCAATTTAAAAATGGCCAGTGTGGCTCAGTGGTTGAGTGTCAACCTATGAACCAGGAGGTCATGGTTTGATTCCCAGTCAGGGCACTTGCCCAGGTTTTGGGTTCGATCCCCAGTATGGGGCATGCAAGAGGCGGCCAATCAATGATTTTCTCTTGTCATTGATGTTTCTATCTCTCCCTCTCCATTCCTCTGAAATAAAAAATAAATTTAAAAAAGGAAAAAAATGGGCAGAGAATCTAAACAGACACTTCTCCCAAGAAGACATACAAATGGCCAACAGATATTTAAAAAGATGCTCAACTTCACTAGCATTTAGGGAAATGTAAATCAAAACTACAATGAGTTCTAGCCAGTTTGGCTCAGTGGTTAGAGCGTTGGTCCTTGGACTGAACAGCTCGGGTTCAATTCTGGTCAAGGGGATGTATCTTGGTTGCAGGCTCTATCTCCAGCCCCCAGTAGGGCACCTGTTGGAGTCAACCAATCGATGTGTCTCTCTCACATCAATATTTCTCGCTCTCTGTCTCTCCCCCTCCCTTCTACTCTCTCTAAAAATCAATGGAAAAAATATCCTCTGGTGAGGATTAACAACAACAACAAAAATATAAAAAAAAACTACAATGAGATACCACCTCACACCTGTTAGAATGGCTGTTGTCAACAAGACAAGTAATAAATGTTGGAGAGGTTTGCAGAAAAAGGAACCCTCATTTACTGCTGGTGGAAATGTAAACTCATACAGCCACTATGGAAAATAGTATGGTGGTTCCTCAAAAAATAGAGTTACCATATGACCCAGCAATCCCTCTTCTGGGTATCTACCTGAAAATTTTGAAAACATTTATTCACAAAGATATATGCGCCCCTATGTTCATTATAGCATTACTAGAGGCCCAGTGCATGAAATTCATGCACTGGGGTGTTTGGGGGTGGTGGTCCCTCAGCCTGACCTGTACCCTCTGCAATCTGGGATCCCTCTCACAATCCGGGACTGCTGGGTCCTAACCACTCACCTGTCTGCCTGCCTGATTGCCCCTAACCACTCCCCTGCCAGCCTGATTGACACCTAACTGCTCTCCTGCCAGCACAATCACCCCCAATGGCCCTCCCCTGCTGGCCTGATCGCCCCAACTGCCCTCCCCTGCTGGCCTGGTTGCCCACAACTGCCCTCCCCTGCCAGCCATCTTGTGGCAGCCATCTTGTGGTGGCCATCTTGAGACACTGTGAGGGCGGCCATCTTGTGATGATGTGAGGGTGTCGCACCAGGGCGTGAGGACTACCTAGGTTTTTATTAGTATAGATTCATGGCCAAGACATGGAAACAACCAAAGTATCCTTCGATGGAGGATTAGATAAAGAAGACATGCTACATATTAAAAATGGAATACTACTCAGCCATAAGAAAAAATGAAATACTGCCATTTGCGACAACATGGATGGACCTTGAGAATGTTGTGCTAAGGGAAATAAGTCAAACAGAAAAAGCCAAGAAACATATGACTTCACTCATATGTAGGATATAAAACTGAAACTCATAGACGTAGACAGCAGTGTGGTGGTTACCAGAGGGAACGGGGGTTAGGGGAATAGTAAGGGTAAATGGGGCCAAATATATGGTGACAGAGGATGATTTGACTTTGAGTGGTGAGCACACATGCAATATACAGATGATGTATCAGAGAAATATACACTTGAAACATATTGAGAATGAAATGAATGCTGTGCAGTAGTGCCGTTAGAAAGATGCTGCCTTTTAAGTCCTGTTTTTTTCTATTATTTTTGGAAAATAGATTAGTTGAGAAAATGTCCCTAATGAGATCATCTAAAACCACTTGGTGAACTTTTGGGAATATGTCAAATTTTCTCTAAGGTAAGTTAAGAGGCTGTTGAAAAGAAATATCTGTTTGTGAATTAGTTTTGTTTTTGGAAGATTAGAGAATGCCAAATTCCCTTATTGAAATTCTAAAATTTAAAAGAAGGTATAGTGACAATTTGGATATATCCTACTGGCTTGCACAATAAATTTAAAAGATATAAGTCTCAACACTTTTTGCTTCCAGTGCTGTTTTAAATCTTCTTAAAGCTCTGAAGCTCTCTGTGTTTTCACTGTAACATAACAATGAATATTTTCCCACTAACCTCAATAGACATATTGAAAAAACACACAAATGAATTGTGAGTCTAAAGGCCCTATACAAATGTCAGCCCATTGGTGAACCTTCTCCTATTTCCTCAGGCAGTTCTGGCCCCATGTACTGTGATGTGCTGTCCCCACCTGGGACCCTGCAAGCAGGAATGGCATCTGCTGGCCTTGGGTGGTACCTGGCACGCAGTAGAGGATAAGTTAATGACCGCGTGTATGCCACATCAAAGAACCATCCTTATGCTTTCCAACCATCTCCAGTGTGAACAAAATTAATTAAACCCATGTAATACACTTTAAATTCTAAATAGCAAGAAAGGTATAAAATATTTTTTCTCTTTTTCTTTCTAGATGAGATTCTATGGCAAGATGAGCGTTGGGTTTATAGTTCACATCTATGCATTCAATCTTTAAACAAAATTCATATTTCGTATCTATCCCTTTTTCTGTATATTCCCTTTTTATAAGTTCTTTTCTGCCCCTTATCTTCTCCTGTTTTTGTGGATGTTCCATTCTTTTTGCTCTTCATCTTTTCTAATATTCTTTTTTTCATAAGTTCTGACTGCTCCCCCCGCCCCCCCCCCGCCACCCTGCAACTTCCTTTTTACTCTATCCCAAGCATCTTAAATGAGCTAACACACCGGAGCTGTTTCCTGGTGCCTCTCTAGGAAGCACTGGTAACAGAGATGGTACAGTCTGACTCTAGAGCCAGATGCCCGTGGTGTGTTGTGGGTACACTGTTGTACACCCCCATAGGAGACCCTCATGTCGGAAGTCTTGAAAGCACGGCACAGTAACAGCATGCATGCAGAATGCATCCCAGGCTGCTTTGTCTGGGGAAGTACACCTGCCAAATGGGGATATTTTAAACTTTGAGCTGCTAATGGGAAATGCCCCCGTCAGTAGCTGCCATCCTTCTACCTCCTCTGAGACTGCACTAGTGTATTTGAAGTGTCACACAGCAAAGAGACACTTCATTGTTGCTTCAACGTTGCCCGTCTCACATGTTCCTCTGCTGCTCCACCTCCAAAACTTAGTGAACGACAAGGTGAGAAGTGTAGATCAGTGAGTCACCACAGTGACTGATATTTGGAGCCTAAGTCTGCCAGAAATTAATGGCATGCTCTCTGTTCCTTTCTTCACTGGAATCTTCAGTATTTTTCTTCTAAGTACAGCCTAAAATTCTAATATATGATTGTCTGAGATAAGTGACTGACATTTAGAACAGTTTTGTTTAAATTTCTGAAGTGTGTGGGGGTTACAGAGAAGATTTTCCTAGTAGGGCTTGCAGTGTCGTCCTCTTTGTGAACTTGTGTCAGTGAAAAATTCAGTCCAACGCCCTGGAGTAGGCTCTGGGCATGCTTTCTAAAACAGGCATCTAAAATAATCTTCTTTACCGTCACAGTTCTCAGATGAAGAGAAGCGGCCTGGTTGAGCATGGCTGTCTCTCTTGCTAAAAATGTTAACATCTAGTAAGTATATGAAGAACTCTAAGGGGTCCATGGGTCAGATGAATAGGAAAGGAAAAGAGAAGGAATGTGGATCAAAACAGTTCCTTTCAAGTCTTAATGCTGTGAGCTGCCAAACTGAGATGATGAGAAGCCGTTTTCACACAATTGGCACATCTGTTAAGCACAGTGTGTGTGTTAGGGTGGGGGCGGGGAAGCCTGCTGATGGGAAATATTCTCTCTATGAATCAGCACCTCCCACTTACCCTAGAGGTAGACGGCTGTTAACAGGTGCATTGTCTCCTGTTCAGCTGGTGAAGAAGGGCAGTGGGCAGCAGCAGTCAAAGGTAGGAGACACTGAACAAACAGTGGTGAGCACCTGATCCCAGGTGGGCGGTGGGAGGGGCCCAATCATGCACCCAGTGCTGAGCAACCACCAACTGATCCCAGAAAGGAAATGCAAAGATAACCCAACACACACTGGGGTCCATCAGCAAAGCCAGGACATTCCAAACGCAGCATTAGCCATGCCATGGGAATGGTTTTCATCGAGGCTCTCTTTACCATGTTCATGAGAAGGCCAGCACTTGGGCTCCTGTCATCTTGGTTTGTCTGACAAATATAAAACAATCCACCGTTTGTCCCACTGGAGCACACACAGCATCACATTTCTTCTGACGTCCCAGTCTCACATGGATGACTGGTCCATGAAGTCTTGTGTTCACAGTTTAATTGCTCTCTGGCTTTCTCCAGGGAAACAACTTGGTATACCTGCTCCACTATCCCCATCGTCACTGTGTGTTTGTCAACCCTTTGATTCCCCTGGCCTCTCCTCAGCCCTCCCCCAGCTAACTAAGCTTGTATTGAATGTTCTACCAGCCTCTACTACAATCCAAACCAAACAACTCACTGCTCACTAGAAATGAGCTCTTCTTTTCTTTTCTGCATTTTTCATGATGTTACTCTTTTTTAAAATAACTCAACCTATTTTCTTTTTTCTTTCCTCCATCTTTATACTTTTTCCAGGCAGATGAACTTCATTTCTGGCACCCTTATGCTTTGTGGTCTGCATGAAGAATTAAAGGAAAGCATGTATTTGTTTTGAAATATTGAGTGGATGACAAGTCCTATATCTTCTGCATCTTCTTATCTGTGACATTCTGTACCCTGGCTCTCACTGTGGGTAGTAGATTAGGGGTGGGTATTTGCAGTTATGGTTGTTTATATAAACCATTGGTGATGATATTAGTGCCTTCATCCAAAATAAACCTCAAGGAAGAACATTTTGGTCAGTAATTAGGAGTTAAGATAGACTGAAGCATCAGAAAGTTGTGTGCTTAGACATCTACATCTTCATCTTCACACATCATCTCAGTTTCCTGTCTTTTAAAAGGAGAATGATTGTGCCAAACTTCACCCGAGCACTAGGAGGTTGTATCATTGTCTGTGAAACACGGTGAGATCTATGATCAAACATACCATATTAGTATAAATTGATGTGATTATTATCAAGGAAACCTCCTCAAACAAGGAGTTGGGATTAATCTGAATTAATCAACATCCTCCATGCTGTGATGCCCCAAACCTCTGAACTCTTAGGGCTTCCTATCAGTCCTTGAGTCTGTTTCTCGATGCTGGAGAGGATTAAGGAGTAGGTCATGGTCATGGAATTACAAACAGTAGAAGTGAGTCGGTATTAGCAAACACTCAGGTGAGGGGTTGCACCAGGTTTGCAGGGCATATTCTATGAGTGACTGTCCAGCAGAGCCATCCAGCAGACACCTGCTGTCTAGCGTGTCATGTCAGCCTAATGGTCACAGTGGCATTTATGATGCCATATTAACAGGCCCTTTCCCCCACTCATCCCATATGGCTAACAGGGCCTTTGGTCCATACTGCCTGGAAACTGACTGAAAAGATGGCTTTCCTTCCCAAAGATTCTCAAGTCACTTAAGGGGTGGGGGACATAGGTGGCCAGGAGTCTCATAGATGAAGGCAGACTGACAGCACAGAGGTAAGCAAAGTAGGTCAAAACATTGTACTTCTATTTAACGTGTTAAGATGGTAGAGGAACCCTCACAGCTGCAGGCTGTGTGTGCAGCGGCGGCAGTGCAAACCGTGGCAAATGGGTTTCCCCACTTATTCCCACTTGCTGCACTTCCCTTGTGATTGGAAAGGCCAGCACTGGTGTGGATGCAGCAGTTCCTGTTCTTAGAGCAGTGTCCAGAGACCCACTTCTACCCAGGCAGTAAGCAGAATGACAGGCATATTGAATTACAGTGGCCACCCTAGCTATGGTTCTCAAGCCTGGTGCAACTAAAATAAGGAAACTAAAATAGACATTTTTCCAGGGCTTATTCTAAAACCAGCTGAGCCACCATGTCCTCTGGGAGTTAGGAATCTTTATGGGCCCACGGAGGCCAGGCCGGGTCCACAGGTGAAATAGCCACATCCTGGGTCTGCAGTCACGGGGACACAGATAGCTTAGTTGGCCCTGACATTTTTGGTTTCATTAACCTCTTCAAGAATCAGATGAAAGCTGATTTTCCCCAGCGGGGGAAAATGCTGAGAACCCAGCATTTCTTATATAATTACAGGGAGTATCATTCCTTCCCAGTCACTGATGCTGAGAAAACCAAAATTGAAGTGGGAAGTCTAGCCCCATCCTTCTCTGGTCCCAAGTTCCAGCTGCGCTGAGTATCTTTGTGTAGGCTGTTTTATTTTCTAAAAGCTCCTGTTGAGTGATTAACATTTTGTTTGTATCCTCTGGTGATGTGTGCTCAGCCCGTCACAGGTCTGTAGTTGAGCCCTTCACAAACTCACCTGGGCACTTGGGGAAAGCTCAGCTCCTTGCCCAGGACAACACAACAGGACAGTCTTTGTCCCTTGGAAGGCAGATGTTCTTAGGACCTGAACTTGGCAGCTTTAGAAGACAGCTTACTCATTAAAGCTAAATTAATGGTAGAAATTTAGAAATCAAGATTTTGTGTGCAGACAGCCTTAGTTTCCCCAGCCCCATGTTCCAGGAAGTGAGCCACATCCCAGAACTTCCAGGGCTTACTTCCACATGTCTATGCAGACGTGTGTTTTGCGTGCTTTGTGGTGAGGCCTCATCTGTCCTGCACTGCCCTCCATGGTTCTCTGATACTGGAGGCTGGCGCTCTGTGTGGTCTGATCCAGTGACCTGTTTATCCTGTGGCAGGCACAGAGCCCGTGGCCACTGAGTGCTGATGACTGAGTGAATGCTGCAGATATGATTGATTTTCAGTTTGATTGATTTTCTTTACCAAGTTGATGACTAGATCTGCTGCATTCTCAGCCATGACAGTTAAGCATATCAGGAATATGCGCATGTACAGAAGTTTCTCGCTGTCCAGTGGAGGGTGGGGACATAATCAAATTTCAGAGACAGAGTCCGCTTGATGAGCATGGAGGGTGCAGCCTGAGTCCCACAGCTGTTCTGGCAATCAGAGGCTCTGTGGCCTCAGCGACAGCACGGGCTCGGACTTTGGGGTTCGGGCAATATGAAAACAACTTTTTAAAATCTCAAGTCATTTACACGAAGTGAGCTTGTATAGGTTGGGGTTTTGTTGTCCTTTTATATGCGTGTGCACTTTTTCTTGGCTCTTTCCAGAAATAATTGTGTCGTTAAGCCCAAAGCCATTGCTTGGGGTGCTCTGCTCAGGTGAGCCAGGCAGGTTTCCAACCGAAAGATCATTTTCATTCACAGAAGAAATAGTTTTCTTCCCCAAAATATAACTCTCAGTCCCAACTCTCAAGGGGAATTGTAGCATAAATTCCTGGTGATTTCCTTTTCCCCCTTTATTCTCTGGCATAAGCAGGGTCTCAAAGCTGTGCAAGGGCAGCTCAGAAAATCGAGTTCTTACCATAGGAAGCAGGGCGGAGCCAAGGCCTCCACCCACAGCACTTGTCCATGTCTGGGTGCTCCTGTGGAGATCAGCTTAAAGCTCTATGCGCTTTTCCCCGGTTCGAGGGACAGGCAGCAACGCCCTTGCTGAGGTGCTGGCCTCTGCTGCCCTGTCGCAGGCATGGGGTTGGCCTCTCCAGCACAGAGCCTTGTTGTCACTTCCCACAGCCACCGGAGCCCTATCTTCCCCATCGTTTCAGATGGGGAAACTGGGGTGGCAAAGGCCTAGTGACTTGCCTGAGATCACACACAGTGCACTGTAGGGTGGTGGCCCAGGTGTCCTCTAGGCTGTGGTTCCCCAGTAAGCCTTCCTCTCTTTCCTCCAGGTCCCTGTGTCCAAGTCACCTGAAAATTTTGCCTCCTGCCCCTTGGCCTTCAGGGACACCTGCTGTCCATGTCTCAGCGAGTCCCCTCTGCTGTGGTACTGAAGGCCGGCTGACCATTTGATTCTGTGAATGTCTTCCCTGGCCCTTTCTCAGTGCAGCTTTCTTTGTTGCAGTGGGTGTGTTTGCACCCACAATGGCCGGACACTGTAAACTCAGAGCACATCAGTGATGCATGCACAGGACACAACCTGCCCTGTTCCCCTGCAGAGTTGAGGTGCTGTGAGTGTGCACAGGCCATCGGAGGGGTTGTCCAGGTGGCCCAACTCTCCCCGTGCTCTGGAGATGTATCCTCATGTGGCAGGGTCCTGCGCTCATCACCACATCACCTGGCAGTGAGCCTTTGTCTTTTCAGCATGTGCTGCCACACATTTTACCACAGGAAGAAGTCTTCTCGAGCAGGTTTATGTGAAAACAAAGAATTAAAGCTGTGAGGTGCAGAGTAGTTAGATGTGACTGTTGGTGGCAACGATGCTCTTGCCCTGGGCTTGAGGGCATATTAACAAGGCCCGTAGGCCTCCCTAGCAGTCCCTGTCCTCCCTTCAGTGTGCCTGGGACTCTCAGAGCTGACCACCAGCATTTCTTGTGAAAGGAAACTCCTATTGAGGACTTTATAACAGGCACAGATTGCGGAAGAGCCAAACCTGTTTTTCCCATGATCTAAGCCACTTTATGGACCGACCACTTGTCTGATGCAATGGGACTTCCTCCCCAATACCTTTTCATACCTGAACCGTAATGTTGTTAATACCGGGCTTCACTGCACATGTATTTATCCCCAAGCTGTTCAGCTTGGACCCGTCCCCAGTGGCCTGTTTTTCCCTTGTTGCTGTCACTGTGCTGACAGTTCCCGGAGGGTCCAACTGCAGGCCGGCTCCTCAGCCCTCCCTCCCCTGCCTTTCCTTCGCTGGGCAGGCCTGCAGCTGGGCATGCTGCCTCCCAGACTGGCATGCCCAGTGCTGCAGAGCTACAGCCTTCCCACCTGTGCAGTGGTGAGGGTGCCCCATTTGCTCCCACGTTTCCTGCAGATGGTGAGCAAACGGCCCTCCCAGCCCTAGTAGGGGTCTTTCCTACTGGGTACTTCTGGGCAGTTCCTCAGTAAAATTGGAAAGACAATATACTTGTTTATTCTTATTTCATTTTTATACCTGCTTCAGAAAATGTGTAAGAAACTGGAATTGCCGTGTGTATAGGAAAGGCTCTGCCTGTTTTGTGAGTTCTTTAGTGCAGTAACAGAGGTGGCACCTGAAGACATTTTTCTCCCTTAGGACATATTTTAAACTAGAAGCCCCATGCAAGAAATTCATGCATGGCGGGGGTGGGGGGGGGAGTTCCCCTCAGCCCAGCCTGCACCCTCTCCAATCCAGGAACCCTTGAGGGATGTCCAACTGCCAGTTTAGGCCCAATCCTGGACCACTGGCTCCTAATTGCTCACCTGCCTGCCTGCCTGGTTGCCCCTAACTGCCCCCCGCACCAGCCTGATCACCCCTAACTGCCCCTTCCCTGCCAGCCTGGTCACCCCTAACTGCCCCCTCCTTGCCAGCCTGGTTGCCCCTAACTGCCCCCCCTGCCAGCCTGGTCACCCCACACAGCCTGCTCTTCAGTCATTTGGTCATCCCTCACTAACCCTGCTGCCGGCCTGGTCGTAGGCAGCCATCTTGTGAGGGCATGAGGGTCAATTTGCATATTACCTCTTTATTATATAGGATGATATTAGGTCCCCAGCCCTACCCAACAAAAGCCTATGTTCTCAGTAATGTATCTAAAATACTAATAAAAATAGTTTAACTACACCTAGTTACAAAGCTACACATAGTTATAAAATCCAGAAGAGTGGGGTGCATGGGAAGGACAGGGGACCCGGCTCAGGTTCCCCACGCCGAGCTCTGTGTGGACAGTCTGAGCCCCCACGCAGGTCCCCCACGCAGAGCCTTATGTGGTCAGTCTGTGCCAGGGCCACCCTGGGGGACACAGAGGCCACTTCCTGTGGTGCCTCTCCCCCGGACCAGGTAGAAGGCTCTGAGACACAGCCTTTGAGCAAGCTGTCCTCTCGTTACTCCTCTCATCTGCATGGCTATTCAATTGATCCTTAAAGTCTTTCTTCCCCCTTCTATGAGACCTAGACCTATTTTTAATAGATAGATAAATGGAAAGATAGATATTTTATAAAATCACAATCTTGTCAGTCTATATTTTGACCTTGAAACCTTATGACTTGATTTTGCTTTTTTAAAGTCACATAAAAAGTATGGTTAGCAGAGACATGGTTCTGGTGGGCACAATGGAGATGTAATTTTAATTCCTTCTATTCCCAACCAGTAATACTATTGAAATTTTGGGTAAACAACATTTGAGAGGTACTGAAACTTGAGATTCACTTAACTGCTAAAATACTACCCTGTTCTCCACAAACCACCAGTTATAACTGTTTCCATGCCTCGTCCGGTAGGCAGCAAGGTTGATTTGGGAGGGTCTGATCCAGGAACCAGTGAGAGATGCCAAGTGCCTCTTTACTTCCCTAAAATGCTGGCACTAGAGTTTGCCTTTAAAATAACTTTCTTGGGTTAGAGATCTGTTGGACAACATAATGTCCAATCACCAAAGATAATTGTGCATGATACTTCAAACTGACACAATACAAAGAAATCACTAAAATTGCATTCATTCATACCATGAAATAGCTCAGAAAAATGTTTGAGATAAAATGTTGAGTGAAAAAATCAGTATTAAGAAATGTACAAACAGTGTGATTATAACCATGTAAGAGAACCTATTCATGGGTAAGAAGTAGGAAGGAAATCTCTCCTGTATTCCGGGTCTCAATCCAGAACAAATGTTAGCATTGAGTTTTGCTGATGGGCCTCTAAGGGGCTTTCCTAATGTCCTACATATTCCATATGTTCTCTACTAGTAATGAACCTGTATTGCCTTAAAGTGAAAATGTGGGCAAGAAAATATCTTAGTCACAGACCTCAGCCTTGTTCTCATCAGTTAAAATAAAGAAAAGCATGGGGGCCCTGGCCGACAGTGCTCAATGGTTAGAGAGTGGCCCCACACACCACAGGGTTGCGAGTTCAATTCCTAGTAACAGGCACGTAACTTGATTGTAGGTTCAGTCCTGCCCTGGTTGGGTCATGTTCAGGAGACAACCAGTCGATGTGTCTCTGTCACATCCCCGCTCCCCTCTCTTCTCTCTCTCTTTCTTTCCCTTCCCCAACCCTTCCACTTCCTCTAAAAAGCAATGGGTAAAAAAATATCCTCAGGTGAGGATTAAAAAAAAAAGAAGAAAGAAAGGCATGAGGAAAGAGACAAGCATTTCCCCAGGGCCTCAGGTTAGAACAGTCAGGAAAACCTGGATGTTCCCTGCATTCACTCTGTCCCTCACGCCTCCCACATCTGCTCAGTCCCCAAGCTTTGGACACTACCTCCTGAGCACCCCTCGAGGGCATCACCCCTGCAACGTGCCACCCCCCTGGTGTCCCTGGCCCCTCCCCAGAGTCAACAGCTTCAGAGTGGCCAGAACACTTCTTTTTAAAGCACAAATTTTGCCATGTTCCTCTGGCTAACGCTCATAAGGGCCTTCCTGTCCGGTCTGACTCTGTCTGACATCTCCCAGGACTTTGATGGGACAGCCTTTCCCGCTACCTCCCCAGTTCCTAAAGTCTCCTTGAGCAAAGTTCTCCTCTGCCTAGTGTCAGGTCTCAGGGTGCTGGTTTCTCTTCTGGGCATCTCCATTACTTCTCTTGGTTGAGCAAGGTGTCTCTCTTCCATTCTTCTGTGACACCTGCACTTCACCAGTTGGTACTTACCACCCTGCACAGTTCACTCCCTTACTCAGGGTTTCAAATTTAAGAAAGCTCTAGAAAATCAGAACTTGTTTTATGAGCCGTCTGGTAGCAGACTCCGGCCTGAGCGGACACAAGGCTCTTTATAATGTCTTTACGGTATTTATTGTTTCGCCCGTTCATGCTAAAGACACTAATTTTTCTGAAAAGATGTGTATGTATTTGGTCATGGGGTGCTACCGGACACTGCTGGGGTATTCAGAAAGACAGGCTAGGGTAGCATGTATTCACCACCCAGATTCTAAGAGGAGAAGGGGCCCCCTGGTCAGGTGTAACACCAAGACCGGTGTAAGCGAGGTCATTCCCGGACAGGCCAGAGCAGACACTAAGCTGTGGGTTACACAGGTCACACTGTCTCCTAAAAGCTGAAAATGTAAGTCCCAAGGTTCTCCCAGAAGTTCTCCCAGAAGGGATGGCGCACCTGTGTCCCAATCGCTGGTCTTGGGTCTCCCCGCAGCTCTGTAAGCTCCTGAAGTCCAGGAGGTGTGTTGTTTCACTCGTACCCCCAGGGCTTTGCTAGACAAAGAGTCAGCCACCAGTATATCCTGCTTGAATAGAATTTAAATATTCATCACTTTCCCTTTTAGTAATAGTTAAGAATTGTCTATAGAATTAGTGTCTCCTCCTCAAAGGTCATCGAGCTATTGATGTTAAAGACTTCTGCCTGGGCTTAGTCTAGCATTGGAACAGTGTGTGCTATCAGTAAATGCTTTAACACCAAAGGCATTTTTACTCGACCCCTCAAATGATAGAATTGCTCTCATGGCTGCATGGCTCTAATATCAATCCAGAAAGCCAGCTTCCTGCAGGCAGAGGCTGTTTAGCTAACTTTCTATTAGTTTATTTCCTTTCTCATACATGGAGACCATAACAAGAGTGATGGTTCTATTAGGCAGAGGCACAGTGCTGAGCACTGGTGTTTTCTCATCAGCAGCACCATGAAGCAGATATTTTTATTCTCATCTGCCAAGCCCTCTTCCTTTCTGAACGTTCATTTGATTTCCTGAGTTTCTTTCTAGCTGCTCGCAGTGCCTCAGTCCCCTTCCATCAGCAAGCCATCTGAAAGGACTAGTGCCCTTGCCTTCCTCTTTCCCAAACGCTGACTTGCCTGGTACTTGCAGTGACCCCCACGGCCCACCCCACACAGCCACACTGTTCTGCCCGCCTCCGGATCACACCAACACGCCATTGCCCCTGTCACACACATATCCCCTGCACCGGGCAGGGCTGTCCCCTCTCCACCCGGACAGCTGTCCCTCCTGGAGACTTCCTGCCTTTGCTCAGACAGCCCTCCCTGTAAGGTCCTCCCCCGCCATGGCCCTGTTGTACTTAGAGCCAGCAGCTCAAATTCAACCTGTAGACAACCTTTCGGTTTGGGCTGGTTGTAGCATCAGTCCCTTAGCAAACACGTTCATTTGTTGGAGTTCAGAACCTTGTCTTGTCTCGCTGTTACATCTTCCACAGTGCCCGTCACTGTAACAGACAAACAGCAGGTGATTGATGGGCCATAGAAGGTCAGGTGCACTGCCGTTCAGAAACATTTCTCCCACGGAAGACTCGGTCTTCCATGAATTTCTACAAGAACCCGTGTAAAAGGTGGGAGAAAAGGGGAAGAGAAACACGATGACTTCAAGTCCTGAACCTGGATCTAAAAGTGAAATCACAGAAGGAACACCACCTAACAGCACCTCGCGTGGAAAAAGCCTTAGCGTTGTAGCTTCTGTAAGCTCAGGGGGAGCCGAAGGAGTGCTCGGAGATGCAGTTCTGTCCCCAGTGGGCCACTTGAGTAGCAGTGCCATGCTCAGGAGCTCCTGGTCCACACCCCGCCTCCTCACTCAGGGGCAGGCAAGCAGCGTGGGTGTAGGGAAGAGGGTTGTATTTATTTATACAGAACAGTTTCTAATAGGCTTCCACCCAATACAGAAAATGTTGTATACAAAAGCAACTTTTAAAAACTATTTTGAGTGAAAGTTTTTAAATATTTGAGCTACAGGTTCCTCTTTGGTATGACAAGACATGTTTGGATATGTTCCGTTATGACTAGGGTGGGACTGGAGATAAGAAAGGTGAACTCAGGTAGCAACTGCCTGCCTGCAGAATATTTACAAACTAGCAGTTAACACACCTGTTCTCTGGGAGGAAGAGGACAGGGGGAGGGAGGGAGAGGGAAGGAGAGAGAAGAAAGCCTTGGGCAGACTCTGTACCTGCTCGCATTCCCCACACCAATCCCCGCGCCCTGCAGGCCACCCTCTCTCTCAGCTCGGGAGCTGCTATCACAGAAGGAACTCATGCATTGGCTTTATTTTGCTTAGGAAAGATTTCAGCTTTCTCAACTCAACCATCCCGCTGCCGCTGTCACTCAGGGCATGCATTCAGTTTAACCCTCCCCTTGCCTTGGTGTGTGTGGGCTCTGGTCCCCCTGCGCCAGGAAAGTCTCTGAGGATAGCAATCTGGACCACGAAAACCAGCACTCATGGTCCACACAACTGACTGTCTCTCCTCATTGTGACTTGAGTCAGAGCTGTCACCGAGACAAACTAATCTTTCAGGGGAAGGGATCCCCAGGGTCAACACAAGGGCAGCGAGGCTGTGTGTCTGTCTGCAATCCAGTGTTCTTGAGCTCACTATAGGACTGTGCTCACAGCTTAAGGGCACCAGCCAGAAACGTCCAGGGACCGCCTGGGAAGCTCGGAAAGCCATCACCTCCCCCCCCCCGCCCCCAAGGCCACCCTGATGGACAATGCTATTCCCTCCAGGGCTGGCTTCTCTCAAGGAGTCTTTTCTCTTCCTCCCTAGGGAACGAGGCTCAGTAACATCAAGTGCAGCCCTTCTAGTGCCCTTTTCCCGACTCGCCTACCTGTTCCATCCCACAGCAAAGTTACAGAACATGACCAGGGTCTATGTTGTTAGGAACTGGTTCATTACAGTAGCCTCTTGAGTGAACAAGCCATCAGAAGCCATCTGAAAGAACTAGTGCACTCGCCTTCTTTGTGATGACAAAATTAAGTGTAGATGTGGATCTTACACTCGATAACCTGTTTTAATGAAGATTGTGGATAACCGAGTGGAAGGCACTGTAATATTCCAGGCCTGGCTCTGCCACCAGCTAAGTGTGCTTGTCCAGCTTTGCTGCCTGGGTCGCCTCATCTATAAAATCAGGAGCCAGACCCGGAGTTCCTACTGCTCTGAATGTCTGATTCTCTCACAGGTTTTTCAGCAGTGCCTGGGTTAAGGGATACCTTTACAGGCTCTTCTTGTTAAACACCTGAGACTGTCAGGCATCACTGAGAAAACAGCACTGACCATGTTGCATTGTGGCGCCTTCCTTAGAATCTCGCTGCTGTTAGAGCAGGATCCCAGTTTCAAGGTCGCCGATACTCCCGAGAGCTGTAATTTAAGAAGAGTCTCTCACCACCACCCCCCCTCCTCAAAATTCTTGGACATCTGATAGTTCATAACAGCATGTCTCCATATAGAAGATAAACTCCTGTGTTGTAAATCAGCTTTCAGCCACTTTGGGAGAACTGTTCTCATTGAATCAGAACATGTTTTTGCTCCAAATAAAATTATTGATCATAACTGTCATCAGTAAACATCATTTATTTTATAGTAATATATGCTAACAGAAATGGAAGAAACATTCTAGAGGTCTGAAAAGGAAGAAATTTATAAGTAAACGTATTTGTTACTTATCTACACTAATAAAAGAGTAAGATACAAATTGACCGTATCTTCGTGCTGCCCACCAGCCAATCAGGAGTGAGTATGCAAATTAACCCAACAAAGATGGCAGGTTAATTTGCATACACAGTCGCCGAGCGCCCGGGGGCGGGGTGGGACATTTGCCATGGTGATGACACAGGCGTTCCGCACCACCCCAGCCACTCCGGGCCTCTTGGCAGCGTGGGAAGGCAGAAAGGCAGTTCCTGCTGGAGCAAAGGCAGTGCCTGCAGCCAGGGGAAGGAAGGCCCATTCTTGCACAAATCTTTGTACATCGGGCCTCTGGTAATTAATATTTACATAAAAATTAAAAGTAATAAGACTTCTGCCCCCATGACCTTAGATTTGATGGCCTAATATATGGAAAAGGAATGGAATAAGTTGTTTTTTTTGTTAATTTTGTCATACAAAGAACATAAGAGAACATAAGATATTACTAATTTCTCATACATTTGAATATATATCCTTTGAATTGTAAAGACTTGTCTTTAAGTTCAAAAATTGCCTTAGGTGGGAATGAAGCTGCTCTGTGGAAGACTGAGAGAGGCTAGCAAAGTAGATGTGGATCTTACACTTGATAACCTGTCAGCAAGCAGTATTTAATCTATAGGAAAAGAGTGCTTTATAGAGAAGCAGGAATTGAAGGACAAGGCTTTTATTTTTTGTTCCCCATGGGAAGAAAACACCTGGAATGTTCACAATGAAAGAGGGTTACCTGTGGTTTTGAATAATAAATAAGATTCATGTGAAGACTTGGGGTCTGCTGGTTAATTATAACCCACAGCTTAGTAAACAGAATAAACAGAGTTCATTCCTTTAACAGAATGATGCAGTCTACTCTGCCCTCCCCCAGGTGCCCTACTCTGAGGGTAATGCCAAGTACCCTGGCAGTGTCCCCAGAGATTCTCCCCAGAATTCTGTACTTTGCTGTCCTGTTTTATGAGTAGGATATGGTGCACTAATCCCTCTCCTTGACTCCTGCCTCTGTCAGTTATCATAAAGGACAGTAACAGTCTCAGATTTCAAGAACCGGATGGGGTGGACTTGGTGTCTCGGGCACACATGTGCCTGGAGTCTGGCTACAGGCAGTAAGGCCTGCAGGGGGCTGTGCAGGTAGAGAGGAGGGGCCTCCGGGTTTGTGCTAGCACCTCTGTCTGTCATATAGAGCATTTCCCATACAAGATTTCAAAACACCAGACATAGAGACGGGTGCCCTGTCTCCTCCTCAAATCAGAATATTCGGGCAGTCTTCAATTAAATATTTTGGCCTCCCATGAGAATTTTTTTTCCATTTATTTAGAGGTCTTTAATTCATTTTTATAAAATCTGAGCTGGCTGTGAGCATCAGGGTTACAGCAACAGCTCAAGGAAGGGGTAGGATTATCTGCTGGTCCTTCGCCCCGGGTCAGGGCGAAGGAGGTATCATGGCAACAGCTGCAACTTCTCTCAGCTCCCAATCAATGCTCATGGCTCAAGCAGGGGCGGGTGAAAATAGAGCGGAGGGAAGCTTCCGAGGACCAGACACTGCTTGCTTCTCCCTTCTCCCCATTCCCTTCACTTCTCAGAGCCCCGCTGGCCTGGGACAGAGCAGAGTCCAGGAGCAGTTGGAAGAAGGTGGATGGGACAGAGCACCAAGGGAAGGGGCCCTCGGCCCAAGGAGCGGGGGGAACCTAGCCCTCCCCTCACAGCTCCCCACTGAGTTCACAGCACAGAAAACACCTCTAGTCCAACAACTCCATGTGGTGGTATACCAGGGTCCAAAGGGGCAGGCGGGTGAGAGACAGGCAGGGGCAGTGAAGACAACAGCAGGCTCAGGAGGGATGGTGGCAAAAACTTCCTTCTACCCATGGGAGGAGACGATAGGGCGACTGATATTGCTGTTGGTGGTCATGGCATTCAGCTCCCACCTGATGTCATGGGGCAAACAGGACTGGTCCAGGTTATAATGAATTACAGCCAGTTTGCAAAGAGTCTTCAGACTAGGGCTAAAGTCCAAAATGTGTAAGTCAGAATGATCTATGAGGTCAAACTCATCTCCCAGGCCTTCCTCAGGAGATGGACTGGTACCCCCAAAGAGGACAATTTTGTCACCAACAATACAGCAGCACGGGCGCCGGCGTGGACATGGCCCCTTTCCTTTGGTTCAATCTTTTTCCAGGTAAAGGACACAGGGTTAAATTTCCACAGGTCATGGAAGTGCCCGTTCAGCCTTGCATTATAGCCACCAAAAATGTACAGCTCCCCATTGTAGCCAAAGGCTGAGTGGCTCCGGCGCCCCTCGGGCAGCACCGGAGTGGCTGGACAGTCCGGCCTCAGTCCTGGTGTCGAAGACTCGGATGCAGTTGCAGTAAATCTCATTGTTGGAATGGAATGCCCCAAATCGGTCAGCGCGACCCCCAAAGACATACATGTGACTGCCCAGCATTGTGGCTGAATGGAAGTCCCTCCAGCGTGCAGGATTGCCCTTTGTACAGAAAAGGGTCCATGTCATGGTGCTGGTATGCAGCTTGTGAGTGTCATTGGAAAAGCAGTCCACCAGTTGCTCGTAGCCCCCAAAAATGTACATGGTCTTGCCCAAGACACAAGCCAAATGTCCGTCCGGGGCCCCAGGAATTGTTCTTAACACTCGGGGCGTGGACCACTTGTGAGGATTGACGTCAAAGGCGTGGAGCACATTGCAGGCTCCTTCCGTGTCATTCCGCCCGCCCCAAAGGAAGACGGTGTCATCGATGAGGACGGTTGAGTGTCCACACCGCATGTATGGTACCACAGGAGGCTGCCCGCGGATGGTGGGTCTCACGGGGGCAGCTTTGTCCTGCTCAAGGACACTGCATAGAAAATGTGCACATCAATCTGACGCAGTGTTTCGTAGTCTTCACCAGAGCAGTAACCCCCGAAGGAGAATACCCGGTGCCCAACAGCCACTGCAGCATGGTTCACCCTGCGGGGCCCACCCTCCAGGTGCACTGTCCACGGTAACATCCCCTGGGCCACTGGTTACAGCAACCTGCCCCCCCCCCCCCGCCCCCCCGCTCCCGCACGGCCTGCTGCCTCTGCTACCTTGTCAGGCCGGGCCGGGGCGGGGCTGCGGGCAGCCGGGAACCCGTTGAGCGCCAACCGACGACTCGGTCTCCAACGAGATAAACCCTCCCATGAGAATTTAAAATGTGATGTAGAATCCTTCCTATACAGCCTCGGACTCCTTTCACAGCGACAAGGAGCCAGAAGACTCTAGATTCTACTTTTTCCTTCCCCACAAAGGAAAAACGAATAATTTGGAATTTATGGAACTCACCTCATGCTCTTCCTCCCTGGAGCTCCATTTGATCTGAACATCAAATTTTCAGTTTCTAATTTTCTTCTTTCATGACTACATGAAAATGAAATTAAATGGCTGCTGATTTTTTCCAGGAAGCATAATAATACAATTCAGAATAAAAATAAAACCTTTCAGAGTAGTTTAGAATAAAAGTGAGTTTTCTAGAATAATAAATCAAACATTTCATACTCAGATATATTAGTAGGAGCATGAAGATTCTTCCTTAAAGAATTATTCCTTTTCCTGCATTTCTATTCATTGTAATAATTCTGTCACATCCTTAAATACAAAGTATTTCAAATTAAACAGTAGCTTCCGATGGAGAGGTTTTTTAAATAGATGGACAAATAGTTTTTGTGGGAGTTTTTATATTCAGGGGCCTCTCTTATAGAAAAAAATGCAAAAATACCTAACTTTGGGAAGTTTTTTCCAGAAGCATTGCACCATGTGAACTGTTGCTGGGCCCACCTGAGCCTCTTCAGTGCAGATAAGGGTGCCGGAGCCTGGTGACATGGGCCGGCCTCGCCTATGAGGAGGCTGTGCACCCACCCTCCTCAGCTGCTCCCTGGTGCAGGGCACTGGCCAGTGCACAGGGAGGTGGAGGCTCAGCCACACAAGGAAATGTGATAACAAGCAGGAGTTGCGGTGGGGGAGGGGCCACAAGCCAAGGCATGCTGGGGCCTCTAGAAGCCAGAAAAGGTGAGGGAATGAATTCTCTCCCCTGCAACCTCCAGCAGGAACCGGCCCTACCCACAGCCAGAATGATAACAGGACAAGCCCTGAAACCTGGGGACTCCTTAGGCAGCCCCAGGAAGGGCCAGGAATTCCCTGGCTGTGGCTTTCCCTTTCTGGCCATGCCACCAGGCTTCTCGCCGTGTAGCCTTTTCTGCAGACCCTCCTGGCTGCCCCAGGCCCTGGATTCTGTTGTCCCGTCCTCAGTCTCTCACCTCTGGCTTCTTTTCCTTCTCCCTACTCCCATCTTGTTCTTTCCATCCGCAAAGCATCAACCAGGGGGCTCATTTTCCCAGTATGATGCAGTTTTTCTTTTCTCTCTCCTATTTCTTCCCTGACCAGTTCCTTAATGAAGAACAACACAGTGTTACCTCTGTGACACCTCAGATAACTTCTCTAGCAGCCTGGGCGCTTTCTGATAGTACACAGACACGAAGATGGATGAGAGGGAGCCCGCAGAGCACGTGGAGTAACTCTTCTTAAACTCTGAGCTACCGTTGATTTCACATGAAGCCGAGATTGGGAGTTTCTGTCACTCTGTGATCCTAGGCACGTGTGCCCGTGAATCCCAGCACCACTGTCTATTCAGAGGGCTTTTGGAGTTTGCATTAGGCCAGGTGACAAGAAAGCATTCACAATGCTGAGGAGAAGCGGACCTGCTTTTTCCTGAGGAAGTATGCACCCGCCACAGATCAGAGCAAGCCGGGCCCGAGTGCCCCAGGCAGCCCTCGTCTGGTGAGCCCATGTCCCAGGCCCTCACACGGAGCAGGGGGCCAGCAGGACAGTGCTGGGCACTGTCACACAAACGGCTTCCCACCTCAGTTCCAACTCTGTCCACGAGACTTAAAGCAGCAACTCTGACTCACCTCATCTCCTGACCATCGCATTTCCTTCTTCAGGAAACCTGTCATTTTGTGAATAGTTCTTGTAAGCAGAGTCCCAGAGATGAAAGAAGCTACCACAGAATGCGCCACTCTTCCTGGAAGCAGAGGAAAGGCTCGCTGCCTGGTTTGCAGGGAGGGTTCCTCCCGGTACTCCGCCTATCCTTTTCTACCTCCCCCGCCAGGGCAGTGCGGGAAACCAGATGACGTTCAGTGAGCTCGGTTCTAACTTCCCGGGCATTGCCACCCGTTCCCGGCCTCGTGGGCAGGAATACTTCACACATCTCTCATCGCTGCATGCTGCAGTGTGCACAGTCACATGCACACAGCGCTCAAGTGTGCATGACCAGGGTGAACCGCGGCCTTTCATCTCCTCGGGAGGCCGTGGCGCTGGACACAGCCCAGAGCCCCCGCTGAGGGAGGAAGCTAGGTCTGGTGTGTGGCTCTGGGAGCAAGTCTTTGTCCCCCTTTTCTCTTCAGAACAGATGCATAAACAGCATTTGCATGTGGCTCTGAACAAAGCAGTGTATCTGTCTGTCCCTGATGCCTCTCTCCTAAGTGTGCTGCTTTCTGGGGATACTTCCTACTGGGCATCTCTGTTTATGCTGCGTTACCACGGAGCAAGGGTGCAGGGTGGCTTTCGTAGGACGGCCCAGTTTAATGGGAGGAGTCAAAATGGCAGTAAATGGTAATGTTCGAAGAAAAAGCAGTCAGGCAAACTGGGATGGCTGGTCACCTTTCAGTCCTAGAGACTAAACAAGTAATAAAACAAAAGCCTAAAAACAACTTCTTATAAATTAATCCTAAACAGAAAAAAATGCAAAAACCTCAGGCCTCTGCAACCCCATGCTGTAAACCAGTGGTTCTCAACACCTGGTCTGCAGACCAACAACAGCAGCACCTGCGAGCATGGTAGAGAAGCTCGCTCGGGGCCAGGGCACGATGCCCGCTCGGTAAGTCAGGACCTTAGGGGGTGAAGCCCAGGAGCCTTTGTTTAACAAGCCTTGGGATGATTTTGAGGTTCTCTCACACTTGGAAACCTTTGGTCTAGACCCTAAGTTAAACCGGATGCCAAGTGAAATGAGACACTCACAACGGGAACCCTTTTCCAGATTGACCCAGTACAGGTGCTCCCACAGAAAGGCCCCTCCCACGCGCCTTCCTCGCCGACACAGCTGTGAATGTGCTGCCATGGATTATAGGCCAAGTCGTAGAAGTGGTGCCATGTAGAACTCGTGTGAGACCTGCCATCAAAGCCTAGGGGGCGGGGGATCTTCAGAGATGTAATTAACTCTAATGAGGAGTGTGTGGGGATCTCAGCCACTAACACCTGCTGGCTGGTGGCGTGAGGCTCACATAGCAAAGCGGCTGTTCTAGTCCTCAGTAACATACCTGTTATTGGGCACCTGCTGTGCGGCAGACACACTACCATGCATTTTCCACGCAGCAGCTTGTTTCAGTCTTACTGCACCCCTACCAGGCAACTATCATTACTTCTGTCTTTCAAAAGTGGTTGCTTAAAAGGAACCCAGGGCCGCAAGTTCACCACAAGACCCTAATGAACACTATATCTGAGTCTTCTTACAGTAACCACTGTTATAACTGCTCACATTCTTTCACTTTATTGGAGCGAAGCCCTTTCTGGAGTAGAGGGCAGTGGACTACGCAGCAAGGTGCCTGGACGTTCGCCCTGCTTCCTTCAGCTACTAGCTCTATAGCTTGGGTTGAGTCACCTCTTTAACACCTCTGAGCCTCACTTTCCTCATCTGTGAAATGGGGATAATAACTCCTCCCCACTCCCCACTCCCCGCCTTCCACTTCAGCTCATCTTAAAGAGCAATAGCAATACTGCTGGTGAAGCGGGTGATAAGCCAACGTGCTGATACTCATCACGCCTCTGTTATTAAAAAGGAAGGTTTGGCGCATCAACTTGAGGAATGTTTACTTAAGTGGAGAAGAATGAAAGCAAATTAAAGGAACCATTATTAGCAAAGAACACAAGAAAATCCTCAGGGGAAAATGGTTCTTCAGTTGGTTTTACAAGGATTAGCCACTTCTGTGGCCCATCCCTGAGCAGCCAGCCAGGGAAACGGCGGGCCAGTGTGACGGGCAGGCGGGGCAGGAGTGGCAGGCTGCCTCCTTGTGAAATGCTCTTGTTCGAGACAAACTACAGGTGTGCGTTAGTAGGCCAGGCCCGGGCTGTCACTCTTCAGTGTAAAAGGGTCTTGTTACATTTCATTTCAGTTCTTTTCTTTTTGCTTAAAACATTAGGAATTCTCAGCACTGAACCAAGAGAGTTCAAATCATCCTTTTGTGAAATGTGTTTACTTTTGCCTGTCTTACTTTCCTGTTCTTCTTCCCTTTTCTCTGTGTGCATAGACTTGACAGCCTGTAGCTCCAACATCTAACTTAAATCATGTCCTCTCATTTCCTCTAGCGTTGTTTTTCTTATCAAAGCTCCAATTCCCAAAAAAAGTATACACTTGTCTTTCTTTTGGGTCCAGCTTGCTCATGGAACCACAGGCTCTCCTCAGCCTGTTCTCGGGCTGAGTCCCTGGGTCCAGGTGCTAGATTTGAGCCAGGAGAAAAGCGCATGGGACTCAGGGTGACAGGGCAGGAAGACCCCAAAGGACACTGTTTTCAAGTAAGTTAATTGTGTCCCAGAACAAAGTCCAAGCATTCTTACTAGTGGAAGAATACAAAGATATCTACCACCACACAAGGTCAGTTTCACAATGGTATCCAATCAAAATTACCAAGTTTGCAAAGAAGCAGGAAAATATGTCCCATAATAAAGAGAAAAGGAACCAATCAAAATCAACATAGAACTGACACAGGTGTTAATGTTAGAGGCAGGGACATTAAACCAACTTTTAGAGCCCTGTTCCGTATGTCTAAAACGTTAGGTAGAAGAAGATATTAAGAAGACACCTAAAGTGAACTTGTAAAGATGAAATCTGCACTGTCCTACATGAAAATTATATTGCATAGAACTCATGGTAACTAGATATTGCAAAAGAAAAGATTAGAGACCTTGAAGACATAGTAATAATGAACTATCCAAAATGAAACACAGAAAGAAAAAGGATTTTCACAAAAAGGAACAGAGTGTCAATTCTATAGGACAACTTCAAGTGCCTAAATGGACATGTCATTAGAGTCCCTGAAAAGAGGGGAGAACAAAAGAGATAGCTGAAGAAACAATGACTAAAAATTTTCCAAATTTCATGAAAACTATAAATACACACACCCAAGAAGCTCAACAAATCCCACACACAAAACAGGAAGAAAACTGAGCTGAAATGCCTCATAATCAAATTGCACAAAACCAGTGACAAAGAAAAAATGTGAAAGGACACATGACACACAGGAAGAAAGATAAGGATGACAGCTCCTTATTGTATGTCAATTATGAACTTTAATAAAGCAGAACAAGTTGAAAATACTGTATGGCCCTGACTGATGTTCTCAGTGGTTTGAGTGTCAGCCCATGCACCAAAGGATCATGGATTCCATTCCAGGTCAAGGGCATGTACCTGGGTTGCAGGTTTGATCCCCGACCCTAGTCGGAGCCCACGCAGGAGGCAACCAATCGATGTGTCTCTCTCATTTCTCTCTCCCTCTCTCTCTCTCTCTCTCTCTCTCTCTCTCTCTCTCTCTCTGTTTCTCTCTCACTCTCTCTCGCTCTCTAAAAATATCAATAGGAGCCCTGACCGGTTTTGCTCAGTGGGTAGAGCGTTGGCCTGTGGACTGAAAGGTCCCAAGTTCGATTCCAGTCAAGGGCATGTACCTTGGTTGCAGGCACATCCCCAGTGTGGGGTGTGCAGGAGGCAGCTGATCGATGTTTCTCTCTCATCAATGTTTCTAACTCTCTATCCCTCTCCCTTCCTCTCTGTAAAAAATCAATAAAATATATATATTTAAAAATCAATAGGAAAAAAATATCCTCGAGTCAGGATTAACAATAACAAAAATGCTGCATGCTCTAGAGCTGGTCCAGTGTAGACTGGAATGTGATGTGTAGACTCACTGTTGAGGAATTCTCCAAGGGACACTCCAGATATATTTTGAGCTAAGACTAGTATAAGTAATATTAGACTCCAAGATGATTTCTTTAGAAGAAACTGCTTGGTTCATTTGCATATGTGAAAATCAACAGTTTCATTTCATTTTAAAAAGCAACCTTACTACTTGGTCCTGTTCTATGTATAACTGAACTCCAGGTCTTTCAGTCTGCTCTGCGGGCTTTCAGAAGCCAATTTGAATATTCATTTAAGATTGGGTCAGATCCACTTGACTTAAGAAAATCATGGCTCTCTTTTGATTATTGCATTTCTCAGAAGGCATTTGGAGGGCCCCACCTGCATGACACTATGGTATATAAATCCCCTGCTCCAGTGGTTTTCAATCTAAGACAGCCTCGTAGGCAATGGAAAGGCACCCTGGACAAAACGCTGGGAATGTGGAGTAGTGGAGACGGGCAGAAGAAAAGGAAGATCTGTGTGTCCACGAGTGACAGGCTCCACACTGGAGTTACCAGTTTGCCTGAGCAGGGTTGCCAGGGACTTGTTTACTACTGTTATCCAGTGTCTATATCAGAAGATACAAATGTATCTGATTCAAAGATGTGGGTGTAATTTTTAAATTATACCTCTATTCACTTCTGCACTATTTGTGACTCAGGAGGAGGGGCCCTTGATTGCTACATTGCTGGATGACATTAGTCATTAGACAGTTCATTCAGAGAGTAAAAAGTTACTTTATAATAGCTAGTGAAAGCTTTTAAGTACTCATTGCAACTTAGTTTTAAAGGCCTGCACTTAAGTGATTTTATGGGCTCTCTTGGCTCATGTTTGCAGTCATTGGGCGTGGAGCAGAGTGAAATGAAGAGGAGAGGGAAGTAAGTGGTAGACAAATCCTTCTGTGATGTATCCAGCTCAGCTCAGCATGAAATATGGGCTCCCACACAATTCATTCCTCCTGTATCTCTTTAGTGGTTAGAACATATGTATCTGACACAGTTCACAGCTCAGCTTAATAAAACCAAATACTTGTCTGTCTGTGTAATAGGCTGTTAGTATTGATAATGGTATAAAGTATAGTTGCAGAGTGTCATTTTTCAATGCACCATTTATAAGAAAGTTATCTTTACAGCAATGACCATACAAATACGCATTCTCTAAAGTTGGTTTTGGGTGATGTCCAGTGCAAATGACAGCGTGTTGAAGTCCTATCACTTATTTACCTTCCAAAGGTTTTGTGTATATATGGAGAGCTGACTTTTTTTTTTTTTATAAACTCATGTTCCTTGACTAGATGCCAAAAATTGGAAAAAGCACTACCCCGAAAATCTGTATATACTTCAAAAGTGTTCATTTCTTAACTTTATAGAATCACAATGTTACTTGATACTGATTCCCTAATGAAGACTCTTACAGCAGTATCTCAGAAATATCTAAGCTCTGCATCGGAGTATACAGTCCATGGACAGACTCTCCCAGTCGGGCTGGTATCTAGAATAGAGACCTAGTAAGTGCTGTGGTGGGTTTATGACTGAGCCACTACAGATGTGTGTGAAGGTGCTAGAGAGGTTTCAGAAAATCATCACTGAGGCCTGAAAGTGGAAACACATGCAGGATTTCAGAAGGTAGGAGGGACTGGAAGTAGAGGCTGATCCCAGTGGGAGAAAGAAAGAGAGCTTTGCAGTTAGACCTGTATTCTCCTCAGCACTTCCCACCTGTGACCTTAGCCAGCTACAAATTACTCTAAGCCTTTTTTTTTTTTTTCATCTGCCTTAGTGGGAGTAATGCCTACCTTTCAGAGTGTCTGAGACTAGTAGAAATAATATCCTCATACATAGTAAGCACTCAACAAATGTAGTGATTATTTTTGCTGAACCCCAGAACCTCGTAGTCACCTTTGACTCCCCTCTTTCTCTCACATGCAATCAGCAAACTCTGTTCATTCTCTTTGGAAACACACACCCAGAATCCAGCCATGGCTCATGACCTCCCTACCTCTCCGTAGATGAAGCCACCCTTCTCTGCTGGAATTCTTCCAACAGGATCCCCACAGTTCTTAGTCTTGCCCCTACAGCTCACTCTCAAGACAACAGCCGGAGTGACACTTAAAATCAAGTAAGGTCTTGTTACTTCTCCCTCAAACCCCTCCCTGCGGCTTTCCATCTCACTCAGAATGAAACCCCAGGTCATTCCACAGCCAACTAGGCTCCCCATGGTCTGCCCCTCTCCCCTGCCGCAATGAGTTTAGCCCCTGCCCTCTCACCTCCACTCCCCTCTTCAACCACACTGGCCCTTCAGACTCCCCACCTGGCTCCCTCACTCCTCCAGCTCTGTGTAAATGTCACAGACAGTGGAGCTTCTGTAAAAGGGCAACCCCCATCATGGCCTCCCCTCCACCTCCTTGCATCTCTTCCCCACTAGAATCTCAGATCCTAAGGGCTGAGTATCTGCTCAGCGTGCTCACTGCTGTCTCCCTGTCGCCTGGAAGAGCACCCAGGACAGAGCTGCATGATAACTGTTGGCTGGATGAGTTAGTCTTGGCCTCAGACCACGGAGGGAGAGATCTGGAATGAAATGAAGAGAGCTCTGTGCTGAAATTCAGAGCACCAAGGTCCTGACCTTGGGCAAGATCTGAACCTAGAACCTGGGCCTCGTTCTACTTCCCTGTAGGATGGGAGACTGGACCACTATCAGCTCTGAGACACCGATGCTGACGTGTGAGGGAGACTGTGTGTGGTGTGTAGTGTGTGCTGTGCGGTGGTTCTCACCCTCACGTCCTGGCAGTAAAGCCTCGGGAAATGCATCAACATTGAGGCCTGAGCTTTCTGTTCATGGAAAGGTTCTGCCCATGATATGCTTAGTAAATCCTGGGAGGTTCTGGTGTAGGTAAGGGCTTTACAAATAGCTCTTTTCCTCTTGTCTTGGAAAATATAGTCGTGATTTTTCTTAAAACTAAGGATGGACAAAAACCCTATAAATTTCTAGTTTTACCTGTGATTCCAACTGTTTTTATGTTGCCTTACTTAAAGTAAACTTTATTTGGGATTAGGAAGTGAAGTTTTGTGATATTTCAACAGATGGCGCTGCTGGTAGCTATTATCTGACTATAAAAAATGAATTTCAGCTTTACTCAATCTCATTTTTTAAAAAAAATTGCATCCTAGAATGATACATTAATTTGTTTAGTCCTTTATCTTACCAATACCTCAGAAAGTGAATGTGTTTTTTTGTTTCTGTTGATTTAAGAGAGAGAGGAAGAAGGGAGAGAGAAAGAAACACTGATTTGTTGTTCCACATATTTATACAATTCATTGGTTGATTCTTGTTTGTGCCCTGACCAGGGATTGAGCCTGCAACCACGGCATATCAGGATGACACACCAACTGAGCTACCCGGCCAGGGCAGAAAGTGAATGGTTTTAACCATTTTGTATAGTGAAGGCAGCCCTGAAACATGGAGCAGCTCAATCCAAAAGTTGCCTACATTATTATGTCATGCACTTTTACTCAGTGTTGTCATAAAAACTGACACAACACTTACCTTAGAAGAAAGATCATTTGCACAGAAGTGCCATCCATTTGGGCTTATGACATAAATGCAAATCAGTCAGTAAGATCTATTTATCTAGATGCCTTAAATAGATGCAGATACTGCCTTAAATGACCACACATACAAAGAGAAATGCTGTGATCCATCAGGGGCCTAGAGAAAGACACGTTGCTCCAGGAGTCTGAGGAGAAAATGTTGTGCAGAGAATGATAGCCAAAGCATTAGAACCGTTTACGCCCCTTCATTAGCTTCTCCCACCCCTGACCATGTTTCCATCTCATCTGCAGGCGAGATCATTTTAATTATTCAGCCTTGCACTTGCTTCTGGGTGTGGTTTCCCTGATTGCATACTTCAGCGCAGATTACACACATTTGGCAGGATTCCTCCTTCTGTGGGAACCAGACAAGTCATAACACCACCAACTGAGCTCTCTGTGCTGTTGTACAGGAAAGGAGCCGGCATCTCGGGTTTCAGAGTGCAGAGGCTGGGAATCGCTGGTTCTCCTCTCCCCTCGGGTTTGAGTGTGAGCTACCCGCTCCTATTGTACTGACACCTCCGGGCAAGACCCATGGTCATCAGGAACTGGCCCGGAGTCCCCAGCGGGGAGCCACATCTTGTCTCAGAAAATGATCACCCGGAGTTGGAAAGAGAAATTAAGATTGGAGTATGTGCCCAAGAAAGTCTTCATTGTGGATGTTTAAGAGCTTACCGATAAGATTAAGAAGGTTGTCATAAATTGTTAGCTTTAAAAACTTAAGAACATAACTATTTAGTAAAGCTAAGAAATGTTGAGTGAAACAGCCATAGGTTTTCCATCAACCTGAGCCTAAAATGCCCACTTCCATGCCCCTTCGTTCCCTTTTCCCTCCTTCACCCCAGTCTTCCCGTCCAATGTTCACTCCCTCACACCTGTCCCAGCCCACTGGTGAGACTCACACTCCAGGAAGGAGAGTGGAGCATCACTGGGCCTCGTGCTCTCAGAATGTAGGCCCGTGGCAGAAGCCTGGAAATGTGAGCATGGGTATTCTGACACATAATTGGAGATGAGGCGTTTATCATCAAATGGCCTTTTAATTGCCTTTTAAGAATAAACAGGTTTTTTTTTTTTCTTGATTACTAAAGTCAATTAGCAGACAAAGAGCCTTACTATTTGTATACTTGAAAAGAGTAGTAACAACACCTGGCACCCTGTTTCACTTTGTATCCAAGTGTCCCAAGGCACTTTACAGGCTTCAGTACAAGTCTCACTGCCTCTTGTTTTTTTGAGGTAGGTAAATAAAGAGAAATACCAGGGGCAGGGCTACAGGTTTGTGTCAGACTTTCTGGAAGAAGAGAGGCAGTGTTAGCACAGGTAGGTGCAGGGCTGTGAGTGTACTGTAAGTGACAAACGAACAGGAGGATTAATGTTTACCCAGTGTGTTCACGCGGTGCCAGGTACTGCGCTTGGCTTTTCCACCCCCCAGCTCAGCTTTAATGAGGTATCCTATCTAATAAAAGAGTAATATGCAAATTGACCATCACTCCACTATACCCACAAGCCACACCCACCAGCCAATCAGGAGCAAGTATGCAAATTAACCCAACCAAGTTGGCTGCAGCCACGGAGCAAGCAGGAGGCTTGGGTTTCCCCGGCAATGGAGGAAGCCAAGCTTTCTGCACACCCTGGCAGGCCCAGGCCTCCACTCAAGGCTACAAAGTTTCAATTATAGAAGATAAATAAATCCCAACAAAAATGGCGGCAGCCACGGAGCTGGAGAGAGCAGGAGGCTTGAGTTGCCCCCGGCGATGGAGGAAGCCATGCTTCAGCAGCCCTGGCCAGCCTTGGTCTCCACCCAAGGCTACAAAGTTTCAATTATAGAAGATAAATAAATCCCAGTTACCAGGGCCTCTGCTTGGGTCACTGGGGGTGTGTGGCCGGCCTGCAAACCACCACAGGCCCCACACCCAGGCCACCCCACACCCCAAGGGAACCCCCAGCCTGATCTGGGACATCCTTCAGGGCAAACCAGCTGGCCCCCACCCATGCAGCACACCTCTATCCTATCTAATAAAAGAGTAATGTGCAAATTGACCATCACTCCAACATACAAGATGGCTGCCCCCATGTGGTCAAAGAGGTTGCCCCCATGTGGACACAAGATGGCCACCAAAAGATGGCCAGCAGGGGAGGGCAGTTGGGTGGGACCAGGTCTGCAAGGGAGGGCAGTTGTGGGAGGCCAGGCCTGCAAGGGAGGGCAGTTGGGGGCAATCAAGCCTGCAGGGGAGGGCAGTTAGGGGTGACCAGGCCGGAAGAGGAGGGAAGTTGGGGGCAACTGGGCCTGCAGGGAAGGACACTTGGGGGGGACCCAGGCCTGCTGGGGAGAGCAGTTGGGGGGGACCAGGCCTGCAGGGGAGGGCAGTTAGGGGCAAACAGGTTGGCAGGGGAGCAGTTAGGCATCAATCAGGCTGGCAGGGGAGTGGCTAGGGGGTGATCAGGCTGGCAGGCAGAAGCGGTTAGGGGCAATCAGGAAGGCAGGCAGACGAGCAGTTGGGAGCCAGCAGTCCTGGATTGTGAGAGGGATGTCCTACTTCCCGATTAGGCCTGATCCCACTGGAATTGAGCCTAAATGGGCAGTTGGACATCCCTTGAGGGGTCCCAGATTGGAGAGGGTGCAGGCTGGGCTGAGGGACACACACCCCTGTGCACGAATTTCGAGAATAATATGCAAATCACCCTAACACACACCCCTGTGCACGAATAAGAGAATAATATGCAAATCACCCTAACGGAGGAACGACTGGTCGCTATGACACACACTGACCACCAGGGGGCAGATGCTCAACACAGGAGCCGCCCCCTGGTGGTCAGTGTGCTCCCACAGGGTGAGTGCCACTCAGCCAGAAGCCGGGCTCACAGTTGGCGAGGGCAGCGGCGGTGGTGGGAGTCTCTCTTGCCTCTGCCACAGTCAGACATCCCCCGAGGGCTCCCAGACTGCGAGAGGGCGCAGGTTGGGCTGAGGGACCCCCTCCCCGAGTGTACGAATTTCATGCACCGGGCCTCTAGTAATGTACATAAAAGTCACCACTCTCAGTGCAGGTTGATGACTGTGGCAGTTGTGTAGCTGTTACCATAAACCAAGCAGAGAGCACTTCCCTCTCCTCAGGGAGTTCTGTGCTGATCCCTCTGCAGATAGTACACACAATTGGGATTATTACTCCACATTTTCTTTTTTTGTCACTGTACCTTTTTCTTTTCTAAAATGTCATATACATTGAATCAGTCATTTTTAGTATTTTGTATCTGACTTCTTTTTCCTAACATCATGGCTGTGAGACCATGTTCTTCCACATGTCAATAGGTCGTTCCTTTACTGCTGAGTGGTCACCCACTGTGTGAATGTATACAGCTCACCCATTCAGCAGCCCAAGGGCGCTGGGCTGTTTCCTTGTGGAATGATAGAACATTGCTGCTGTGAACATTCACGTGTGTCTTGTGCAGACCTATGATTATATTTCTCCTGGGTAATAAATACTTGTGAATGGGGTTGCCATGTGAATGGGAAGTGTACTTTTAACTTAAGTCACCGCCACACAGCTTTCCAAATTTGTTCTGCCCTGTATCCTGTGAGTTCCAGTTGCTCCACATCCTGATATTTGGATATCATTTCAGTTCATCCTCACAACAACACTGTGAAATTAGGTATTATTGTTATTACTCCCATTTTACAACTGAGGAAACTGAAGTCTAAAGAGATCAAGTGACTTGTGTAAAGTGCACTGCTATTAGATGGCAAATTCAGCCCTAGCCGGTTTGGCTCAGTGGGTAGAGCATCGGCCTGTGGACTGAAGGGAGCTGGTTAGATTCCTGGTCAAAGGCACGTACCTTGGTTGTGGGCTCGATCCCCACTAGGAGGCGTGCAGAAGGCAGCCGATCGATGATTCTCTTTTATCAGTGATGTTTCTATCTCTCTCTTTCTCTCCCTTCCTCTCTGAAATCAATATATGTATATATATATATACTTTTTTTTTTTAAAGATGGTGAATTCAGGTTATACTAAACCAGGTCTATTGATGCTAAAACCCCGCTCTCTTCCTATTATAAAATGTCCTGTGTTTAGCCTGGCCGGCATGGCTCAGTGGTTGAGCATCGACCTAAAAACCAGGAAGTTACGGTTCGATTCCCAGTCAGGGCACATATCTGGGTTGCAGGCTTGATACCCAGTGGGGGGAATGCAGGAAGCAGCCAATCGATGAGTCTCTCTCATCATTGATGTTTCTATCTCTCTCTCCCTCTCTTTTTCTCTCTGAAATCAATAAAAATATATTTTAAAAATAAAAAAATAATAAAATGTCCTGTACTTAAAATTAGGAAAACTTCCATTGATAATCTAGAGGATTTTAAGGCAAATGAAATATGATTAGTTACATGCCAAAAGCCTATTTCAATCTCATGAGATGGAAATACAAAGTAGAACGTGTACAAAGGAATTTATTAATTAACTAAAAATACATTTAGGGAAAACAGGAGCAAAATACTTTAAGTTGAAAGCTTTTATTCCCCCAAATCAGCATATCATGGCACTTGTATATTCTACCCACCCCCTCTCCTTGAGACTCATGGGGTTACATTCTATCAGCTAAAGTTAGGAAGAAAGCCAGCAATGGAACCAGGATTCCTGGGCCTCCAACATGAGCTTTTCGGCCACAGTTTCTAGGGTTAACTTTAAAGGTAGAGCCACCAGTGGGGTACATGTTTATTTTAGGAACCAAACAGAAAGGAACTTGATGGAATGAGCACAGTGAGGTTTGTGTGCATTCGTCATGCTATCTTTTCCTTCCCTCCTCTACGTTGTCCATCTGAGGTCTCAACTCAGGAACCTCTGGGGACAACTGGGCCAATAGAGGTGCTTTTTTAATTGAATTTAAATACCAGAAGATTTCACAGAAAAGTCCAGATTCCTCTTTCTGAGAAACCAGGAGACCTGCCACACGGGAGCATTGTCTGCTTGCTTGCCTGCACCAGGGGATGTGTTATGGCCCTGGTCCACACAACTGGCGAAGGTGGCAGAGTGGACAACAGCCAAACACCTGGATCACTCTCATCAGCGAGTCTCTGTGAACCTGCCCAGAAATGCCCACATTGGCTTTCAGTTTGGTGGAGGTGGAGGGCTGGGGAGTGGAGCCAAGGAGAACTTTTCTAGGCTCTAATATAATGCTGGCTTGTTCCCATCTAAAATGGTGACATGTTGCAAAAAGTGTGCAAAGATGTTTTTGGACATAGACTCTTTTTTTCTTTGTATTCGTCTTAGAATAAATTATACAATAAAATAAATGAATCCCATTGAATAACTTACCATTGTGTCTGCTTTGGAAGGAAAAATGTAGGTGTTTAGCAAGTGTCAACATTTCGGAAGCAAAGAGCATTTCATAAACCTAAAACATACCAAATCGTGAAGGCTGGAAGGTTTGCAAGTTCAGGGTCCATAATTTGTAGCCAGGTCTTCTAAGTCTAAATCCCATCATCTTTCCATTTGAAAAGGAGAAATTTCTATGTGGATATGCTAAATACTATTTTGACAGCCAAATTCACAGCATTCTCTTTATTCAACCTCCTGCACTTTCTTGAGGTGTTCAAGATCAGAAGGACCGTGGGGTTGGATTGGTCCCCTTGGAGGCCTCATGAGCACCTCTGTTGGAAGCCCTCTCTGTCAGTCAGACAGCCCCTCCGCATATCTGGGTGGCCACCTCTTGCTCCTCATGAGACCCACACTGGGTCCTGAGTGAGGAGCCTTTTGTGATTTCTCCTAACGTCAGATGTTGACTGCGCAGTGCTCGTTTTCTGTGCCGTTTTGGAACCCTGCGTGCTAGGACACAGCCGACTGGAATGTGAGTGACTTATCCAACAATGTGACGGAATTTGCGGCGTGATGTCATGCATGTGAGTCAGGCAGAGCTTCTGTCATGAATACCAGCACGTCCAGGTGGCAGGACTCCGCCATGAAGCAGATGTGCCGGCACATTCCTTTCTCTGTGCCCATCACCTCTTTAGTGGAGGAGTGTGTGTGTCTGTGCGTGTGTGGATGTGTTTGCATTTTGCTTTTTGCTTTTTTAGCCTTCCTCCTACAGAGGCAGCAGTAAATGTGAGCTGGCAGAGAGAGCAGACCAAGAGCTAAGCGATCTCTGTCCACTTTTGTGATTTTTCTTTAGGAACCATCATGCAGAGTGGTTTGTCATGAAAAGCAGCCTTTAGGTTACTTCCATTAGCTTCAGAAATGATGAGCACACTTGAGCACTTGCCCTGGGTAGACCTCTTTGCAGGCTTATTCCTGTAGTTTGCCTGTTAGGAAACATAAGGTGATTACGGGAAAATGGTTCTGTGATGCTGACATCTAGAATATGTGGCATCAATGATACTTTGCCTGTGTAAGTCTCTTTAATATGAGACTCTCAAAGGACCTTATCAATGTGAAATGTCACATTATAATGTAATGGAACACAGATTCAGGACAGCTCCCAGGGAGGAGGGCCTGAGACAGGCACCATTTCTGATATCATAAATTGAGCCACAGTAAAGAATCAAAGAGCCAAAATGTGATCTGAGCCTTAGGCTGTTCAGTACTTCAGAAGACAGAAAGTGTGAAAAGAGAAATAGCTATCACAGGCAAAGGGATTCTGATATTTGGGATTGGGACCCCAAACAGTTCATTCCTAATATGGATCAACCCCCCATTTATTCCCTGTAGCTCACCTACCTGTCTTATTCACCAACCTGATTGCCCAGAATTAGGTCTTGTCCCTTTGAAGGATGCCAGAAGAAGTCAGTTGACGAAGGGCCCACATGTTAGGAATTTGTGTTCGCCACAGAAAATGCTTCGCGCGTGAAGGTCACCTCAGAGGCTTGGTGATGATGGTCTGTCGAACAGCTGGATGTTAAACACAATAGATTCTCTTAGGCAGTAGAATCTTCTCTCTGTAACCAACTAAAAATACAATCTACAGAGTGAGTATAATTTAGTTTATGATACCTAGCTTAGTCTGTAAAATTACCAGCTAGTTGAAATTAATGATCAATTTGGCACAGGTATTTGTGCAATATGACTATCCATGCTACAATATCCAAGAACAGTATATTCCATTGTCAATCTTTTGTTTTCTTTCCTCCCCCCCCCCTTGTCTCCAGGAGACCAATTAATTGTTCAGAGGTAATATATAGAGGAGATTTCAAAAGCATTTACTTTGGCACAGTCCCTGCCCCTTTGTGGTCTGGCTAACAATAAAGCTAAAATTTGTTTTGTAATGATGGTTCTAGTTGCACTGGAATTCCTTTGAAGTTCCTGTAGTTTGCTGTTGTGAGAGCTCAAGATATTATTTGACTGCAATAAAACACTCTCTGTACATTATCAAAATATGGTGCACACTGAATTATAGCAACTTACAGTGGCCAAACTCCATCTTGGAGGTGTTTGCATGAGTGAAGCATATAGCACATCAAGATGAGCCTTTGTTATATCCATTAATGTTCAGTCATTACTTCATGAACAATCCATATGATCAAGTATAGGGAGCAAAGAGCAAATCTGAACAAATAGACAACCTTAACTAGGGCACACTGGCCTGTTCTGATAAGATAGAGGACCATGCCAACTGGTGGAAACACTCAGCTTCTCAGCTCTTGCATCAGTTGACCTGAATTATTCAATGCTGTTGTCATCTGTAAATAAATATAGTTATTGTCCTGGTCTCTACTTCTACTCTAAAACGCTTCCCTGCCCGCCCCCACGGGCTGGAGCAGTCCACATGTTTCTGTGGAAGAGGGCATCACAGGCTCCTTGCACAGGCTCACATCCAGTGGAAAGACCGGCTTCATGAAGGCACTGCACCTCTGAGGTGTGGCTCTCCAGGGCAGCAGTGCAGGCTTGCTTGATAACCACTGTCTGTCTGCTCTTGACACAGGACACATACGCAGAAATGGTGTCATTCTTTGTTTTCATAGTGAGTGTGTTCATGTGTATTCGACAAAGAGTATTGTGTGTTTGTGTGTGTGTGTGTGAGAGAGAGAGAGAGAAAGAGAGAGAGAGAGAGAGAGAGAGAGAGAGAGAGAGAGAGAGAGAGAAAGAGAGAGTGTGTGTACACACAATTGGGGTTATATAAATCATTTGAAAAGCAGTGTGTGTTTTTTTTGTCTAGGGCTGTTTTGGTAAACAGCACTCATATAGAAAATGTGTTGCTTTGCTATCAGAATTAGAATGGGTATGAGACTATGCTGTGGAAGCTGCTTGTTTTAAGCAAATAATGAAATCCTTGTAGTGTTAATTGACAATGCTGACTGGACCATGTTTCATTGCTTATGTAAAAAAATAGTTAAGTAATTTTTTATGATATGTTTAAGTAATGAAAACAAATGCCTGGAAATATATTTTAGCACAGGGAAATCATGTAGAAAAATAATTTCAAAAATCTATTTTAATTGCTTACCTTTGACTGAGTCTTAAGCTAAAATGTTCTGCCTGGATTTTTACCACTGTGCCTGCCTTATGTGTTTTTCTTTCCATGTTTGATCTGAGTCACATTTAGTTGAAGAGAACAATAATTAAAAGTCCACTGATGAGGGGGACAAGGGCAGGGTAGAGGGAGTCAATGGGAGGGCGGGATTAGGGGAAATCTTTAATATGTTCAACAATAAAGATAATTTTTTTAAAAATCCACTGAACTCATTTCCAGTTTCCACTCCAGCATGTAAGTAATGAAAAGTCTTCACAAGAAGCAAGCGGGACAAGCTAAAAATCAACAATTCTTCTTAAATTCATCAGAGAATTGAGGTCAGTGGGCAAAATGCTGCCCTCAGAATTCTGAGAGAGATATGAATAGAGAGAATCAGAGATTATTGAGAGCAGAAACTTCCACTGGACCAGCATCATGTGGCAACAAAGAAGGGTGGTTGACTCATTGCTAAAGATTAAGCGAGGACTAGCCTGAGAGATCAGAACACTTGGGGACTCAGCATTAGGAGGACCCCATACTCTCATGAGTTTTACCTTCAGGAGTCCTAGATCCTTGGGGTGAAGATCAAAGAAAAATAACCTCATGCTTTTGTCAGGGGGAGAAGAAAAGTAACCATTTTGGAATATGTTCAGAGCTCTCTGCTTTCCTTAACAAAGTTCTTCCTTCAAGGGAAACGACTTGCCAGAGTCTAACTGATGTGAGGGAAGGTAACTACTCAACTCCAACCCCCTTCAGTCCTCTTGTTTTACTTAAGATGGTGAGGAGGAAAGCTGAAAAGCACCTGTGAAAAGTCATAGACCAGGGACACAGACCCAGGAAAAGTATTAAGAACTAATTATAGGACTATAGAATGTTTTCCCTTCCTTCACACTTTAACACCACATCAACAAGTTCTTGTATTATTATGGGGATTTCATCTGAAAGAATTGCAAGATTCAGACTAAGAAGGATTCTATAGGAAACCCATGGCCAAAAGGGGAAACAAAAACAAGGCAATTGGAGAAAATTTTAGCCTCTGGTACTTACAGAAAATGATAAACATGGTTAACTAAACATAAAACCTCACATTTAAGGCCTATTGACCTCAGTTCTTTTTATCTTCTACATCAAGTCTGGCTTTCAACTTTAAGGCATGCTGAAAGGCAAAAAACAGTCTGAAGACACAAAGCAAGCATCAGAATCAGATATAGAAAAGAGTTTGAAATTATTCATCTTTAACTTAAGATAGCTATGATGAATATATTAAGTAACCTAATGGAAAAAGTGGTCAACATGTCAGAACAGATGGGAAATATAAGCAGACAGATGGAAACTCTAAGAAAGAATCAAAAGGAATTGCTAGAAATTAAAAGCAATGTAACAGAAATGAAGAGTGCCTTTGATGGGCTCATCAGTAGATTGGACATGGTGAAGGAAAGAATGAATGAGCTTGAAGATATGTTAATAGAAACTTCCAAAACTGAAAGCAAAGAGAAAAAGGAATGGAAAAAAAACTGAAACTAAACTATCCAAGAACTGTAGGACAATTATAAAAGGTGTAACATTCACATGATGGGAGTAGCAAAATGAGAAAAAAGGAAGAAAGGAATAGGAAAAAATATCTAAATTACAACTAGCTGCAGTTTCTCAAAAATTAATGACAGACACCAAACCACAGATTCAGGAAGTTCAGAGAACTCCAAGTACAATAAATACCAACATTTACAAGTAGGTATGTCATATTCAAACCGCAGATAACAAAAGACAAAGAAAACATCTCAAAGTAATCTAGAGGGGGGGAAAAACACTTTTAGAGGGACAAGAGTAAGAATTATGTCAGACTTCTTTTCAGAAACCAGGCAAGCAAGAAGAGAGTGAAGTGAAATATTTAAAGTGTTAAAAAAAAAAAAAACTAAAAAAAAACCCCATAAAACCCACCAACCTGGAATTCTGTATCTAGTGAAATTATCCATCAAAAATGAAGGAGAAACACATTTTCTCAAACAAATAAAAATTAACGAAATGTGTCTCCAGTAGACTTACCTTGCAAGAATTGAAATTTGAAGTCCTTCTTCATAAAGAAGGAACATAGTATAGGATATTTTTGTGGATATAGACAAACTAATTCTAAAGTTTATATGGAAAGGTAAAACACCTGAAATAGCCAACACAGTTGAAGATTAGAGTTAGAGAACTGACACTACCTGATTACAAGACTTACCATAAAGCTGTAATAATCAAGATAGCATGGCATTGTCAAAACAATAGATCAGTAGTACAGAATAGAGAACAAGAAATAGTCCCCCCACCTCCACTGCCAAACGTAGTCAACTGGTCTTTGACAAAAGAGCAAAGGCATTTCAATGGATGAAGAATAGTCTTTTCAACAAATGGCACTGGGATAACTGGATATCCACATGCAAAAAGAAAAAGAAACAAATCTACACACAGACCTTGTCCCCTTCACAAAAATTAACTCAATATGTATCATAGAGCTAAGTGTAAAATTCAAAACCAAAAAACTTCTAGAAGATAGCATGGGAGAAAATCTTGATCATCTACTGAAAAACACAGTTAATAGAACTAAAAATCAAGCCACAAACTTGGAGAAAAACCTTAGCAAAACACATATCTGATAAAGGATGGTATCCAAATATACAAAGAACTGTTAAAATTAAACAATAAGAAAATCAACAATCCAATTAGAAATGGGCAAAGTATCTAAACAGACATCTCACCAAAGAAGATACACAAATGGCAAATAAGCCTATGAAAAGATGCTCAATGTTACATGTCATTGGGGAAATGCAAATTAAAATTATGACAAAATACCATTGTATACCAAGTAGAACAATGAAAATCAAAAGCACTCAATGCTGGCAAGGATGTCTGGAACAGAAGGGACTCACTGCTGGTAGGAATGCCAAATTCTGCCTCCTCTTTGGAGGAATGTTTGCAGTTTCATAAAAAGCCAAACATAGTCTCATTACATGGTCCAAAGGAGTTGAAAACTATGTCCACATAAAAGCTGCACAGGAGTGTTTCTAACAACTTCATTTGCAATCTTCACAAACTGGAAGCAAGCAAGATATCCTTCAGTAGGAGAATGGATAAACTGTGGAACATCTACACAATGCAATATTATCCAGCACAAAAAGGAATGAGCTGCCAAACTACATAAAATGCATGTCACCAATATGAAAAGGCTACATATGGTATGAGTCCAACTGGATGACATTCTGGAAAAGGCAGAAGTAGAGATAGCAAAAAGATCGGTGGTTGGCAAGTGTTCAGCAGCAGACAGGGAGGGTTAAATAGGTGGAGCATAGGGTTTTTTTAAGGCAGAAAAATTCTTCTGTACAATACTGTGGTGGTGGATACATGACAGTATACATTTGTCAGAACCCACAGAATTGTACAAATCAAAGAGTGAACTCAATGTAAACTATGGACTTTAGTTAAAAATGCGTCAGTATTGGTTATCAATTGTTTATCAAATATACCACTCTAATGCAAGATAATAATAGGGGAAAGTATGCAGGGAATGGGGGAAGAAGAGGTATATGAGGACTCTGTACTTTGTGTGTAACTTTTTTGTAAAGCTAAAGCTGTTCTAAAAATTAAAGTTCATTAAAAAAAAAAAAAAAAAGGAAGAAGAAAGGTCCTTTGACACCCTAACTGAAGAGAAGTCACAATGAGAAACTTGGAGTCTTAGGCCAAACAAAGTGGTGGGAGGAGCGGAGGGAGATGGCAGTGCCCTGACTCTTGGCCCTGTAATTCCTGGGAAGCCAGCAACCTGCGTTTTGTGTGGCATTTGTCTTCCTGGCAGCCTGAGATGTTAGAGAGAAAATCAGTATTAGTGATGGCCTGAAACTGGAGAGGTTCTCTGAAACCCTAACCCTCATTTGTTTTCACCAAAGTTCAAGCCACGGTGGGCCCACTTGATCCTCTGCCAGCTGCTGTTGGCTGATCGATGGTTTGTTTCATGCTGTGTTTAAAAATATGGAATTAGGAATGAGGTGGTCCGTCCTGAATCCCCGCTGAGATGTCTGGTTGGGCGTGGTGGGGATTGTGGACCCAGCAGGAAGCTGTTTCCCAATGTGCCCAGAAAGGACTCTGAGGGACCCCCGGCTTCTAACCAGCAGTGCTCAGAACGCCCCGAGAAAGGGCCAGAGGAATCCAACACAGGACAGGCACACACCCAGAGAGAAATTCGCCCCCGACATTTGGGTCACCACTGTCTCATGGCCTGGTGAGGTGTTTCAGGCTTCTTGAGGCCCTTTTTACCTTCTGGAAGATACTCAGTCTGGTGGCATAGGTCTCCCTGCATTCCCATGTGAAACCTCTACAGTCTGTCCTTTTCCGAGACCTTTTAACCCTTTCAGTTCTCTTTCAGCATCTGATTTTGCTTACTAAGGAAACCAAGAATTGTGAAATGCCTCTTTTTACTCTAAAAGATTTAGATAATTACAATCTTACACATAAAACTGGAAATTTCACAGATGCTTTTGTTTCTAAGAATGATTACTATATTTTAAGAATTATTCAAAACTCCAGATCCCTTTCTATTATACACGCCTGTGCCTGCATGCATGGACATGGAGGCCACCAAATCAACTCTCGTGGACTCAGCTGCCCACTTTCCTTCTGCTCTTGCCTCTTCTTCTCTTCATTTTTATCCTGCCTCCCACCATCCTCTGCCCTCCAGTTCCTTCTCATTCTCTTTTCATTCCATCTTCTCTCATTTATTCATCATGACTTGGGCACCAGACCACCTTTATCATTGCAGAAAACATAACATGGCAATGGCTTCAAATTTGCCAGTACCTCTCAATTACCCACACCTGTCCTCTCTGGGGCCAGGCCTGAGTGTGGCTGTACTGTGAGACTAGTGGGCGTTGTCTAATCCAGGAAAAAACGCAGTCAGGGAGTATGTGGTAGCACTGGATCTGTGATTTTACCCACTTTTAATTTATATTGTACATACTTAGAAATTAACAGAATGCTTGCTTCTAAAATATCATCAGAATGATGTCATTCATTCAGTGTTTCTATTTGTTTATTTAGTGGTTTACATTCATATACATGTGTGCCTTTAAGGCTAGAAGATAAAGATGCCCTTTATTAGGAGTAGTCTTTGGTGGTGGTTGGGGTGTTGGTGATGCTGTTGCTTTTGGCCTCATCCCAGCAGCATGCCATTCATTTTCCTCCTCACTCTGGTGTTTCACAGAAAAGCAAAGCAGCCCAAGAGGAAAGCTGTCCTTACTTTGAGCAGGGCATAGAGTGAGAGGCAGCCTCTGAGCACAAGCACGAACATGAATGTGCCTGAAAACTTGTAAATGAGCGTGATATGCCTGCCACCAGGCTCCCGGATGGCATCTCTCGGTCACAGGTTGCTTAGAGAGGGTAAACATAGTGCACCTAATTGACGCCTCAGAGCAGTTGCCTGTGTTGGGCCTTTGTCAGTCACTGTGGTTTGCAGGATGCTGCCATCCCATCCCTACCCCCAGCTCAGAGACTGAAGCCTTTGGAAGGCCCCAGAGTTGCTGGGAGGTGAGTAACATTGAAATGAGCCTCATTGTCTAGAATTTCAAAAGGCCCTGCAGCTATGTGGTGACAGCAGAGCAGCCCTGAGAGCGAGGAAAGATGAGCAACTTGTACAGAGGAGTGGTTCACTGAGCCCAGCCTCAAAGCAAGAGTTCTCATGTTTTCAGCAAAGATGCGTTTTTGTAAGAAGTACAAGGTACCCACCCCAGGCCATGGTTTGACCTGTAGATGACTTCAGCTTTCAGAACCATGGAATGTAGAATGAACACTAAAAATATAGCTGAAGACAAAACTCTCTCTAGTCCTACTGAACCTTAGGGAAATTATGTTTAGAAAATGTAAGTAGTTCATTTTCCTCATTTTAAATGTTCTTTTTAATTATAAAACCAACTTTAAAAATATTCCAGTTTTTCACCTTAATGTACTTTTTTTCTCTGTCCTATCCCAATATGGATAAATTAATTGCATTTAAATATCTTAGCTGCTGACTATGAAAAACTAGGGATAAATTACCAGTCATGATACCTCAGAAATTTGCAAATCTGACATTCCGGCATGTGTTACAGCAGGTGGAAAAGGGCTGTCTAAGTACCTGAACCTTTCCCAAAGTATTCTCCTCTCACGTTTAGTTTAGGTGGAAAAAGCAAACAAACAGAGCTCTTCATATTGATATAGCCTTTTCAAGTCAAAGCAAAAAAAGTATTGCTCTGGAGAGTTATGCACAACACCTGTGCACACAGCATCCCCTTCTTGTCTTTGGTCCTCCTTGCAAACATATAGCACCCTCTCCTTCCCAGACCATCGCCCTCTTGCCCTGTAATCCCAGGAGGCCACCCAGCGCCCAGGGAGGCCTCCTCAGTCTCATGGTGTCTAGTGCCATGCATTTATTCTTCCCTAGAGATTTGATGGGTCTAAAAAACACCATTTAACCTTTCCCCTCCTTTCTAATGCTGAGCAGATACTCCTGAGCAGCTCACTAAACCAGTGTGGGCAGAGGGCAGGGGGACTTCTGTGGTCTTTGCAGTCACTGGGCCATCATCTCACAGGCCCTGACATCTCTGACTTCTAAGTGCAGGCTTCATAAACCCACTGTGAAATGCTATGGAATGTGATGACGTCATTTCAATACGCCCATTGAAATAGCAAAACACAATGCGTGTTGTTTCATTTTATTTAAGTAACAGGGGAAGGTGGGATTCAGAAGTACATCTTTCTCTCTAAACAAATGTTTCCTACATTTATTGAATCCTAAAGATGGGAAGAGCCTTAAGGTCACAGACTCTGAATTGCATCCCAGAGGGAAGGCGTACCTTGGAAGTGCAGAGCTGAAAGTGCAGAGCCTGAAAGAAGATTAGATGCCACCCCTCTGAGCGCACTTTCCCAGGTGTGGCCACACCCAAGAGAGGCTCGTGACTGTCAAAACTGACAGTCTTCCCAAGAAACTATTTCAGTGCTTGCTCTTTATCTCCTTCTGAAGAAAATTTAAAAAGTATAGTATTTTAAATTAGGGAGCAATACACTGGACAAAGTTTTGTTAGGCCTCAGTAGATTTTAAGGTTATAGAGTGTTCTTCCTTCACTAGCTAATTTCTTCAGTGTTGATTTGAGTCACACATATCCCCTTAGTCTGTGGCTCTTCACCAGTCGCAGTGCCTGTGAGTTTTACATGAAAATCCCTTCTGATAGTTGGCTGACTTTGTTGGCCTGAGCTGATACCCTGGCACTTGTCAGATTTGGCAAAAATTAGATGATATATTGCTAGAAGCAACACAAATTAAAAAAACAAACAAACAAAAAAAACAACAGCAACTATTTCTAAGTTGATGGCATTATTCCCTGAATGGAGAATATTCTGTTTTGATGTTTGCATTCCTTTCCCCTCCCCCACCACCATGTCACTTAAAATATTTATATTTTCTGCCTATTTTAAGATTTATAATTCAAAATGTTTTATCTTATTAAGATATTTTTCAGAGTAACTTGTATTAGAATTTATCAATCTTCTATTCATACTTATTTGCTTACCAGTGTGCTATTTTAACAGAAAGTGACAATATCTAACTTATTTGGAGGCTGAGCTACAAAGTGATTAAAAACTCTTTTTTATACAATAAATAAATAAATAAATGCTTCCAAGATTGGTCTTTTCTTTTTAAATAGCCTTACATTGAAGTATATTTATTTGCAAATCATAAATGTATTCTTATATTTTATGATAGCATCATCTAAGATGTTTGAATGGAGATAGGGCCCCAATCTTCATTAGAAAGAAATTTAACCAGGACAATAAGTATGTTCAACTTCTCTTAAAATATTGAAGGTACTGATAAGTGGCACACATTTTTTAAATTTTTTATTGGAATGGCCACCTCAGTGTAAAGAGCTGAGAAAAAAAGAAAAAACAATAAAAATATGTCACTTAAAAAATGCAAAAGTGTTTCAGACCAACTCTCCTACCCATTCCTATGCTGCCATTATACCAACTGGTCTCCAGAAAGGACTGTCACCATCAATTTTTCATTTTTAAAGGATTTTAATTCTTTCAGCATGTTCATATGGTTTTATAAAGCCCCAGATACCCAGTAAATCCCCTTGGTGTTGTAAGACAAGATTGCTGTTAAAAAATGTTTAGGCTTAGTCAGCTTCTTCTCACCGCCGACTTCATGAGGGGCTCTGGGAAATGGTGTTTATACTAAGCTTAAATTGATAGGGCAAGTTTAATGCAGTGGGGTCAAAGGTACAACTGCTTAGCTGGTCTCATCAACCACTCAAATTTCAGCATTGGTTTATAAAGAAAGGTCTGTAATGATAACATCTGGCTGCTTGAGCGTGACTGCATTTGGCCTACTATGATTGAATGGAATTTAATGGTGGGGAGGAGAAAACCTAGGGCAATTTCATTCTTGAATTATGGTTCTAAATAGATAAGGCAAAATGGCAGACTTTGATCAATCTGGGTCTGGCCATCTAGCAGCTTGTTGAGCAAACTTGCTTTTCATCTCTACCATCCCCCACACACCCTGTAAGATGCCCATCCTGGCTGAGTCAATGGCAGGGGCCAGGGTGGGCATGGCTGCAACTAGGCTCATGGTAATGTGTGTTCAAGGCCTACTCGTTGGTGTTGCTCATCTAGCTAGTTCCAGTGTGTTGTTCTGTGAGGAATCCAAGGGCACTTGTGCTCAGCAGAAAACACAATGCCCTTCCCTTAGAGGGTGCTCCATAAATGGCTGTTGACCAGCTGGGAAAGTTGATGACATCAATGGCTAGACAGAAGGTGCACAGCTGAGTTTATGTTGTCAGAGAAAGGAGATGAAGTCAGTTCCTGATCTCTACCATCATTCCAGATGGTAACTTCGTGCCAAGGTTACAAGGACACTGTGATCTTAGTGACCCAAAATGTAAATGTGTCATAAATCAGCTATAGACATTACAGAAGATGCCTATCAAACAATTCCTCCAGCAAGGGACCAATTCAAAGTATACCCCGGGATCCTATGGTTCCTGTGCATTCTGTGGATACTCAATAAATTCCATTAATGATCACAACACCATAAATAAAAAGCTGATTGTGTAATTATAAATTCATGTTGCTTAAGGTTTTTTAAAGATTTCTTGACTTTACCTTTGGATCATTTTTAAATTTGCATGAACATTTTATAATTTAAACAAATAGGTAGACAAAAACTTAAGTAAATCATGGCAGAGATTTACCTTCCTGTTACAATAAGGCAGAGAGAATGGGAAGAAAGGGCAGTTCTCCAATGCTTCACATTCATCATATTTGTCTCACAATGTTCGTGGACTTGGTGCATCTTCAGGACCAATCGGAGAGGAGCCCTAGCCACCAGATCCATAGTGTAGAATAAAGGGGGTGTAAAAAGAGAACCACTCACTGTGGCACAGGTCAGAGGACCTTGGGATACAAATCTGATTTCCAGTTCTAGGAGCTCATAGCTGTCCACTGGAGGATTCTCCCAAAGCCTTTGTTTCTTTATCCATAACATGGGACAGACATCTAGTCTACTTACCTACTACATATCTACCACCTGTGGCTTATGAGAATCATAGTGGTACATGTGAAAGTCCCTCTGTCGAGTCCCACCCTACCTGAATGGAAGTGTCATTATCACTCCTCCATTGATAGTCTATTTGGCTGACTCCCCAGATGGCAAGTTTAATCCTGTAGGTCACTGAAAGTAGAAATAAGGTCCTCAGAAGGAAATAATCTACCAGTTGTCTAACTCAACTTGATATAACAAACCCAAACATACAATTGAAGAGGATTTTTAGAAAGTAGTCCTATTTTAGCTCAGTGGGATTTATTTTAGAGAGCAAGCTTCCTCGTGACATTTCAGACATGATTGTATGTATAAAAGTTCTGTTTTTCTAGAGCTAGAGCTATGTATGAAGCAAGACAGGTATGTGTCTTTCCCTCCCTTCTCCTTCAACCTGCATTATCTTGTTCACTTGCCTCTACTCCATTCTTCACTCAGCAGCCATTGAGCAAAGCACATGTCCAGACAAAATGCAGACCAGGAATATATGGTCACCAAAAAGGGGATGGAGGCCCTCTGCTTGAGTTGCAGTACAAGAGGAAAACCAAGGCACCAAAAACAATAGCATACTTTGCACCCTGTGCTTCCCTACCAGATACTCGCTCCTACCCTAGAAGAAACATGAGGGAAAGTAATACAAAGTGAGTCTAAGATAAGTCTGATTCTTTGCACTAAAAGTCAAGGGTTTACCCCCCTTTCCCTTTTATGTTCATACTAGAGGCCCAGCACACAAAATCATACGTGGATAGGGTCCCTAGACTTAGCCTGTGATCAGGGCCATCTTCTGCCCACTCGCCAGTCCCCAGTCCCTCCCTGCCGCGGTTCCCCATTCCCCATGGTTCCCCATTCACCATGCTGCGATTGGAGCCTGCAGGCCGGAGGGAGAGACCAAGAGATCAGCCGTTCCACCTGCTCTCCAGTCCCCAGTCCCATCCTGCCACCACCCATCCGGTTCCCCATGGTTCCCCATTCGCCATGCTGCGATCGGAGCCTACGAGGGTGGGGGGGGGGGGGCGGCGAGAGATGGTCAATGCACCTCATAGTGACTGGTTGAGCAGCAGCCATTCCGGTCGTTATGCCGTTATGGTCGCTGGGCTTTTATTATATAGAATTTCATGATCACTTTCCATTTCTAGTCTGGCCCATGGTCTCTGTAGGACATGGAATTGAAACCCTTTAAAGTAATCGTGATTATACACTTTGTGCCCTTGGAAGTCTAAGCCACCTTTGAATACAGTGGTAAAAACAACCAACCAACTGCCAATTCCATCCACAGGAGTTATGGATGAGGAAAGCTGACAGGGTATGTAGAAGGATGTACATATTTACACAACACATATGTCGTGTATAAGCAGTTATGATGAACACTATTGAAGTAAAGCATGTTAGTCCTACAGTTAGGACTGTTTTAACTTCAATTTCACAATGTTTGTACTGCCCTATACCTTTGATATCAGTGAGCTAAAGAAATCTCCACCCATGTATGCAGTCTCTGTACTGCGATATGGGGATTTGCTAAATTAAGTATTATGCATAAATATTAGTATTTTTCTTCAAATTGTTAGGCCAGAGCTGCAGCTGATCAGGGAATAGTTTACATGAGGCACTAACCCTTCAATACTGGTTTGTAAATGAAGAGTTGAGCTGATACAGTGGAATGAGAGCTGTCAGATGGACACTATTCATCCAAGGTCCCTCCAAGGAGAAAGGATTCCTTTCCCTGGTGGGAGGGGGAAGGGAGACCTCAGTCTTCTGAGCAGTGAAGTCAGAAGAACACACCTGGCCATCATCCTTGGTGACATAAGTCAGTGGTTGAGTGGGGACTGACAGATGAGGTGGGGTCATGGGGATAAAGGAAATGCATGCATGGTTCAGAGGTCTTTGTGGCCAACAGGTCAGCCCCAGCTCTCACTGGTTTTGACCGAAGGCCGATAAGGTTCAAGTAAGAAAAAGCAGATTCTTGATCTAAAAAAAAAAATTATTAAGATCCAAAGTAGGTCTTATGGAGTAAGAATGTGTAACATTTCAGGATTCATTTGATAAAAATCATGGCCAAAGTGAAAAACTGCTGGACTACTTTTTGTGGAAGCAACAGTTAGCCTAATTATTGTAAAGACACTATGATAGGTGGTACATGCCAGTATGAACCATTTGTCCAACACGTTCTTACTGGTGTTCATTGTGTGCCAAGCACTGCTCTTGGCCTTGGGGGTGCAGAGTCCTTACTTGTAGGGTGCTTACCTCCTAATGGGAGGACACGGAAACAATAAATAAATGACTATATTAGGGGGGATATGTGCTATGAGGAAAAAGGAAGTAGGCAAAAGGTGATCAGGAAGGCCGCTCTGAGAACAAGACCTTTGAACATAGCGCTGAGGAGGTGAGGGGCAGGCCGTGCAGATGTTCGGAGAGGGGTGCTCTATGAGTGCTTTGTTTGGTGGCGGGTACTTTGCTGGTTGAAGAACAGCAAAGGGGCCAGTGCGCCTGGTACAGAGTAAGCAAGAGCCGGAGGTAGAGAGGTGTGTAGGGAAAATAGATCGTTGGTATCTCAATTTCCCATTCCTAACGTGAAGATAAAAATCACGTGATATTCACCTGGTAGAGTTGATTTGAGGACTAAATGAATGAATTTTGTGAACCTCTGGATACTCAGAAGGAGTTCGAGATAGTGCTGGCTCTCCTCTCTCCTTTGCCTTCCCTGTCTGCCCCCCAGCTTCCTCCCCTGTGCCCGCCTCCAGGTGCTAGGGTAGTTCTTCCGTGGTCTCAGTCTCCCTTCTGCGGTGTTTCTCTTGGCTCTCAATTTTCTCCCCCATCTCCTAGTGCAGTTCCCAAAGTGTTGTCCTTGTTCTCAATGACTCTCAGACACCGGGCCCCCCTGCCCATGCTTGCTCTTTTCTTCCATCTTCTCCTCCCTCCACCGCCCACTCTTTAGATGTGACACTTGGGTAAGGGAGGGTGGCTACCTGCTCACCTTCCCTTAGCCAGACCTGTCAGTGTGTTTCCCCTATGACGAAGGAATATGAAGGCAGACTGGCCTCCACCACCCACTGCATCAGACCCTGTGATGAATTAACCAGAGTACAGCTGGCTCTTCCGCTCTCCCAGTCAAACCCTTACTATTCTGATATAAAAATAAGGAGTGGCATCGCCATTGCCTGGTGGACAGGGTCTGACAGCCAGCTGGGGCTGCCTCCTCTGACACTGGTCAGCTAGTCTGCTGCGGCCACGGGCCCTCAGACAGAGGCTCTCGGACTGGAAGGCCCTGACAGCCAGTGAGCCAGCCACCGCAGCACTGGCACACCTGGGTGCGGTGCGGGCCAGGCTGCTAATGTAAGTTCCCAGCCCCACTCGGGGCTTGTGTGTGGCCTCAAACAAGCCACTTAACCTGTTTCCTTATATGTCAGATGGAGATAATAATACTTAACGACATCACAGGGGTGTAGTGTACATTAATTAATTAATGTTTGTAATGTGCTTTGAAGATGCATAGCTGGGTAAGTGTTTGAGTACCCTGATGACAGTTCTCACTTATTATTAGAGCCTTTCCAGGTTCCCGGATCATTGCTCACCAAAGACTGTAAGGTCTTAACAGTACTGCTGTGCCCTCCACTTGGGGGTCCAAGAACAGCCCTTAAGAAGTTATCCCCACTGAAAGATGTCAGTGAGGCCTGTGCCCAGACATGGGGCCAGTTACCGGATCCCTAGTAATGTTCCAGAAGTCTAGGGGCTGCATCGTGGCGTTTGCTGCGGAAGGTGCCTGTTGGAATTGCTTTCATCTTTTATTTGGCACTGCTCAAGTGCAGACTGAAAGCTGCTTGCTGGGACTTGTGGTCTCCTCAGGCCATATCTCAAGGTCAAGATGGGAGAAAAGGGAGGCTGTCTGGTGTGACCAGCACCGATGTATTTACAGATCCATGGAGCTGTGCTGAAGGAATGAGAGGTCCTGATGTGCTTGTCTTCCGGCAGCTCTCAGAACGATCCCACGTGCTGTGCACGGGTATTTTTTCCCATCCCGCTTTTGTAGTTGTGTCTATTTTTAAAAGACTCTAGCAGGATTTGGATTTTAGATTTGCTCTCCTCCTATATAATGTCATATTGCCAACATCTTACAAAATAAGTAGGTAATTTGAATTCAGGAACCAGTCAGCTAATAATCAGAATAGATAGAATTCATTGCCAGCCTGGTTAGAGGTCGTTCTTATCCAGTTGACTGAAGAGGTGAACAGAGCAGAGTATATCCCCACAATTTACAGCCTTGATGGAACATGCATCTTCATCTTCTCTGGCTAGAAGTGCCACTCGGGACCCCTGACATTCTCTTCCCCTCAGCTTTTCTGGAGACTTACATGCTGTGTTATAACATTTTCAGGTTCAGAGAACTGGGATGGCTTTCTTAGGTTCTCCAGGTAGTTTGTGTTGTTTTTCTTTCAGATGTTAGGTGCTAGAAGCCCAGTGACTCTGAGCCCACTCTTCCAAGTTTTCTATAAAGAATCAATTCTCAAGTAAGATGGTCACATTCTTGTAGCTGAAGTCTGAGGCATAACCTTAAAAAAATATATTACCGTCCCATGAATGGCCCTTGGATTTTGATTGGCACGTGGATTGGTGGCTTCACCTCACCCTTTCAATGATTGTGCAGGTGTGATTAGCTGGGGCTTCCCAGGCACGCCGAAGCCAGGAAGTGTGAGCGTGTCCACAAAACAGCACGCACGTAGTTTTCCTCATGGTGTTACTTACCAGCCTGCCTTAAGAGCATGAGCAGGGTGACTACTGGGAATATCAGGGGAGCACTTGTAAAGTACATGATTGTCTAACCACTGTGCTCTACACCTGAAACTAATACAGGATAACATTGACTGTCAACTGTAATTGAAAGTAACAAAACATAAAATGAAATAAAGAGCACACAGGTCTTTGGGGTCAGCAGCAGTGTGGTGCGTGTTCAGGGTACAGAGCCAGCCCATGCCCACAGAGTGTCCACAGAGTGTCCACCAGAAGGCCACTGACAATGCCTTTCGAAAAACACCACAGGAGCCCAGGCTTGGTAAGGACTTCCTTTTTCTGATGATTTTAACAAGTTAAAAGTGGGTTTAAAATGGGTATTACTATTTTTTTAATGGACATTACAATTATGATCATTTTATTGCTAGCTTTAGTTTCCTGAATGACTGTCTTCTTCAAGTGACCGAGTATTCTTAAAGGCCCCCTAAAGTGCACTATATCAAGCTGTAAGAATGTGTGTCCACTGCCTTAAACAGATTTATTCCAGCTGGAACCTTATCTAGAGCTGAGGACCAATGAGAAAGGAGTATACTCTTTTCTTGTTGCCGCCTCAATGAACCTAGCCCTTCGGTTCACTCATGGGCTTTCTGTCACCCACCTGCCAATCTCTTCCTCTTCATCCAGCCCCTTCTCACCCTTGTTTTTTTTTTTTTTTTTTTTTTTTTTTTTTTTTTTGAGCAGCACCCAATACACCTGCTGTGAGGCACTCGGGCTGTGATGCACACCATCATGATTTGGTGGGCATGATACTGGCACCTCACTAGACAACCTTGACCCTAGAGATGAGCTTTAGTTAAAATGACTGCCCCTGTAAGGATCCTACTGGGGCAAATGGTTAAAAACTGATGTTTGGTGATGGTTGTAAACTTGGTAGAGCAACTAAAGATCATTGTATCGTACTGTTGAAATGGGTGAATTATAAGCAACAGTGAAGTTGTAAAAGAAAGAAAAAGGAAGGGGGGGGGGTGTGGAGAGAGAGAAACCTTCCTTAAAGGTACTCCCAGCATGCAATCCCCATTTTCCTGCCCAGCTGAGCAGTGGGATCTGTTGGCCTCCTGCCAATGCCCAGGTCCTCACAGGGCCTCACAGGGCCTCCCAGGTCCTCACAGGTCCTCACAGAGCCTCCCAGGTCCTCACAGGTCCTCACAGAGCCTCCCAGGTCCTCACAGAGCCTCCCAGGTCCTCACAGGGCCTCCCAGGTCCTCACAGGTCCTCACAGGGCCTCCCAGGTCCTCATAGGGCCTTACAGGGCCTCCCAGGGCCTCACAGGGCCTCAGAGAGCCTTGCAGAGGCCACGCAGGGTCTGTTTGCTCCTGATGAAGACTTGGTCACCAGCTCACAAGGAAGTTCATCCCGCTGTCAGAAAGCTGATGTTATTAGAATGTTATATTTTTCTATTAAAACCAAAGCTGCCTCCATGAAACCTCTAAATTTATTTCCTCTAACAATTCCAAACCCTCACCCCTGTGAGTCATTAGATGTCAGAGAAAGACTCTCAGGCCCCACCCAGACCAAAGCTCTGTTCCCTAAGCAGGCCTAACTGTGCCTCCCCATCCTCGGTCCTTGGACATCTTTAACAGTGGGCTGGGCCAGGTGGCAGCAACCGTGCTGCCAAGGGGATTCGGGTCAGGACAGTGACCTCCCCGGGGTGGGTGCCCCACTTTCTGATCTATAAGAGGAACATCAACCTGAAGAATCTCTCAGATGCTTTAAATATTCCAGATTCTATGGTTTTGAGATGATAAATTATGAACAGGTTTTTTTGTTGTTTGTTTATTTGTTTGTTTTTTAGTCCTGTGCTTTTATTCTTTAAAAACTAATTTAAGCCCTAATTGGTTTGGCTCAGTGGATAGAGCATCAGCCTGTGGAACAAAGGGTCCCAGGTTCAATTCTGTTCAAGGGCAGGTACCTTGGTTGCAGGATCCTCCCGGGCCACGGCCCTGGTTAGGGCTCGTGCAGGAGGCAACCAATCAATGTGTTTCTCTCACATCGATGTTTCTCTCTGTCTTTCCCTCTCTCTTCCACTCTTCCTAAAAATCAATGGAAAAAATATCCTTGGGTGAGGATTAAAAAAATAAAATAAAATAAAAACTAATTTAATTAATCTTTCAAAGAAATTGCTTTTTTCATCATGATCAGTATGCTGACATGATTGAGTGTGCCATAAAGTAGATGAGGCACTGGGTGAGTGAGAGCAGATCTGCTGCCTGTGACAGGCCCCCCTCAAGCAGGTGACCCTATCTCTACCCTCTCCCTGAGGCGGGACATGCACGGCCAGCGCTCAGCGAAGCACACTGTCCTTCTGCGGTGGAAAAGCTAAATGAAACGAGACTTCACACATTGTGGCTTCAGCTTTGAAACAGTGAATGAATTGGAAGTGTGCTCATTAGAGAAGCAACTGCTGGGTAATAACTGACATTTCTCCTAAATCCCCATAAGAGAAACCACCGTGTGCACCTTTAATATGAAGGACAGCATATTTACAAAATCAGTTCATGACGAACTACGGAATGAAAGGGAAGACAGCCCTCAAAATAATGTCTTTCACCTTAGAATTCAGGGGCACATGTTCTAGACCATGATATGGATATATATTTGCAAACACACACCCTTTGAAATCCCAACCTCTGAACTGTTTCACCAGAATTATCCAGAAATGTTGGGCTCGGCTCGGGGCACCTGCCCTGTGCAAAGCACGGCTGAAGCGAGCCCTGGGTCCTGGCCCTGGGCAGGCATGCCACTGCCCACAGAGCTCACCTCACACTTTTAAAAAGGCAGCAGGGGGCACTCTAATTATTATGTGAGTTGTTTGCTTGGACGTGGGTCTTTGTTACAAGAATATTTTTAAGGAACAAAGAATAAAATTAATGAGAGAGAATTTTGCTTAACTCTCAAGGGACAGAGAAAGTGGTGGGACAGGAATAAGTGAACGCGAGTGCCTGCCCTCAACTGTCACTCTTGATGGAAACACTTTGCAGCACCCTGTGGTTGCTGCTCCTGAAGGGGTACTAAGGACAGGAAATGCGGTCTCATTTCACACACTCAGGGAGTGAAAGGGCCGTGTGAATACCAGTTCATAAATGCCTTGGTCTGTTTTCAGCAATGCAGAGTATCCATGTCCTGCTTGAAAGCATTCCTAAACAAGTCGATGCTGTAAAATAATACAGAAAACTGATGTTTTTACTGTGCACGAGTCACCATGTAGCGCTTATCCGCTGGCTCATCTGGTTGTTATGATCCCCGTTGTAGCCTTCATCTGGAGGCTCCACCAGCATCTTGGAGCTCAGCCCGTCTCATTTCAGCACCTGCCCAAGTGCATGAGTGCGCCTGCCAGTGGGGGCCTGGTGGGCCCTATCTGCCCACCTGTGCCAGGCAAGCCAGCCCCACTCGGCCTCCTGTGCCACCTCACCATGAGGCAGAGATCTCCATGCCCGCGGGCATGTCACCCGGCCTCCAGGCTCTTGTCAGGAATCTGATGGTGTCCTGGTCAGATACCTCTGAGTCAGCCCAGAGAACCAGGGCCTGGGAGCCAATGCCTCTCCTGTGGCCACGCCACCCCCTTCAGTGTCCCTGTCACCAGAGGAGCTCCGTGTGGTTGGACAGTTCACATCCCGTGGATGAGCCACTTGACCACAACCGATGGGATAGATGAAGGGCCAGCTGGAGCAGTTCCCACCTGCTCCACAGGGAGGAGGGTGTGCCTGCCATCCACCATCACCCTGATACGTGACCATTGCATGAAAGAATTAATTCAGCATTTGTAATTATTCGAGTCTCTGACAGTGTCATGATGGTTTTTCACCCCCCAAAACAAGTTTCTTCTCTGTGGTCAGCCTGGTATAGAAGGTAAGTATGACGTCAGTGAGATCGGGTGCTGGATGGAGCAGAGGGCCCCGGTGAGCTGCTCCTGTGTCACTCCCTGGTCCCAGCACTGCTCACCCGCACCTCTTTCCCTGGGCCTGTTGCCCCCTGAGGAAGCCTCCAGCTGTCCTCTGAGGAGCCAGACTTCAGTCTGTTCTTGTGCCTTGTAGACGTAATTGTGAGACTGTTTCCTGGTGAGGAGCCACATAAAGGACCACTCAGCCCAGTGTACTGTACCCTGTAGACCTCAGCCCTTCACTCAGTAGTATCTCAGTTACATGGAGAGAAAGGGCCACAGTGTGTAGCCAGGAGCCAAACCCAGATCAGAAAGGATGTGTGCTAATAAGCCAATCAGTCTGCTTTACCGTATGTACTGATTCACTATCTACAAAGCCCTTTGCATATGTTACCTCATTTGAGTCTGAACTTGTGATTAGTGGTTGTAAATCTGCCTGGAGAACAGGGTAAAAGATAAGAGGTGTACAGGTTGCAGG